>NC_065583.1:24923631-25245060 GCF_024542745.1 Macaca thibetana thibetana | reverse complement strand
CTCATTTTCATCCTATTATTTTGCTTTCCTCCAGTCTTCTCTATCGAATAACGCAGAGCCCCTGTACAAATACTAGATCAATATTACCATTGCGTAGTTGGGAAGATGTAGGAAGTAATATGTTACCACAAGAGTATGGGCTTTGGCTTGAATTTTTATTCTGTATCTTGATAGCCGAATAATTTCAATCTGGCTTCTGAACCTCACTAAGTTTCAGTTGCCTCATGTTGAAAATTGCAACACTTTCACAACTGCTAAGACATGGAATCAACTTAGGTGCCCATCAGTGGTGGATTGGATAGACAATGTGGTATATGGAATACTACACAGCTATAAAAGAGAATGAAATCACATCCTTCACAGCAGCATGGATGCAGTTGGAGGCCATCATCCTAAGCAGAACATAGGAAGAGAAGACAAAATACTGCATGTTCTCACTCATAAGTGAGAGCTAAGCATTGAGTACACATAGACATAAAGATGAGAACAATAGACACGGGGTCTACTGGGGAGTGGGGCAAAGACTAATACCTATTGGATACTATGCTCACTATCTGGGTAATGGGATCATTTATACCCCCAAACCTCAGTGTTGTGCAATATACCCATGTAACAACCCTGTGCATGTACCTCCTGAATCTAAAATGAAAGTTGAAATTATTTTTTTAAAGTTACAGCTACCATGCGGGGCTGGTGTAGGAATTAAAACTATCAAGCACCTAGCATTGTGCCTGCTACAGAGTTCCCAGTCAGTAGATGGTAACAGTTGGTGTTATAGCAGCCCCCTGCTCTCTTTAACCCAGAGAATGAACTCGTGAAACCTTTGATGTACAGTCAAGCTCCCCCATGGTTTAGCCTTTATCTCTGCTTCCAGCTGCCATTGCTGTCTTACTTGCTAGTATCCCTTACATGAGCTATTAGACCCATGAAAGGGGCCTCATTTTTCTGTCTCTGTCCTGCTGTTTTTCCCACTCCTCTTTTCTGGAATCCCAATCCTCCCTTCTTGTTCTCCCTGGACAAGATCAACTGTCACTTCATGAAATGAAAAAACATACAAAAGATTTAAGATTGTTACTGGTCTAGACCTTATTATAACAGTCTGTAATTGGAACTCTTTCACATTTATTGTATAAATGCATGACTTTAGGAAATTATTCTACAGCCTTTGGTATTATTTTAAAATCATTGCTTTTACATGATTTGCCCCCTTGACGTTTTATTTCTTTGATGCCAAGTGTTGAGCAGTTACACAGTAAAAACTCAGTAAACTCTTATTGGTGATTTTCGAGGTTGATTTTCATGGAATTCATAGCTCATGAACCATCTGATCCTTAGGTCACACCATTTATTTCTTGGCCTCTGCACAGAACCTTTTTCTTCAAGATGTTCCATCTGCTTTGCAGAAATTAGCTCATGAGTCATTTCCTTTCCCCACCCTCCTTGTAAACTGTAGGAGCAGAAGGGCAGCCCCTTTGGAATAAGTGGACGTACAGGAGTCGCATGGAGCAGTAGGGAGTTAGAAACAGGCTCAAGTCTGTCAATTCCTAGTTCAGGGTTATTATCCCCCAAAACATTGAGAAATTAGGTAGGGACAGCTCTATTCAGTGGAAAGAAAGTGCTTTGGAGCCAGACATGACTGGGCTCAGATCCTGGCTCTGCCTGTTGTATGCTTTGTGATCTTTGGCAATACAGTTAACCTCTCTGGATCCTTGTTTTCTGTTTCATAAAGTGGGGATAGTAATATCTGCCTGCCAGGGCTATTGTACAATAAGATAAACTGCATGAAAAGACACTAGCATACTACCTAGCACAGAGTACTATTTCATAGTATCATTCTTCTGATCCAGAAGGGTTTCAGTGCCCTCCAAAGAGAACACTGCAGAAATTATTGATACATACACCAAAAACTTTGTAAATAACTTCTCAGCCACATTCAGGCTTGTTGTAAAATCATGTTTAAAAGTTGATTATTTTGCTCTTCTTGCTTAACAGGACGGAAACTTGATAAAATACACCTGTGAGTTAGGGTGTTTTTTGTTATTTCCTACCTGATGGCCAGAAAGAAAAGTCTGAAAATTACTTTTTTCTCTTTACTTTGAATTTTCAAGAGCCGATCAATTTTTATGTTCCCTAAACATAAGAGGGGAACTCAATAAGGCAGTCTGGAATCCGGCTAATGATTTTTAGTCATGCATTCTAGGGTGGACCTTGATAGAATGTTTGTTCTATCTTTGTGTTTTATGTTCACTCTTTTAAACTGACTTTGGAAAACTGAATGTTGAAATTTTAGCCTGGGTAGGGGTCAGAGTAGCACCTGCTTGGCCACATCCTACCTAGGTGAGACACAGCAGTGCTGTAGCCTTGAGTTTCCTCATCATTACCATTCAGGATGGTTAGCGTGAGCATCAGTTGACCAAACTTCCAAGAATTTCAAAGTGTAAAATTAGACCAGGTATATAAAATTTCTTTAAAACACTGCAGTTGTATATGAATACAATCAATCAAATGGCTTTTTTCTACTTATGTTTATAAATGGGAAAATAACATAGTAATAGAAATAGCAACTGAGGGTAGCTATTTTTTGAGAATATTCTTTGTGCCCCAGGACCAAACTAATTTGAATCTCAAAAAATAAAATCCTACTGGATTAGGTTTTAGGTTTGTTTGGCCTTTTACTCATGAGGAAAATAAAGTTACTTTTGTCCGTAGTCTTACTTGTAACAAACACAGGTGCCAGTACTCAAATGTGGAGAGACTGTCTCCAGAGTCTAAGAACTTGGAGATCATATAGAGAAATTGCTCATTCTAGTATTCATTCCTTAATGTGGCAAATATTTATTATTCACACTTATTATGTTCCAGGTGGTGCAAAGCGCAAGAGATGGCAGAGTGAATCAGACAGGTTTGGTTCTTGTTCTCATTGAGGACACAGCCTTATAGAGTAAAATAATAAACATAGGAATGATGAAATAAAATAATTGCACACTAGTAAATGCTATAATTAAAAAGAGGAGCTACTGAGATGGAGAGCAAAGGGTCAGGGGAGGGCCCTATTTGGGTCAAATATTCAAAGAAGGCATCCTGGGAGGAGTGACATTTATGCTGAGATGCACCAGATGAGAAGAAGACATAGGTGACATGTCAACTTAGATGTTACATAGGGATACAGAACTCAGGGAAGACCACACCTAACATACTACTTTAGACTATGAAGGCATTTCACCCTCCAAACCTAGAAGGCGAAGTGCAGGATGAAAGGTCGTGTCTTGCCGTTGAAACCTTGAACTTTGAGATAGGATCTCTCTCTGTCGCCCAGGTTGGAGTGCAGTGGCAAGATCATAGCTCACTGCAGCCTCAACGTCCTGGGCTCAAGCAGTTCTGCCTCAGCCTCCTGAGTATCTGGGACTACAGGCACATGCCACCATGCCTGGCTACTTTTTAATTTTTGTTTTTTGGTAGAGACAGGGTCTCAGAAATCTTGAACTTTTTATAGTAGTTGTTCAATCATGAGTTACCTCTTTCTGGAGCCTTCCAAACATGTAAAACAAACCTTTTCTTTGCTAGCCCAGACATTTGAAATGGATTTCTAATAGGTTAGCTTCCTTGGACTGAGGCTAGAAAATTGGGGAAATGATTTTTTTTTCTTTTTTTGTCATAGCAAGTGTCTTCACAGAGAGCTTAGGACTTGGAGATGGAGGACACGGTACTGAAGTTTTGGAGATGAAAGTCATACGAGTTGCTTTCCTTGAAACGATGATACGGAAGAGATAAAACTGACTCATTTCAATTCAGGGAATGTACAGTTTCTTAGTTTGCAGAGAGGCTGAATTTTGAACTGTGCTCTGCACCCCATTTTCTCGGTTAGAGCATAACATGGTGTCTTGGCCACCCCTTTCTCTACTTCCAGGATTTCTGGAAGAAAAGTTAAAATACTTAAAGTAGCATTCAATATTTAACTATTAGAAAGCACTCAAGGTAAAACCCAGTCTGAAGTGGTTACACAAACATTTTATTGCATTTTCTAAAGCACAGTTCTTACACATCTCTACCAGGCTCAATCTTTAAATGCCTTTTGATTTCCTGTTTCTTGAAATTTATAATCTCAACCTATAAAAATAATTTTAAATATCCACAAATTGGATATCAGTTAAATTAGAAAATTTTTACAAAACTTAATGATGCGTGTCTTTTAAAAAAATGAGGTAGATCTATATAAAATTATCATAAAAGGATATTGTTGATATAACATTGACAGGAAATAAAGGTTATGGAGGAAGAATTGGCACATGTTTTCTGTAAAGGGCCAGATAGTAAATATTTTCAGCTTTGCAGACCATATGGTATCTGTTGCAATTACTCATCTCTGCTGTTTTGGTGTGAAAGCAGCCACAGACACTATGTAAACAAATGAGTGTGACTGTATTCCAATAAAACTTTTCACAGGCTTTTACAAAAACAGGCAGTGGACTCACAGGCTGTACTTTGCAGATCCCATTATAAACTATGCAGAGTGGGAAATAATCTGTTATTAAACAACAATTAAATATTTGGAAGGATATGTACCAGACCGTTTCATGATCCTTTTATTCTAGAGATAGAATAACAGTGATTTTTCTAGCATTTGGTATGTTACAATGAGCAATGATTGCTTTTATACTGAGCAAAAACAATGAAGGCACTACTATTTTGATGAAAAATCAGATTTTGCACTATTCTAGGTAGCTTAGTCCTAATAAGTAATATTTAACTATAATTTTACTATGCCCTCAGAGCGGTTGCCAGTATTCTTTGGAGGCAGCAACCAGAAGTATAGAATTAAACATTCAATTTACACAAGAACAGAGTATAATTACCATCAGTGGTGGCCAAGTTTTCAGTCTTGAATGGATTAATATCTAGATATACAGTAAAGGTCTCTCTTTAGTTATATTCTATCTCATATTCTAGAAGAAGATGAATCTTAAACTCTTAGGGAATGAAAAACTTAAGATATAATTAAGCCAGACCAGCCACAGTTTTAAGGTATTTCTGTGAAACCCAAATTTTGCATTGTCAGAGCATTGCCTTGCTCTTGCATGATATTATCCTAGATTAGAAGGTACCCTTCATTTTTTTCCCATCATATGGCATTAATAAACACGACTGAAAGGAGAAAGCAGCTTATCTAAAAATCAATTTTTTATGATTATGTCTTTCACCTGATGGCAATGTTGAAGATGGGATTTGAGCAAGTGGTCTCAGGTGGGTGTGACAGCTCTGTAGGTCCCTACTGACCCTGAGGCACTCTGATTTCATGATTCAGCTGTTGATAGGATTCAGTGCTTTGCAAGGTTTAAATCCTTGACGGGTCTTGAGATGAAATGAGTGACCTTAATTCTGCATTTTAGATTCAATATCTGGGTGCAGTTGACCAAAAAAGAAAACTAAAGTGTAGCCTGAATTAGAGCTCATTTTAGTGAAAAAGGAAGCAGAAAGTAAACTCTTACGTATTCAATGGCCTGCCCTCTGCTTGATTCCAGAATGCCACGCCAAATATTTCTCCCACCTGGTAGCATTTCCATATTGGTGAATCCTGCTTTTGGTGGATTTGAAATAGGGGTTAAATAGAGCAAAACTATGTTTTCTAATTTATTCCTAATGAAGGGAAAGTCTCTTTAAAACTTTTAGCTAAAATAGGCTTAGTGTTTTCAAATACAGAAACATGGATTGGCAAATATATATTTAGTGAACACATATGTAGTGGTTCATCAAATTGCTGAAAAATTAATTAAACAATTTTTCTCTTAAAGCAGTTACAGTTATTCCACTGTCTTTCCACAGTTACAGTGAATTCTCTAATAAACACCGCTGGACATATAAATTTGTCCTCCTTTTGACTACCGTGGACAAATGTCTGGGAGGAAATGCTGATCAAGCAAGTGGATAAAGGAAACGAGCTATGTATGTTCTATGGAATACTACTCAGTTGTAAAAAGGAATGAAATAATGGCATTTACAGGAACCTAGATGGAATACGAGACTATTATTCTAAGTGAAGTAACTCAAGAATGGAAAACCAAACATTGTATGTTCTCACTCAGATGTGGGACCTATACTATGAGGACGCAAAGGCATCAGAATGATACATTGGACTTTGGGAACTTCGCGGAAAGGGTGGGGGTGGCAAGGGATAAAAGATTACACATTGGGTACAGTGTATACTGCTCAGGTGATGGGTGCACCAAAATCTCAGATATCACCACTAAAGAACTTATTCGTGTAACCAAATGCCACCTGTTCCCCCAAAACACTGTTGAAAAAAAAAAAAAAAAAAAAAAAAAAAACTAAAAAAAAAAAATGTCTGGAAGGAGAAAAAAGTGCTTTGGCACCTTAATTTGTTTATTCATTTGTAAACATTTAATAAGGATCCCACTGTACGACAAGTCCTGTGTTATGTGTTGGGGATGAGTCACCAACTTGTTGTGTCATCTTGGACAAACTCCTTCGTCTCTGGTCTCCTTTGTTCTATTGGTGTCCTTAAGAAATCATTCCAAGGATATTTACAGTCTCAGGAGGATCCTAAGGATCCATACTGTCAAGTTGCTTCCAAAAGTTTTAGGCAAATTTGCAATGCTATCTGCAGTCTCAGACTGCATTAATTCCATCACAACTTTGCCAATAAGGACTTTGTGCCCCATTTAAAATTTTAGTCATTTAAATGAGTGGAAAATGGCATGTGATTGGCTGTTTTTCTTCTTCTTAGATTATTAATGAGATTGAAGAATTCACAGCTTTGGCTCTAAGTCAAATGTAGTTTCAATTCCATATCATATTCTTAGATTTTCTTTGCCAAGAAACATTTTTTGTAGTGGCAGGAAGTAGAGGAAAGGACAGGAGAGAACAATGCTTTTTTTAAAAAAAAATCTCATTTTAGAGAAAAATCTATTTGAGAAAACTATTTCCGCAACACATTGCACATTGATAATGTGATGATGCTTCAAATGTTTTGATTGAATTATTTCATCTCATTCCCTAAGGAAAATCCTCAATTTCTGTTTTTACCCTTGTTCCAAATACCACATGTATATTTCCATCCCTATTTCCCTCTTGGAGATAATATCCCAAGCAATAAGGCTGTTGCATATCTTTCTAGTCATTAATAAATGATCTTGAACACTTCAAAATGCAAAATACTATATCAGTGTTTTGGGGTGATGATGACAAGAATACCTCACAGGTAAATGGATAAAGCAAATGAATTAAAGTTTGCTTAATATGTGCAAACAATTTTTAGAGAAAGACTTGAGTGTCATCTTAGTCTGCTTGGGCTGCCATAACAAAATTCCAAGACTAGGTGGCTTAAACAACAGAAATTATTTTCTCATATTTCTGGAGTCTGGAAAGTCCCAAATCAAGGTCTGGCAGCATTTCACTTCTGATGAAGGCTCTCTTCCTGCCTTGTGTCCTCACATGGTGGAGAGAGGGAGCGCTAGTGTCTCTTTCCTTACAAGGGCACCAATTCTATCAGATCAGGGCTCTACCATTATGACCTCACTTAACCTTAATCAACTTCTCAGAGGCTCTATACTTAGTTCAGTCACATAGAGGATTAGTGCTTCAACATATGAAGTTGGAGAGGACCCGATTCAGTTCACAGCAGGTATCTACACAGGAACTGAACTACTGCTGGTCTAGAGCTCAGTTGCCAAGATAATAATACCCCTTGTCACAATTCTTTCATAAGCATCAGAAATGTTTCTACTTTTCTCCCCTCTGGAAAGTATGGACTGGATAAAAAGATTCAAGATGGTTTGGGTGACTTCGTTGTCCATTGTCTTGTCGATCACAAAAGGTATTTACAAAGATCATGGAAGATCATAGACAGAGAAGCTGAGGCCCAGAAAGTTGGAAAGGTTTGTTGTAGGTCCTTCTGATAAGCAGTTACCCAAATGATCCTGGAGGTCTTCGAACTCCTATTACAGTGCCCAATCTGGTCATGGATGTGATTGTGCTTTCAAATGGAAGATTTTGTAAAAATGAGTTTCAACTTCATGGACTAAGCCTTGATGTGACTTAGGATATATTTGGTTGCAGATAACATAAATTGACTCTGATCCTAAGCAGAAAGGATATTGAGAGCTGACTGCA
This sequence comes from Macaca thibetana thibetana, assembly GCF_024542745.1. Classification (NCBI taxonomy): domain Eukaryota; kingdom Metazoa; phylum Chordata; class Mammalia; order Primates; family Cercopithecidae; genus Macaca; species Macaca thibetana. Next base: position 25,236,933 of record NC_065583.1, on the reverse strand, counting down.
TTGGTGAGGAAGGGAGGACTTGGTTTTGTGACTGGACATGGTCCCAGGCGGGCTCCAGCAGCCACAGAGCAGGAAGTATTACCAGCATTATGTATGGGACACCATCTCTGCTGCTAGAGGGCACAGCCTCCACCACCATCACCTAAAGTGAATTGAAATCATCACTTTGTCTTTGAGAGACCTCATAGGATGTCAGAGTGCCAGGTAGAAAGTTCCCAAATGTGCTTTTATGGATCTTGCATTTATGGCTTAGACTGGAAAGAGAAAAATATCTGACCCTTACATCTTCCACAAGGAGATGGAGGAGTCCTATTTTTACAAAGAAATAGGACATATCCCAAAATATAAAGTGGTTAGGTTGCAGGACATTCAGAAAATAAAATAAAGCAAAACCAAGTATCTGCTGCAGTCTCCAGTGTGAGAGCTTCTATAGTGGAAGGTGGTTTGTGCCAAAGTAAGTCCATTTCAAGCAAAAGTTTCATCTTTCAGCTTTCCCTAGAGCTCTCTCTTCTATTGCTAGGCAGTGTACATTTGGCATTACCTTTTCTTTTCCCATTCAGAATGAAACCCAATGTTGAATTTTCTTCTTTTATATTTGTTGGTTTTAGCATTCAGCTCCCATTATGGCTCTAGAGTTATACAGCAACTTGTATGTTTCAGAACGCAAGTAAGCTTTCTTAACCTACTTTGTTAGTTTATTCATACAACTAAGAGAAGTATCTCAAGGCACACTTGGGGATGTTTTTTTCAACCACTGACAGAATGCGGGTTTATTTGTTCATTGATAATCTGGCTATGAAGAAATTATGTATGCATCTTGAGTATTTGACCACATGGGTTCACTTTTTCACATGTGGAATTGACTGAAACACAAGTAACAATCTCAATCACCTGCCCCTTAAACAGCAAGAGATATGTTTATCTTAGCAAAAGAATGGGAGTTTTTCAGCAGCAGTATTATCTCAGATGATGTGTCTTCTGGGATTTCCTACCTTTCACCGTACAGCCTATGGTCATCTGCTGTCTCCCACAGCATAGCCAAGAAAGGAAGCTAAGGAACTGGTGTTCTGTCGGTGAGATAATGTATGGATCTTTATTTAGTCACTGACATCAGCACCTCCATCAGTTTCTTTTTTAGCATCAGATTTATAGTTTCTGCTGAACAGGAATACAGCACTGCCACTCAGAATGACACCTGGCTGCTCTTCATGGATTAGCCTAAGAATCTGATAAAGTTCTTCCCCTAGTTGCTGGCAAGTAACAAAAGCAATATGGTGGTGCGTTAGCAGCTGGCTAGAGAAGCAAATGGAGGTAGTGATTGGTGGCTACCATTTGCAATATTTATTGGTTTCGTAAGTGGGCAAGAGAAAATGGACTGCCTTAATCCTTGTTTTTGATCTTTTACTGAATTATTTTTTCAAACATCTTTCTGTACTAAGATCTAGGCCCATTCCCATGGTTACATGGCAGAATAGGCATTCCATCTGCATAAGATAAATGATAGTTGCCAAGGTGAGTGTGTGTCTGTGTGAGTGTGTACAAAGCTTTGAGAATAAACTTGTAAACTCACACAATAAGCTGGTTTTCTGTGTATCTGAGCAGGGTAACTGTACACCAGTAGGTGGAAGAGCCTACGAAGACTCTTGCGACATGGCTTTGCCCCTGTCCTTCACCTCAGCCTCTCCTTCCAGAGACTTGAGAACAGTCCATTGGTCTTGGAGTATCTTACTTTAGTTTTCTCAACCTCTGGCCATGGTAACATTGTGAAAATATTTACTCACACTCTGCCATCAACTTTACCATTTATTTCCCCCTTCATAACACCTGAGTCTTCCCTTTCTAAATATTATCTATATCCTACTGCAGTAAGTTTAGCACACTGATGGAGCTCTCTTTATGGTTTGAATGGAGTCAGATTAAAAATGTCCAGAGGAATCGCCATACTGTTTTCCATAATGGTTGAACTAGTTTACAATCCCACCAACAGTGTAAAAGTGTTCCTATTTCTCCACATCCTCTCCAGCACCTGTTGTTTCCTGACTTTTTAATGATCGCCATTCTAACTGGTGTGAGATGGTATCTCATTGTGGTTTTGATTTGCATTTCTCTGATGGCCAGTGATGATGAGCATTTTTTCATGTGTCTGTTGGCTGTATGAATGTCTTCTTTTGAGAAATGTCTGTTCATATCCTTTGCCCACTTTTTGATGGGGTTGTTTGTTTTTTTCTTGTAAATTTGTTTGAGTTCTTTGTAGGTTCTGGATATTAGCCCTTTGTCAGATGAGTAGATTGCAAAAATTTTCTCCCATTCTGTAGGTTGCCTGTTCACTCTGATGGTAGTGTCTTTTGCTGTGCAGAAGCTCTTTAGTTTAATGAGATCCCATTTGTCAATTTTGGCTTTTGCTGCCGTTGCTTTTGGTGTTTTAGACATGAAGTCTTTGCCCATGCCTATGTCCTGAATGGTACTACCTAGGTTTTCCTCTAGGATTTTTATGGTATTAGGTCTAACATTTAAGTCTCTAATCCATCTTGAATTAATTTTCGTATAAGGAGTAAGGAAAGGATCCAGTTTCAGCTTTCTACTTATGGCTAGCCAATTTTCCCAGCACCATTTATTAAATAGGAATCCTTTCCCCATTTCTTGTTTCTCTCAGGTTTGTCAAAGATCAGATGGCTGTAGATGTGTGGTATTATTTCTGAGGACTCTGTTCTGTTCCATTGGTCTATATCTCTGTTTTGGTACCAGTACCATGCTGTTTTGGTTACTGTAGCTTTGTAGTATAGTTTGAAGTCAGGTAGCGTGATGCCTCCAGCTTTGTTCTTTTGACTTAGGATTGTCTTGGAGATGCGGGCTCTTTTTTGGTTCCATATGAACTTTAAAGCAGTTTTTTTCCAATTCCGTGAAGAAACTCGTTGGTAGCTTGATGGGGATGGCATTGAATCTATAAATAACCTTGGGCAGTATGGCTATTTTCACGATATTGATTCTTCCTATCCATGAGCATGGTATGTTCTTCCATTTGTTTGTGTCCTCTTTGATTTCACTGAGCAGTGGTTTGTAGTTCTCCTTGAAGAGGTCCTTTACATCCCTTGTTAGTTGGATTCCTAGGTATTTTATTCTCTTTGAAGCAATTGTGAATGGAAGTTCATTCCTGATTTGGCTCTCTGTTTGTCTGTTACTGGTGTATAAGAATGCTTGTGATTTTTGCACATTAATTTTGTATCCTGAGACTTTGCTGAAATTGCTTATCAGCTTAAGGAGATTTTGGGCTGAGACAATGGGGTTTTCTAAATATACAATCATGTCATCTGCAAAGAGGGACAATTTGACTTCTTCTTTTCCTAACTGAATACCCTTGATTTCTTTCTCTTGCCTAATTGCCCTAGCCAGAACTTCCAACACTATGTTGGCGATTCCTCAAGGATCTAGAACTAGATGTACCATATGACCCAGCCATCCCATTACTGGGTATATACCCAAAGGATTATAAATTATGCTGCTATAAAGACACATGCACACGTATGTTTATTGCGGCACTATTCACAATAGCAAAGACTTGGAATCAACCCAAATGTCCATCAGTGACAGATTGGATTAAGAAAATGTGGCACATATACACCATGGAATACTATGCAGCCATCAAAAAGGATGAGTTTGTGTCCTTTGTAGGGACATGGATGCAGCTGGAAACCATCATTCTTAGCAAACTATCACAAGAACAGAAAACCAAACACCGCATGTTCTCACTCATAGGTGGGAACTGAACAATGAGATCACTTGGACTCAGGAAGGGGAACATCACACACCGGGGCCTATCATGGGGAGGGGGGGGGGGGGGGAGGGGGGAGGGGGGAGGGATTGCATTGGGAGTTATACCTGATGTAAATGACGAATTGATGGGTGCAGCACACCAACAAGGCACAAGTATACATATGTAACAAACCTGCACGTTATGCACATGTACCCTACAACTTAAAGTATAATAATAATAAATAAATTAAAAAAAAAAAAAAAAAATGTCCAGAGAACTCCTGATAGGTGATTTGACATCTGAAAATGTTTAATATAGCATAAATGCAAGAGTAGCTCTTTCAGAGGTGAAGCTTTTAATATATAATGTGAAGCATGAGGAAAGTACAAAGAAAATTACTTCTTAGGGCATTTTTACTAAGCCCATGCCATTAGGAGCTTCAGAAATATTGGAAGAATTCTGTATAATATACCAAATAATTTGTTACTTATTTTGTGTGGATTTCACAGGACTGTTAATTTTTTTGCCTGATATTTCTGTATAATTTGCATAAAAATCCATCTGAACTGAAGCCAAATTTTAATTTAAATTTCTGCTTTACAAAGTAACGTATTTTACTTTTTAGCGTGCTGTGGTGACCGTGCTCAGGTTTTTGCTGAGATAAGAGATCGATGAGATATTTCCACCATGGCTTTTTGAAGAGATTCTTTACTGTGTAATTGCTAAGACAATTAGCTGCAAGCTACAGCTACTATTCCTTAGAAATGAAATAAGCTTCCCACTGTAAGAATTATGTTACTCCTCAGTGGTGTTGACAAGATAAAGAGCCATTTTGGATGTTATGATTCTGAAATGGCTATCTGTTGGTGATCCATGCTTCAACGTGGTTATGAGTCAGTTCTAGTCAACTGACATTTACAGCTTTTAGTTTATAGACTGGGGCTTTCAATTCAGCTCAATCAGGTGTCTGCAAATAAACATCTGTTATATTTAAGTTTTCCAATGTCTTTCTTTCAACTCTTATTTCCCCTAAATCAAATGCTTATTTAGCAGAGCCTGAAAATAAAAAAATAAAATACAATACAATAAACAATTAAGAAATGAAAACAACTCCAAATTGTCTCAATGGGATACTTCACAGAAAACTGTTATGAAAAGGCACAAAGAAAATATAGGAAAGGGTTTAAAATGGAAATAGCCTAATTTCTTTCATGTCCATTAAACTGTTATTAATAAAGAGGGTAATAACCCAGGCTAGATTACACAGTGCATTCAAGAATTTTCTCTTAGATCAGTTAAAATAATAGTCATAATCAGGTTATGATACATTTGAGTAGCATAGAGGAAACAGTAACACCTTCACAGCATGGATTTGCATCCTGAATCTGCAAACTCTGTGACTTTGGATAAAATGGTGATCTCATATTAGCACAGGTTTCTTTGAAGAAAATCTGTAAACTGGATGCAAACAGGCAATGACTTTGACCACCATGGGTCAGCACAACTGTCCCTGTGACTAACAAAACTCAGCCACACATGATTTTATGGTCTGTAATATCATCCTCATACTTGGTACAATCATCTCTTAAGTGAAGATGTAGTATAAAGGGCATTATTTCAGAGGGGGAGAATGGTTGACCACGTGAGCAGACAGGTCATAACTCAATAGAATTTAAATTGCTAAAAGAGCCCTTAAGTAAATGAGAGCTTTTAGCAGCACTTGAACCTCTCTGTTGGGGTCCATTTACAGATGCTACTGAAGAGGCAGGGGAAATTCCTTCACTTACTCTTTACTGCCTTTGGAAAGATTTCTGATTATGCTCTGGTTTAGGGATAAGTCCTAATACTCAATCTGTGAGCCTTTACCAGGCACAGCATTCAGGATAAATGTGAAATGACAGCGTGTGCCCTCCGGAAATTACAGAGATAAATACAGCCTCATATTATGCTGGGCCCGCAAGTCCATGGAGTGCTTTTGGAAACATACACCTTCCACCCACCAGCTCAGAGTGTTTTATCAGCACTTTACTAATGTGATTTCCAATGAAGGTCAGAAAGTTAAACTTATCACCCAGTAGCCAGGGTTGATAGTTCATATCTTGATCTTATCACTGGGCCTCTTTTTCCCATTCCAATTGCTTTTTGAGGGCTTAGCACTGTTCACTTGGAGGAACTGTTTGTTGTGAGCAAGAGCTTAATAAAAATAAAAATCTTGTTGTATAAGGCAAAACCAAAATGTCCAAAACAATATCGCAGTTTGCTCCCCAAATGTGGAATCTGACCCATCAATTTCCATCAGAATGATGTGACCCAATTACAAAGTCACTGCTTTTTTTTTTCTGTATTTGGTTCTTCTTTTCTCACATGTAAAAGAAAAGCCAGTATTGAGCAGGTATCTGTCAAAGGATTCCTCTTTTGCTTTTTCCACTTCCCATTCAAATATAATTGATTGCAGCAGCATCGCAACAGCTTTTTAAAGGAATCTACACTTGAAATGCAGAAGGATTCGCTGAAAATGGCTGTGCCAGAAGATCCTTGATATCCATAAGCAAGATAACCTGCTATGTTCTAGAGTCTCCAAATTTGTGAATGTCATGGTATATAATTTTTCAGTTTCCTTATATATAAAGCAGGGTTTCTCAACAACAGCACCGTTGACATTTTAGGCTAGGTAACTCTGTTGTGGTACATATCCCATGCACAGTAGGTGCTTAGCAGCATCTGTAACCTCTGTCCTGCTAGTTGCCAGTAGCAAACCCCCTACCCTATTGTGATAACCAAAATCGTCTTCAGACATTGCTATATGTCCCTTGTTGGGCAGTTGTTCCCTTGTCCCAGTTGAGAACCATTGATGTAAAGTGAGGTTAATATTTCCTCCTGTAGGTTGCTAGGATCATGCAAGGAAATTTAGTCCTTTATTAAAAGAAATAGTACACAGAGTGAGACCAAGAAATCGGCAAGTTGTGAATGCCAGAGGCCAGGAATCTTCACTCACAAATGGATTGATTTACTCAGACAGAAAACTCATGTTGCAAAATTAGTCTTGCAAAGACATATAAGCTCCATTTCGCAAGGGTCATTAGAAACAACTGAAAAAGGAAATATTAAATTGGCAAAGCGTACAGGTCTACAGGAGTCCCCTGTACCTTCGATGTGAAGGTTCAGTTAATATCTGGCATCATTTCTTGTTTTGAATTTTACAATTTGCATCATGAGAACACTGACACTTAATATTTGCTCAAAAAATGTTAAACGGAAGGAGGGAGGGCAGCCCCTCAAGAAAAGCCCCAAGATCCAGTGATCACACAGGCCCAGGCTAAACTTCAGCATCCTGAAATCCTCTAATCAATCACTGGGATGTTCTCCATGCTTTGTTTATGTCTTGACTCGAAAGTCTACTATGTGACCTTAGTAAGTAGCTTTACTGTTCTGTGCCTTAGCTTTCTCATCTATAGGATATTAACAGTGCATAGCTCCAAGAATTGTACTGAGGAGTATATACCTGGTACTTTAGAAACTCAGTGTTGGTCAATGCAACTATTGTCATCATCACAGTCATATTATAGTTTTAGGGTGAAGTAGATTTTTTTGGATCTCAGGGACAGAAAGATGAGTTGATCCTACTCCTCTGTTCGTGGCACATCACTATTATTGATCTGTATAGGGCTGTAATCTTATTTTAAAAGTAAAACACTTTCCTTCATTTCTATATCGCATTTCCACTTCCCCTTCCCAAAACCATATTGTTGGTAACATAGAAAATCATTCTAATGTAGCTATTGAGTACCTTTTGTTTGTATACATTCTTACAAAATGCATATTGTCTTGTATGCATGTATCTGTAATTTTCATAAGTAAAATGGTGCTATATCTGATTTTTTCTTACTCTTTTTACGCCGCCCGTTACTGCATGTTCGTATATTCCTTTGTAGTTGCCTGATGATACACATCAACACATTTTACCCCTGTATTTTCCAGTGAAAAGCACCCAAGTGGCCTCCAATTCTCCACAAATAACAATCATGAATATCTTCATTCATAAATCCTTCAGATGTGTGTGAGGATGTATTTGGGATATGCATTGTGCACACATCTCTGTTAAAAAGCTGATATAGGAAACCATTCCAAATTTTTGGTCTTGCCACATCAATATCACAGTTACCTGCAGTTTCATTCAGAGTAATAGCATCAATATATCAAGATGATGGCAGAGATAAATACATTTATTTATTGCATGCGTTTTTATTTGCTAGGTACTATGCTAGGTGTTTTATGTCCCCAAGACTTCACATTCAGTAATTCAAGAGGAGGACTCAGGGCACTCAGCATGTGGCCGTACTCGTGGCCATGACTTTCTTCCAGCAAAAGGACACTAAGCACAATCAGCAGAGGAAAAAGGTGCATGGGACACCTTTTCGAGAGGAAATCAGATGAAATTATTCGGAGTCCTCTGCCAGTGGAGTCACACCGAACGCACTTAATTCCTCCAACAACTAAGTGTGACATTATATGTGAAATGTTGCCAACCAGAGGAACTCTTTTTATTGAGGCTGGTCATGTAGGCATCCTGTGCCTGGGATATACCAAAATCCCAGATTCCCAGAAGGAAAGCACATGTTCGGCATAAACCTTATTGTCGAGGAATAGCTTGCCATTTTTATCATTTCTGAGAATGCTGAGAAACTTTCCAAAATCCAACTTCCCAGACCCCAGTGAAAGCCAATGTTATAAGCAACCCTTTCAAAAGACAGCAGTCAGGCCCAATACATTAACTCTTTTCTTGCCCATTTTGTTTTCATTATCTGTCAGTGCACTGGAAAGCTAGTAATTATGTTTTCATTTTTAAATGAGAAAACGGAGAAGTAACTTACCCCAGGTCACAGTTCAGAAGAGGAGTCAGGAAGAACCCGCAAGCTTTCTAGAAACCAGCCTCCTTTTAAAACTGCATTCAAGAATTGATGTTCTCTCTGCTATAATTTCAGCTCATAATTAGCAATTAAACACACAAAACAATCATTTCTTTCTTTGCTGAACATAGCTTAATCTGTCATTTTCTTCTTTTAGAAGCAGCTTCTTGGAAAACTTTTAAGTTATTACATTGACATAAGTGGAGGGTTTGGTTACTGCTACGGTCCTGAGAAATGGACATTTTTTCACTACTTGTATGCTGGTTTTTTTTTTTTAAATTTCTATAGTTTTTTGGGTACATGTTGTTTTTTGTTACATGGATAAGTTCTTTAGTGGTGATTTCTGAGATTTTGGTGCACCCGTCACCCGAGCAGTGTACACTGTACCCAGTATGTAACATTTTATCCCTCACCCACCAACTCACACTTCCCCCCAAGTCCCTAAAGTCTTTTTATATCATTCTTAGCCTTTATATTCTCATAGCTTAGCTCCTCCCTACTAGTGAGAACATACGATACTTGGTTTTCTATTATTGAATTACTTCACTTAGAATAATGGCCTCCAGCTCCATCCAAGTTGCTGCAAAGGCCATTATTTCATTCTGTTTTATGGCTGAGTGGTATTCCGCGGTACATATATACCACATATTCTTTATCCACTCATTGGCTGATAGGCATTTAGATTGGTTTCATATTTTTGCAATTGTGAATTATGCTGCTGTAAACATGCATGTGCATGCGTCCCTTTCATGTAATGACTTATTTTCCTTTGGGTGGATACTGAGTAGTAGGATTCCTAGGTCAAATGGTAGTTTTACTTTCAGTTCTTTAAGGAATCTTCATACTGTTTTCAATAGTGGTTATACTAGTTTACAATTTTACTAGCAATGTAAAAGAGTTCCCTATTCACCACATCCATGCAAACATCTATTATTTTTCAACTTTTTAATTATGGCCTTACCACCTTACTCCTCAAGGTGGAGGAGTAAGGTAGTAAGTCATTGTGGTTTTGATTTGCATTTCTCTGATAATTAGTGATATTGAGCATTTTTTATGTTTGTTGGCCATTTGTATATCTTGAGAATTCTCTATTCACGTTCTTTAATCATTTTTTGATGGGATTATTTGTTTTCTCTCTTGCTGATTTGAGTTCCTTGTAGATTCTGGATATTAGTCCTTTGTCGGATGCATTGTTTGCAAATATTTTCTCCCACACTCTAGGTTGTCTCTTTGCTGATTATGTCTTTGGCTGTGCAGACGCTTTTTAGTTTAATTAGGTCTCATTTATTTATTATGGTTTTAGTTGCATTTGCTTTTGGGTTCTTAGTCGTGATTGTTTTGCCTAAGCCAGTATCTAGAAGAATTTTCCTGATGTTGTCTTGAAGAACATTTATGATTTAATCTCTTAGATTTAAGTATTTGATCCATCTTGGGTTGATTTTTGTGTAAAGTGAGAGATGAAGATCCAGTTCATTCTTCTACTTGTGGCTTGTCAGTTTTCCCAGCACCATTTATTGAATAAAGTGTCCTTTTCCCACTTTATGTTTTTGTTTGCTTTGTTGAAAATCAGTTGGCTGTAAATATTTTTGCTTTATTTCTGACTTCTCTATTCAGTTTCCTTGGTCTGTGTGCCTATTTTTATACCAATACTATGCTGTTTTGGTAACTATAGCCTTGTAGTATAATTTGCATTTGGGTAATGTAATGCCTCCAGATTTGCTCTTTTTGCTAAGTATTGCTTTGGCTATGTGGGCTCCTCTGTGTTTCCATATAAATTTTAGAATTGTTTTTTCTGGTTCCATGAAGAATGGTGATGATATTTTGATGGAAATTCCATTGGATCGGTAGATTGCTTTGGGCAGTAAGGTCATTTTCTCAGTGTTGATTCTACCCATCCATTAGCGTAGAATGTGTTTCCATTTGTTTCTGTCACATATGATTTCTTTAAGCAATGTTTTGTAGTCTTCCTTGCAGAGATCTTTCACCTCATTGGTTAAGTATATTCCTAAGTATTTTATTTTTTGAAGCTGTTGTAAAAGGCATAGTGTTCTTGATTTGATTCTCAGTTTTGTCATTGTTGGTGTATAGCAGTGCTATTGATGTGTACACTGATTTTGTATGCTGAGATTTTGATGAGTTCATCTATCAGATCTAGGAGCTGTTTGAGTCTTTAGGGTTTTCTAGATGTATAGTCGTATCAGTGAACAGCGACAGTTTGACTTCCGATTTTCCAGTTCGGAGGCCCTTTCTTTCTTTCTCTTGTCTGATCGCTCTGGCTAGGACTTCCAGTACCATGTTGAATAGAAGTGGTGAAAGTGGGCATTCTTGTCTTGTTCCATTTTTCAGGGGGAATCCTTTCAACTTTTCGCCAGGCAGTCTGATGTTGGCTGTGGGTTTGTCATAGATGGCTTTATTACTTTGAGGTATGTCCCTGCAATGCCAATTTTTTTGAGAGGTTTTATCATAAAGGGATGCTGGATTTTATCGGATGCTGGATTTTATCAAATGCTTTTTCTGCATCTACTGAGATGATCATATTGATTTTTGTTTTTAATTCTCTTTATGTGATGTATCAAATTTATTGACTTGCATATGTTAAACCATCCCTGCATCCCTGATATGAAACCCACTTGATCATGGTGAATTATCTTTTTGATATGTTGTTGGATTCAGTTAGCTAGCATTTTGTTAAGGATTTTAGTGTCTCTGTTCATCAGGAATATCAGCCGTAGTTTTTTTTTTTTTTTTTTTTTTTTTGGTTATGTCCTTTTCTGGTTTTAGTTTTAAGATGATGCTGGCTTCATAGAATGATTTAGGGAGGGTTCCCTCTTTATATTGTGGAGTAGTGTCAATAGTATTGGTACCAATTATGTTTTTAATGTCTGGTAGAATTCTGCTGTGAATTCATCTGGTCCTGGACTTTTTTTGTTGGTAATTTTTAAATTACTGTTTCAATCTCGCTGCTTGTTACTGGTCTGTTCAGGGTATCTAATTCTTCCTGATTTAAGTTAGGAAGGTTGTATCTTTCCAGGAATTTATCCATCTCCTCTAGGTTTTCTAGTTTATGTGCATAAAGGTGCTCATAGTAGCCTTGAATAATCTTTTGTGTTTCTGTGATACTGGTTGTAATAGCTCCCATTTCATTTCTAATTGAGCTTATTTGGATCTTCTCTTTTCTTTTTTAAGTTAATCTGTTTAATGCTCTATCAATTTTATTTATCTTTTCAAAGAAACAGCTTTTTGTTTCATTGATATTTTGTAATTTTTTTGTTTCATTTTCATTTGGTTCTGCTCTGATCCTTGTTATTTCTTTTCTTCTGCTGGTTTGGGGTTTGGTTTGCTCTTGTTTCTCTAGTTCCTTGAAGTGTGACCTTAGATTGTCTATTTGTGCTCTTTTAGACTTTTGATGTAGTCATTTAATGCTATGAACTTTCCCCTTAGCACTGCTTTTGCTATAACCCAGAAGTTTGGATAATTTGTGTCACTATTATTCATTTCAAATAATTTTTAAATTTCCATCTTGATTTCATTATTGAGCCAAAGATCATTCAAGAGCATATTATTTAATTTCCATATATTTGTATAGTTTTTGTGGGTTCTGTTTGTGGTTGATTTCTAGTTTTATTCCACTGTGGTCTGAGAAAATACTTGATGTGATTTTGATTTTCTTAAATTTATTGAGTCTTTCTTTGTGACTTAGCATATGGTCTCTCTTAGAGAATATTCCACATGCTGATGAGAAGAATGTATATTCTGCATCTGTTCAATCCATTTGTTCTAGGGTATAGTTTAAGTCCATTGTTTCTTTGTTGCCTTTCTGTCTTGATTATTGATCTAGTGTTTTTGGTGGAATATTGAAGTCCCCCAGTGTTATTATGTTGCTGTCTATCTCATTTCTTAGGTCTAGTAGTAATTGTTTTATAAATCTGGGAGCTTAAGTGTTAGGTACATATATATTTAGGATTGTGATATCTTCCTGTTGGACAAATTATTTTCCTCATTATATAATGTCCCTCATTGTCTTTTTTTTTTTTAAGTGTTCTTGCTTTAAAGTCTGTTTTGTCTGATATAAAAATAGCTACTCCAGCTCGCTTTTGGTTTCCATTTGCCTAGAATATCTTTTTCTACCCTTTCACCTTATATTTATGTGAGTCCTTATGTTTTCAGTGAGTCTCTTGAAGATAGCAGATACTTGGTTGGTGAATTTTTAACCATTCTGCCATTCTGTATCTTTTAAGTGGAGCATTTAGGCCATTTATATTCAACATTAGTATTGACATGTGAGGTCCCATTATATTCATTATGTTAGTTGTTGCCTAAATACTTTGTTTTTTGTTTTTGTTTTTGTTTTTAATTGTGAGATTTATGCTTTAAGGAGGTTCTATTTTGGTGTATATCGAGGTTTTGATTCAAGATTTAGAACTCCTTTCAGCATTTCTTGTAGTGCTGATTTGGTAGTGGCAGATTCTCTCAGCATTTGTTTGTCTGAAAAAGAATTTATTTCTCCTTCATTTATGAAGCCTACTTTCACTGGATGCACAATTCTTGGCTTAAAATTGTTTTGTTTAAGGAGACCAAAGATAGGACCCAAAGTCCTTCTGGCCTATAAGGTTTCTTGTGAGAAATCTGCTGTTAATCTGGTAGGTTTTCTTTTGTAGGTTGCCTGATGCTTTTTTCTCACAGCTCCTAAGATTCTTTCCTTTATCTTGACTTTAGATAGCCCGATGACTATGTGCCTTGGTGATGATCTTTTTGTGATGAATTTCCCAAGAGTCCTTTGAGCTTCTTGTATTCGGATGTCTAGATCTCTAGCAAGGCCAGGGAAGTTTTCTTCAATTACTTCCTCCAAGTTTTTCAAATATTTTTATTTCTCTTCCTCAGGAACACCAATTATTCTTAGGTTTGGCCATTTTACATCATTCCATATTTCTTGGGTACTTTGTTCATTTTTTAAAACTCTTTTTTCTTTATCTGATTGGTTTAGTTCAAAAGTCTTGTCTTCTAGCTCTGAAATTCTTTGTTCTCCTTGTTCTAGTCTACTTTTGAAACTTTCCACTGCATTTTTTATTTCCCTAAGAGTGTCTTTAATTTCCAGAAGTTCTGATTTTTTTATACTATCAATTTTTCTGGGAAGTTTTTTATTCATATCCTGGATTTTTTTAAGTTGGTTTACCCCTTTCTCTGGTATCTCCTTGAGTAGCCTAATAACCTTTGGAATCCTTTATTGGAAATTCAGAGATTTCTTCCTGGTCTGGATCCATTGCTGGGGAGCTTGTGTAATCTTTTGGGGGGTACTATAGATCCCTGTTTTGTCATATTGTTAGATTTACTTTTCTGGTTTCTTTCCATTTGAGTAGACCATTTCTTCAAATTGTTCTTGAATTTATTTTTGGTTGGACTATGTTTTTTTTTTTTTAATTTCATTTTTCCTCTCCTAAGGATTGGACTTTAATGTTTATTTTAGCTTAATTTGATTTTTGGTGCCTTTAGGGGTGAAAATTTTATATGTGTTTCTTAGTTGTAGGGATTATTTGTGTGCTGGCTTTCCCAGATGTGGTTGTAGTAGTTATATTCTTGCTGTGTGGGAGAGTTCACTGTCTTCTTTGGGGGTGAAATGGCAGAGATCTTTTGAAGCTTATCTCATTCTCTCATGGTATACACTTAACTTAATTTTTTCCCAGTATTTTGTTGACCAAATTGATGATTCAGGCTTCAGGACAATGGGAAAGGTATCCCTGGGTAGGGACTGGTTGTAGCTAAGTCAGGTGGGTACATGTAATACTCAACGGTGGGCCAAGATCCTAGTCTTGATGAGGGTAGCTAGGGCAGCTCTCAATTAGATGTGCTGAGGTTTCATCAGGGTGAAGAGGGAGAGCTATCCCAGCTCCCCTGCCAGGCCAGCAGGAAAGCTATCTACCTCACAGCCTCACTCCTATTTTAGTGTTTTGGTTATTCAGATCAATCAGGCACCTCTTTTCATCTGTAGGAATGTTGGTGTTCCAAGCGGAGAGGAATTGTGACTCTGCTTCTCGTGCAGGTCTGACTCTGTTGTCTTTTTTCTTTTTCTTAAGATGTGATTATCTCGATTATCTCCTCCTGTGGGGTTGCACTCACCCTGAATTGCTCCAGGAAAGCTGTCTGTAGGTGCATCCGTGCTGCATTCCTGTCGGAGAAGCCCCAGCTTTGTCTGCAGTGGTGGGCCAGAGGGGAACAAGGACCCCTTCTCCAAGTCCCTTCCCAATCAGAGAGGCTGCCTGCCTGTCAGGGTAGAGGTGCAGACTTTCCCTACTGCCTCCAGCACTGCAGTTATGTCTCTGCTGTAAGAAACCTCCCACCAGCAGAAAGATCTGGGACTCAAGGCCTGCTGTTAAGATTCTTTTGTCCCACGGGGTAATCCCTTGATGTGGTACTGTCCCCCCTTCCCTCAGGAATAGGGCTTCCTGAGAGCCAGACTGCAGTCATTTTTTTGTTTTTTGTTTTGTTTTGTTTCTTGAGACAGAGTTTTGCTCTTGTTGTCCAGGCTGGAGTGCACTGGCATGATCTCGGCTCACTGAAACCTCTGCCTCCCCCAGTTCAGGCGATTCTCCTGCCTCAGCCTCCTGAGTAGCTGGGATTACAGGCATGTACCACCATGCCCCACTAATTTTTGTATTTTTAGCAGAAAAGGGGTTTCCCCATTTTGGCCAGGCTGGTCTCAAACTCCTGACCTCAGGCGATCTGACCCCCTCAGCCTCTCAAAGTGTTGGGATTACAGGCGTGAGTCACTGCACCCGTCCAGACTGCAATGATTGTTACTGCTTTTCTGGGTCTAGCCACCCAGTGAGGCTACAAGGCTCTGGGCCGGTACTGGAGAATGTCTACAAAGGGTCCAATCAGGTCTCCCAGCAGTGAATACCAGCATCTGCTCTGATGGAGGTAGCAGGGGAGTGACATGGACTCTGTGAGATTCCTCCGTTGTAGATAGGCTAATGTGCTGCTTTTCTCATATGCTAGTTATGCTAGTAGTGAAGTTGTCACATGGACGGACTCAGGACCTCTGGTTAGCCAGCATGTTGCAGGTGGTGGAATTAGCTGTTATTTTCTTTTTCCTGGGAGCAGTGTTGCTCTGTCATGGGTTGCTGTAAAGTCCTAAGTCGGTTGGCCTCCAGCCAGGAGGTGGCACTTGCAAGAGAGCACCAGGTGCGGTAGTATCAGTGGGATTTGAGCTTATCCAAAGTTGGCTGGGGGAAGTATTCTGGTCTCTCAGGCAATGGGTGGGGCCATAAAGCTCCCCAAGAGTTTATGTCCTTTGTGTGAAGCTACCAGGGAAGGTAGAGAAATACCATCAGGTGGGGTCAGGGTTAGGTGGGTCTGAGCACAGACTCTCTCTCCTTGGGCAGGGAATGCTGTGGCCACTGTGGGGGATAGGGGTGGTTCCCAGGCTGCTGGGGTCATGTTCCACAGGGAAGTATAACTGCCTCTGTTGTGCAGAAGAGTTCACAAGGGGAGTAGTGAGTAGCGGGCAGTGACAGGCCCCACCCAGCTCCCATGCAGTTGGTGAAGCTGGTCTCACTCCCACAGTGCCCTATTAACAGCGCCGTATTTAGATCCAGGCAGCCCACACACAGAACTCAGGCCTGCCTCAGGCCAGAAGCTTCCTTGCAGAGATAACAAACAGGGCTTTCAGACCACACCCCTGCCCATATGCCTGTACTGCCAGGCACCTAACTCCTGCACGCGTGTCTGCAGCACTTCCTGCTCACTTGCAGATTCTGTTCAAGGAAGTTCATCCCCACTCAAAATTGTATCACAGAATTCAGTTGGGAGTATCTTTCAGTGATGGGTATTTTGAACCACAGATCAAAGTTAAAATTTTTGTGACTTACAACAAATATAAAGTTAGGTTAATTTTTACCTTGCAATCACTTTGGAAAACAGTGTCTCTTTTCTGGTTGAGAAAGAACCACTCACTTTGTGCTAATCATTCTCTCTCTGTTCTCACTCTCATCAGTACAGACCCTAATGCTTCCAGATGTTGAATTTCCCAAATGGTATCTATCTAGTAAATCGGGGAGTGGGGATTTGGACCAGGCAGATACCAAAACCATAACCTATTCACATGCTCTACTGCCTTCCCCAAACACCATTCTAATGGTGATCCAAAGTAAACCAGGTCGGGAAACAAGTTCTGTGAACTAAGCAGAAGAACAAAGGCCCCACGTTGATGGTTGACCACCTTGAAACCCCAGTTTAGCACTCGTTTTTTGAGCATCAGCAAGCCCCTCTCTCTTTGTGCCTCTGTCTTCTTGTTTCCAAAATGAGGCTAAGGATTCCTGCCCTACTACCTGTACAGTATTAGTGTGGCAATCATGTAGGATGGCAAATCTAAAAATATTTTGAACAACACAAAGGGGCTTATATCAGTTATCACTCTTTTAGTTGTATGTGGTGTTAGGCAAAAAAAGTCTTTTATCAGGGCAGAAAGCTGACAGTACCAAGGGATAGCCTGTCACCATGTGCAGCTTGATAATACGGGGTAAACGTTGTCAACACAAGTTGGTTTCTCCCTGTGCAGCTTTCAGGCCCCATTTTTCTTTATGTGAGCCCCTTCTCCACAATGTCTCCCCTTGTGATTACAAGATGTAATTACATTACAAGATGTAATCACTACCTTGTGATTACAATATAGTAATTGTTGACCTTGTGGTCTCAATGTCCAATACCTCAGGAAAGGCAGACACAGCTTCTTACATAGCTAAAACTGAGATTGCCAGAATCAAGTCTCATTGCCTGTGATTGGCCTCCACTGGGTAACATGCCAGGCTGTAAACCAATCCCAGTTACCAGGAGATGCCAAATGCTCATTGGCTGGGCCCAGGCCACGTGCCACTCTTGCAGCTGAAGATGCCATCAGAACCACCTGGGAAGGCAATATGGAAGGTGTGCATCTCTAGCTAGCTAATACCAAAAGAAGGATGATTACGTTGGTAAAGAAGTTTCAGTGACATCTTCTGAATGCTGTGTGTGTATAAAGCAGTCTTATTAAAATATCATAGATCTAAGAAAGCAATGTATTCCACAACCTGGCTGGAGTAAGGCAAAACTAAGATATACTTTTCTGAACTGAGTTTAGATGGGAGGGATGGCTCCCCATACAAGCATACCATTTATTAAACACCCAGAGGGGAAATGTAATTCAGCAGTGGTGGGGCTCCCTCCCTCTCCAGTCCCATTTAAGCCTTTATTTTTCAGCCCTTGTCATATTGGCCCACGTAGGGGAGGGTAAGTATAGAAGGTAATTACTAAGATAGCATTTAATTAGTTTTGGTTTCAAATAAAGGTATTTGCTGCAAACCTGGCCAGCAATGCTGATAGACATTAATGAATGAAGCCGTATGATTAAAACATCTGTCACTGTCAGGCAGGGTCGATTCAGGGTGGGGACTGGCCTGTCACTGGGAATGTGATGATGGCCACAGAAAGCCAAATTAGCCAAACTTAATGTTTCCCTAATCATTAGGCGATTGAGTTGACAGTGATTGGTCGCAAACATGCACCGGTGAGCAGTAATGAAGTTGCTACCAGATCAGTTCAGCATAGGTTTTTCAGGCTAATTAGCTAGACAAAAATGTTAATTTAATCAAAGAAACTTGTATTCATTAAAGGTGTATAAGAGAGCTGGAGGAGAAAATTGGCTCAGTCATTGAGGAGGTAAAATTATAGCTGCCAAGCAAGTCATCTTGCTTCATAAAATCATTCCTCAATTTATACTATCTCTTAGAAAAGTCTAGTTACACTTAAGTGTGTCATGTGGGCTTTCTTCTTAAGATCTGATTATCGTAAAGGAAAGATCATCTGCAGAGCAATGTAGAATAAAAGCAAATACTTAACTCATTTTATCCCCAGAGGATTAATTAATTCATGTAGAAATGTTCTTTTATTTTGATTCATAGACTGTAGGAATAGAAACAGTTTTTAGGGATTATCTAATTCATGCCATTCTATTTACAAGAAGAAAATGAGGCACAGAAAGGCAGTGTTACTTGCTCAAGGCCACACAGCTTAACGTATTTTCATTTGTGCCCTAGACACAAAGATTCCCTGTGTAGTTAGCAGCATGCAACTTGTGAATTAAACATTGCAAATGGGATTTCCCCCTTTGCAGTATATTCCCCTGAGGATATACTAAGGACATCCTCAGATATTTTTACAGAGAGACATTCATCTCAAAAGATTACGATCTGTCTGTACTTGTAATTGTGACGAAAATGAAAAATCTATATGATGGACAAATACAATTTGTTTATTTCTTGGTGTGGAATCATATATGTGGAAGTGCCAGAAGTAATAAGTGCTATTTAGATATCAGCTGTTGCTACATCAAGGGCTAAAATTATTTTCTGTACCTGCTCTTGAATATCTCCTTGGCAGGTGATAGGGAGATGTAGACTTTCCTTTGCAAGTTCTGTATCCTGTTATTAATACTAGCGTAGACCTCCTGAGTCCAGTATGCTAACATGCATGGGCTACTAACTGTTTAAAGAATTGATGTATTGATTTGTCCATCCATTTAGTAATTCCACTAATACTTCTGAAGAGGGGTTGTGGTGATACATTGTTCAACTCAGGCCTTTGTAGAATTCTCTCTGGATTGGGACAGGAAGAAATCCTTACCTCCCAATGTTTACACAGGCTACCTTCTGTCCAAGATGCTGTTTGACGTTATCTTGAGCTGGTGAAATTCTATTCATCTTTCAGCGCTCAGTTTGAATATTCTTTCCTCCAAGTAGCTCTCCCAAGTTCCCAAACCAAGTGTGGACCCCACCTGTGTGCCCCTAGCACCCAAAGTCTATGCTTATCAGGCCAGCTATCACTCAATTTGTCTGTAGCCTGTTTGTTCAGAAACTGGGTCACAGTTTCTCAGTGTGGATCAGGTACCACCCACATCAAAACTGCCGGGATTCTTTGTCAAAAATTTGAATTGATTTTATGTGATCCACATTTAATCAGAGGGGACGAGGTATAAAATGGGTTTTGATCAATTTCTTAGGTTATCACACACTATAAGATTTTAAAATGCTATGTTGTTCTCTCAGCTAGCTGAAGCATGGCTAGGCTCACAGAAAGTGCTCAAGATGTATTTGTTGAATGAATGAATGAATGATTGCACAAACAAATGGGTTCTGGTCATATCAAAATCAGTTGTCAAATCATATAGTCAGAACTCTCCCAAGGAATTTGACTCACGGCTTTGCTGGTGTATGATTCTGTTCCTTATCTCTGATGCTGTAGAACCTTAGGAGTTATAATATTTTGGAAGCTAAAAGGGCCCTTGAAGATCATCCAGTCCACTCCTGTAATGGAGATGACCAGATGGAAAGAGGCTTGCCTAAGGTTACAGAGCACATTAATGATGGAGACTGAATCAGAATCCATATTTCCATGTAAGTCCATTGCCTTTCCTGTTATATCATGCTCCTGCTGCGGTGGCTTTACCCTGTGAAGAAGCAATCCTATTCTTGCTCTGATACCTCTGGAGGAAATGTCCAAACTCTCTGGTTTTATAAAGAATTAGAAACAAATTAAATTTTTGATAGTTGACATGTAAATAACATCCACCCCTTCCAGAGACCCCTCCTTTACAGGTAACCAACTCAGCCAAGTCTGATACATGGAGAGGTGCTTGTGAAAGTGTCAGGGTGCTGATTATTTCAAGTTGTAAAAATCAATTAGGAATTCCAGCCGCATGGAATTGGAGCATCTTATGGCCTGAAAGTTCCTGGCTGTCATTTCATTCAAATCCTCTGTGTCTCATATTTTTTTTTATTCCCATTCATTTCTCACAGTTTTTGCTATATTCAAATACCAAACATTATCCTTTGAAAAAACTTTTAAAGAAAGATTGAGTTCATCCTGATTAGTAGTATTCATGGAATCTTGTGTTTGATGTGCTAGTTTTCTAATACTTATTTTCAAGTACTATTTTAATTGCCATCCTTGTACCATGTAAGTCATCTTATATACATTGTGGTTATATACATTTTGGTTTGGGATGCAACTTCCTCATTATTTTAGTTGGATTCTGTCATCTTCCCATTATACCTCAAAGGGGAATATTCATACATTTTCAGAATAAATGCTTTATGGTCTAATTTAAATAAAAATAAAGATGTTATCCTAGAGTCATCTTAGTTCCTCTGTAGTATTGTCTATGGCAAAGGAGAGCTGACAGTCTTTTATTTTAAAATCACACCCTGAGCTAGTTGGTTATTATTAAAGAATGACAGATGGCACAAAGGATGCTAAGGTAGAAATTAAGGTTTCTTTGTAGGTTTGGCAAATTTTATAGCATACAAGGGCTGCTTCAGTGCTATGATTAAACAATGCAAACAGTATTGCATTAGCATCTAAATTTTACATCATTTTCAAGAAAACAGAATCCTGATAACAGATGGAAAAGACTGATATTTATCTAACAACAAAGGGGAGTCACAATTTGACTGCTGGACATTTAAATCTTAGCCAACAAGGGAGATGGTAATTCAGGGAAAATGAAGAGGAGATAGCTAGTATCACTCTTTTGGAGAGGGAAGAAAATATGTGTGTTTTTTGACTTTCGGAAATGATAGCCAAGTTCCAGTTTTGGAATCACCTCTGTGACTTATTACAAGTGGATATTTGAGCATTTCAGATCATTTCCAGATACACATTTTCTAGGTTTGATGCAGAGAGGCTATGAGAATCCTTGAAGCTGAAGGAAAATTACATTTAGAGGGACTGAAGGCTTATGCCTAAGCGTGCTACCTGGAGGATACACTGGGGAGGCTGGATTTGCAACCTTAAAATCGCCCCACACTCAGTTGGAAATTTCAGTATCTCCGTTAGGATTTTGAATTAGGAGAGCATATTTGTCAGATTTGAGGACAGTAGGAAATCAAGCGTTTTTGGAAAATCATAAATGAGTTAATGTAGTGTTCAGGACAAGCTGTGAACTTGCCTCTCAAAGGAGGTTTGTAGTAATAACCTGCTGTAAAAATTACCACTGCTTTTCTGGCGGTTTTGACCATATGCTCCCGCTCTGAGAGCTGACATTTTCTGGCAGTCACTGTAGCTTAAGGACCTATTATTCCGTGCGGTGGACTTTGGCTCTGTTTTCTATGTGCTTTCAGGTGGGCAGTTTGCAGCAAGGGAGGGAAGCCAATGCGAAGTTAAGTCAAGATGGAAGGATCTTTTTCAAAAGCTTGTTTTCACGCACAGCAGCAAGGACAACAGAGCCAAAGAGAGGTGTTTATATTTCTACATGGTAGAAAGGAAACTCCACTTCAACCCCCACCTCTCCCAGGACGCTTTCTTTTAGCTCCTCCAGCTCATGCTGTTCTCTCCTGTTTACAAAATTGCAAAGTACCTGTAATCCCACTGCACTGTTTAGCAATTGATCATAATCTACCATCTCTTTTCTTTTCTCCTTCATTCTTCACGGGGAACCCTAACCAAATGGTGTCCCATTTTCAACATTTTAAAAAGTCTTTTGTACCCTCTATGGCACCTAGTTTCATTATGACAGCCAGATAGGCTAACAGTCACAATAATAGCTGCAGTAGTAATTGTGATCATAACAATCATAACAACTCAACACGAACTAAATGCATTTAAGGTGACAAAGGCTGTTTAAGCTTTCAAAGAATTAAGTTTTTTAATCAAACAAACCTAAGACAGTTACTGTTATTTCCTACATTTGACAAATTGTAGGGGCATTGAAGGCAAGAAATGTTAAGAAATTACTCAAAGTCAGAGCAAGTACTTAAGCTCAGGCAAATATTCTGTCTTCAGAGACCCCACTCCAAACCACTGGGCTCTTTCCCAGGTCATGAAAAATAAGGAATAGCAGCTAACCTTGATAGAGACGTGAGACTGCTCCAGGCACTATTCCAAGGACCGTTAAGATATAATCCCATTTAATACAGCAACCCAATGAAGGAGGTGCTCTTTGCAACCCCTTTTTCCATTTGAGGAAACTGAGTTTCAGAGATGTTATTAATGCTCTGTGTAATGCAGCCAGTAAGTGAAAGAGCTGAGGAGTGCCTTCTCTTAATCGTTGTGTGACATTGTGCTTCAGGACACACTTGAATTTATCTGGATGACAAACAAATAGTATTTACTTGACGATTCCTTCTTGGGGAAACTTAGTTCTTAAGAGAAATGGATTGTTCCTGGTTTTCTTTCTTTATCTAGGGTAGAGTTTCTCAATATGTTTTTTAATTATTGTCCCCTCGGGAGCCTGTTTAAATCTTTTTGCATAATTTCCCCCCACCCCCCACTGTGAAATGTTAATACCATTTTATTTATTGCGTAGCTGTTTAAGTACTACATGAATATCTGTGCTTTATACATGAGAAGAATTAAGAAATTTTAACCATCAGGAACCAATTCTAATTCTTTGGGAACAATGTTACACCAATAAGAATGCATAGTTATATCTTTCCACACTCAAATTTTTAAGCTGCTTTAGCATGAACTCTTGAAAAGCAATGCATAGGAACATTTTGATTCAAGTGAGAGCTCACTGTGCAGGATGCTCCACTTAATTAGCCAGGAATCCTTTATGTTTATACCATTAATGAATATCTTGTATCAGATTGTTGTGGAAAAAAAATCATGGAAATCAGCAGGATTTCCCATCTGTGCCTTTCCCTCTATCTTTTGAGGCCCAGAAAGCATTGGAAACCCATCCTACAAAAAGTCAGTGCAGTTTTTTAAATTGAGGTGAAATTCACACAACATAAAAATACAAAAAAAAAAAAAAAATTAGCCGGGCGTGGTGGCGGGCGCCTGTAGTCCCAGCTTCTCGGGAGGCTGAGGCAGGAGAATGGTGTGAACCCGGGAGGCGGAGCTTGCAGTGAGCCGAGATCACGCCACTGCACTCCAGCCTGGGTGACAGAGCGAGACTCCGTCTCAAAAAAAAAAAAAAAAATTTAAAGTGAACAATTCAGTGTCATTTGCTATATTCAAAATATTGTCTAGCTGCCATCTCTATTTAATTCTGTTTTGTTTTTGTTTTTGTTTTTTTGTTTTTGTTTTTTAAGACGGAGTCTCACTCTATCTCCCAGGCTGTGGCACAATCTCGACTCACTGCAAGCTCCGCCTCCCGGGTTCACGCCATTCTCCTGCCTCAGCCTCTCGAGTAGCTGGGACTACAGGCGCCCTCCACCACACCTGGCTAATTTTTTGTATTTTTAGTAGAGACGGGGTTTCACCATGTTAGCCAGGATGGTCTCGATTTTCTGACCTTGTGATCTGCCCACCTTGGTCTCCCAAAGTGCTGGGATTACAGGCATGAGCCACTGCGTCCGGCCTTCTCTAATTCTAAAGCACTTTCATCATCCTGAAAGGAAACCCCATGCCCACTTAGTCATTCCCCAATCTCCTCCTCCCTGTAGTCACTGGCAGCCCACCGATCTGCATCTGTCTCTATGAATTTCCCTATTTCAAATATCAATATGTCATATAGACGAAATAATACATTTGGCTTTTGGTGTCTGGTTTCTTTAACATAGCCTAACGTTTCATCCATCGGTACTTTATTCTTTTTTATTGCTGACTAATATTTCTTTTTATGGATTATGCCACATTTTGTTTATCCATTTATCAGTTGATGGGCATTTGGGTTGTTTCTGCTTTTTGGCTATCATGAATAATGCTGCTATGAACTACATTTATGTACAAATTTCTGTGTGGGCATATGTTTTTAATTCCCTTAAGCATAGAGTGGAATTGCTGGGTTATATGGCAACTCTAGGTTTAACTGATTGAGGAACTGCTGTACTATTTTCTGTTATGGCTGTACTATTTGGCATATCCGCCAGCAATATAAAAGGGTTCTAGTTTTTTCACATCCTGGCCAACACTTATTATTCATCTTTTTTATTATTGCCATCCTAGTGGGTGCGAGGTGGTACTTCATTGTGTTTTGATTTGCATTTCCCTATTGATGAATAGTAATTGAGCATAATTTCCTGCACTTATTGGCCATGTGATATATCTTCTTCAGAGAAACATCTATTCAAATGCTTTTCTCCTTTTTTTAAAATCAGGTTGTCTTTTTATTAAGTTGTAAGAATTCTTTATATATTCTAGATACTAGACCCTTTCCTTATCAGATATGAATTACAAATATTATCTTCCATTCTGTGAGTCATCTTTATACTTTCTTGGTGATGTTTTTGAAGCACAATACTTGTGAATTTTGGCCAAGTAAAATTCATTGATTTTTATTTGGTTATTGTTTGTGCTTTTGGAGTCCTGTCTAAGATGTACTAGCCTTTCAATGGGAATCTTTTAGCTACTAGATCCTTAACCTACAGGATTGAAACTTTAATATTGTGATTTTAGGTCCCCTGTTAGGTGGTGTCAGGAGCAGAGTGTTGGTGGGAATGGCTTTGGAGCAGCATCTTTCTAGTTGACACATTATTACCATCCTAATCTGAGCATAATAAAGCCACCATGAGGACATGGAAGATTCGCCTCTAACAAGCATAATACATTGGTCATAGACATAGCATTGGAGGCAAATACACCTGAGTTTCAATCCAACATTTGCTTGCTAGCTGCATGTCCTTGAGCAAATTAATGTATGTCTCATAATTTTTGTATTCTTTAAAGGGAGGATAATAATACTCTCCTTCATGACGACATTTTGTAAATAGGTAAATATCACATGTGATACATAGTGCATGCTTGATAAATGTTATCATTGTTATCTATATTGTTAATAATTATGACTGTATTCTTTACTAATCATTACATATAGTACAGAACTAAAAATGATCATTTCCACATTCAGTGGTTCGGCATTGTCTATGCAGCATTTATTCTCTATTAGTGTGACTAATTGAAAGATGATTGCACAGATAAACCTCCTTTATTTTCAGTCAAAATTTGCTATTGCCATGTAGCTTAGTTATATCTTTCTCCATGGGTTTTATAATGAGAGGCCTATTGGTCACCTGTATAAGTATGAAGTTATCGTGGAAATGTGTGGAATCTAGCCAAGGCTGTTTCCTTACCTCAGCTCTCTGCAATTTATTATTAGGACGTCATGAAACCTTGGGGGTTAATTTCATGCACTTCCTGAGTGGTACAAATGAATAAGTGGCTCAAAGTCACCTGAGGTGGAAATGGCTGATTTGCATGGAAGAAATGACTGTGACTGTGCCCTTACTGTCATCAGAGCACTTTCCTAACTGTGAAGTTAACTCCTTCTCCAAGGAAGGAGGTAGCAGGCAGCTGTTTGAGAGGAGGATGGTTCTAAATCTGGCAGTCCACTTTGGCCCCAAATAATGGTGTACTTGCTTAGATGGCAGTAACAATTTAACAGGGTCCAGGAAGAGGAAATAATAGATTTAGCTCAGAATTCGGCAGCAGGGTTGTTTCTTCAGGGCAGAGCAGTGATCGAGTGTAATTACTTTTAAGAAATTGTGCATTGTTTTTCTTTATTCCCTGAGCGATGAAATGTATGCAAATCAGCTGAGTATGTTCTGCAGCTGTGGCTGGGTTAACAAGTAAGGACTCTAAGACCCTCCTTACCCTAGAAGTATGGCTAATAGAGTAGAAAGGGCAATGAGATGAAATTGGCTTACATTGGTTTAAACCGCTCTATCGTTTCCCTTCTCTGGACCTTTTGTAAGTCCCCACATCTCTGGAAGTCAGTTTCTTCAACTGTAGAGTTAAAAAGTTCTGTTGGTCGTTGCTAAATTATTTCATTTTTAAAAAGACAATGCATATATACTGCAGAATGAAATTCGAAAGTACAAGTGTATATTTCAGCCCACAGTATACATGCACTTTTGTAGCCTGCTCATGTCTCTTTCCATTGTATTTTGAGCAAATACTTCCATAGGTTTCCAAGTCATTTTTGTAACTATCATTTATATTCTTCCCTAATATAATAATCATTTATATTCTTCTATTATAAATGCTTTGAATTTTATTTAAGTTAATAAACATACTTTGTGTATTTACTTTGTATCAGGTACCAGGGAAGGTATTTAGGAGTATGATAGAAAATAACACAGAAAATCTCCTTGCCCTTATAGGGCTTATGTTCTAGTGGAAGACGCAGATAGTACATCAGAAAACAATGATTTTATACTGTGGTTGGTATTTTGGAAGGAAACAGTAGCTGTGATGGAGCAAAAGAGGGAGTGGACCTACTTTGTAGAGGATGTATATATTAATGCATGTAGCCTTTTCTATCTAATTTTTTTTTTTTTTTTTTTTTTTTTTTGAGACAGAGTCTCACTCTGTCACCCAGGCTGGAGTGCAAGTGGAGTGATCTCAGCTCACTGCAACCTCTGCCTCCCGGGTTCCAGTGATTCTCCTGTCTCAGCCTCCTGAGTAGCTGTGATTACAGGCATGCACCATCATGCCCGGCTCATTTTTGTATTTTTAGTAGAGACTGGGTTTCGCCATGCCAGGCTGGTCTCAAACTCCTAACCCCAGGTAATCTGCTCACCTTGGCCTCCCAAAGTGCTGGCATTACAGGTGTGAGCCACCGCACCCGGCCTTCTACCTTCTTACAGACTGTTTCTTTTTAATATATTTGAGCCTGACACTTCAAAACATAATAACAATTTCACAGACCCTTTGTAGCAGGCACAGGTAATTAATGTTGGAAATAGTTTTGCCAACATGAATAGCAACAGCGTCATGTGGTTCTGCAGTGTTTCCACCCCAGGAATCCTCAGAGTGAGTCTCTCTCACCATTGTCTGGTACTGTGAGTGTTAGAAATTGGACTGAGCTGATTAAAAGCTGATCTCATGATCATCTATTGAAGTTTGGTTTGCAGGTCTCTGTTTTATTCCACCCTGGGTCACTGCTAATTGGGTGTAATTAACACCTTCATGACATGTAAAGACTCCAGGATTAGGAGAAAGGAGGCACAAGAGATCTCTTCTCATATCGGACACTAACTTACTTTGTGTCTTTGAGAGAGTCATGAACTTCTCTGGGATTCAATTCCTCTGCTGTAAAAATGAGGGGGTTATTTGTTATGAAATAGCTTCTAGATTTCATCCCATGTGCCGGTGTTCCTCTGCATCCATGAGAAAGAACACATAGCAGTGGGCTGTCAGCAAGGAACAGGGGAAGATGCCCCACACTTGACTTGCATTTGCTAACCCCAAATTAGGCAATTTTTCTAGTTTCTTATCTAACTATAAAAATCTGCTATGTTTATAAATCAGAATCTCAATTCATTGAAATTTTCTGCATCCTAAGAACCCACCTAACCAGAATAGATACTTGATACTTGCTGATTTTTGATATCCCACCATGCTTTGGAGACTCTCTCTTTCTCTCCTTCTCTCTTTCTCTCCTCTCTTTCTCTCTTTCTGTCTCTCTCTTTCTCTCTTTCTCTCTCTCTCTCTTTCTCTCCCTTCCCCCCTTCTCTCTATCTCTCTCTGTGTGTGTGTTTGTGTGTGTGTGTGTGTGTGTGTGTGTTTTGCTTTTCCCTCTAGTGGTCAACTAATCATCATTAGAAGAATGACTGTAACTCTCAGGCTTTGTGTAACTCCTCAGAAGCCTTAAAACCCTACACAAAAAATAGTATTTCTATCCTTTGGGATAGACAGGCTGCCTCTGCTGAAATGCTTAGCTTAGAAGCTTGGTTAGGCTTCCAGATGTGTTCTGACTCAGGAGGCAGTTTGCACTTTCAAAGCTGGGTCTCCAACAATGCTGGTTGAAGCTACACAGCTGGCTCAATGTGCTTATAGGCTTGCTTGCTTCTGAAAGGTGATTTACCTGAAAAGATTGACATTCCTGAGCATAAGTATCTCTCTGTGCCTCCCCAGCTCCCACCCCCCACCTCCAGACCTCCCTGCCACCCAAACAAATGCTTCTATTGGAGGAAGAAAAAGATTCTCTCCTAAAACTACCATAAATAGCTTTTCCTTTCTGTAGACATTATGGTTAATTTCATTACAGTATATAATGAGTGAAGGACATTCAGCATGAAAATGTATCCATCTATCCACTGTAATTACATCAACAATTTTAAGCTTAAAAAAAGTTAGAGAAAGAACTCTTTCACATCTATAACCAAGAATGCTCCATGTGTTTTTACAAGAGGATAATAAAGACACTAAATGGGATAGATGGGGCTAAGTAGTTTTACAGATGGTAGTTGCATATTAAAGATTAAATTGCTGTCTATAAATAAAACCACTTTTACATTAACTAGGTTACTGCTTTATCTTAATTTAGGTATAATTGAGAGCATTAGCGTTCTTCATAATAGCCCAGTGAATGTTCCTGCAGACTGTAAACAGGACTCCATGGAATGCTAGCTGATGAATTTCCTTTGCCACTGAGAAGCCCTAACTTAAAAGGTTGCCCTAGAAACTGCTGGTTTCCAGCTCTTCTGTTTGACTACTCTGACCTAAAGGTGGTACATATCTTTTCATTGCCTTATATCAATGAGTGTGTGTATACATTGTACACTGATATGTTTGGATCCCCAATATTGGCTTTTCTTCTGTATTTTTATCAATATTACTATAGGTATCCAGAACTATTGATCTTCAAATCTTGACCTCCTATCTTGAGATAGGAAAACCATAAGGTCAAAATGGTTACAAAATAGGAATGTATTTCAAAGTGTATTTATTTAATTTGAGGATGAGAAAAAATGTGAAATACAAAATATCACCTTTAGAAAGGGAAGGGGGAGAAGTAGAGCTATAACTCCTCACTTTGATTGTGTTGTCACTTCCTTCAGTCCAGTGTTCACAATTGAGAATGAGACGTTAGTAACGTGATTATAAGTGTGGTCTAAGGAGCTGGACTATTAGATTTTAGTTCTCCCTGTACTAGTTGTGACCTCTGTGACCTTAGAAAAGTGACTTAATCTCTCTGTGCTTTGGTTTCCTTCTCTACAAACTGACATCATAACAGTATCTGTCGCACAAGATTCCTGTACAGATTAAATGGACTTATCCATGTAAAACTGTGGAAGCAATTGTGATGCATAGTGATGACCCAAAAATGTCACACACACACACACATACACATGCACTCATGCACACACAAACACTGTTTTTAGCCATCGTGTACTCTTGAAACAATTTTATTCGTTCATTCCTTCACCAAATTTCAGGGGAATATATACTATGTAACCTGTACTGTGCTAGTTGCCAGGGAGAGAAAAATGTAAAAATAGAGTCTGTAATCTCTAGGAATTGTTATAAGAATATACATTCCGAAAAAGCAGGGGCCTTGTCATTCTAATCCAGTAGCCTCAGTGCCTGGCATGTGATTGGTGCTAAAGCCACTTGCTGAACAGAAAAAATGGGTCATCTGAGATCCTGAACTCCACCCACAGAGCCCCAGGAAATGTAGGCAGGAGGTTTCCCTTGAAGCAAAATTAATTTACTTCTGTCAAAAGAAGGCATTATAGGTGCTGGGCAGCAAAGATAAGTGTCCCCTGCAGACACAGAAAAGTGAAGTCTATGCGTGTGAGTTTAAAAAACCAAATGGAAAAGATGCCTTAAGACAAAGTGAGTCATAAAGACAGTTGCACTGGGATAGGAGGTAAGAGAAGCTCATTGTAGGAGGGAAAATTCTGATGGACCTTAGGGTGTGGAGAGGGTTTTGATGGCTTAAGAGAACTGGACTAAGATATTGTGAGAAGCAGGGGTCTAGACACTCAGCCAGCTTCAGGGTTATAGAGAAAGACAAATATTAATCAACAGCCCCTTTTATTTACTGGTTTTGCAATGTATTTTGTGATTTCTCCCACAGGGTTTACTTTCCTAATTAAATTTATCTTAGGCAACCATTCAAAAACAGCGTCTTTAGCATAAAGGGACAGATGGCCAGAGTTCTACCTCCGCCTTCCCTGGCTGAAGGAGCTGAGTCCAAGAAAAGGCGGGCTGGATAGGAATAATTGTTGTGCACATTACCCTTTGGTAAAATTCCTGGAATGAAATGATTTCATGAGGATGAGATAATAAGGAAAAGAATGTGAATCCCAGACTCCTCACACAAGAGCTCAGCTATAAAATCATAGAATTTTAGTTGGAAGATATCTATAAGCCCTCCTCTCCAGCTCCTTTATTTTATAGTTGAGAAAACTGAGGCTCAGATACATTATGCAAATTTCCCAAGGTCATCCATCAAATAGTGGCAAACCTAGAGCTTTAGCCCAGGTTTCTGCAAGCATCAGCAGAGACCATTATGCACTGTGCCTGAAAGAAAGCTGAGAACACAGAAAGGATGTTAAACAGATCTAGATAGGACTCTTAGGATGGGATAACATAGCTCGTTAGATGTCTGCAGGGAATTTCACAGTATTTTATTGGGAATTCTTTAGAATTACAGAACAGATTCTTCAGTGAGGTTAATTTACACTACTTCTACTTACCATCAAATCATTCCTTAAATCTGAGCTGGGAAGGTGTGATTTGGAGCATACCGTTTCTGTATAGAGAGAACCATATAAAATTTCGAATCAGTGACTATTTTGGACACTCAGAAATGGAAGTTTCTGTAACATTCAATCTAATACAATATAACACACAAATGAGTGCTTATTTGCTATTCTAAGAACACAGCAGTATGACCAGGAATAATTCATACTTCCTGAATCCCCTAACCAAATTTTCCAGTCCTGCTGTGGCCATGTTGCCTTAATCAAAATTCATCTTTCTCCTATCATCTTGGTGTGCCTCATAGAATATAAATACCCTATTGGGAAACCTAGATATTTAAAAATCTGATAATGAAAACATATTTTAAAAGGCATAGCGTTCTCACTTACAAGTGGGAGCTGAACAAGAACACGTGGACACAGGGAGGGGAAAACACACACACTGGAGCCTGTTGGGAAGTTGATGGGGGGAGGGAGAGCATCAAGAAAAATAGCTAATGCACACAGGGCTTAATATCTAGGTGATGGGTTGACAGGTGCAGCAAACCACCATGGCACATGTTTACCTATGTAACAAAACTGCACATCCTGCACATGTATCCCAGAACTTAAAATAAAAGTCATAGCAATCATTACCTGTTACTGAGTACTTACCATATATCAGGTGCTGTGCTGAATGCTTTATGATTGTATTTTAATCTCATTGTTACCCTATGAGGTACAAAACACCTCTGTTAATCTCTGTTTTACAGGAGGGGAAAATGAGGATCAATGAGTTTAAGCAATTTTGTACAAAGTCAAACTAGTATTCAAACCTGGGAGACAGAATTCAAACTCAGGTCTGTCTGAATTATAGATCTGTACTTTTGGCTTTCACTGTATTCTGCCTTTGAAAAATACCATTGTACCACATCCTTCTCTCAGGTCACTTTTTCTGTATTTGTTGAAATCCTCAATGCAAATGACTTGCATTTCCTAAGGCACTACTACCATTAGATGGTCTTGACTTTTCAAAAGTTTATCCTAATCTCTTACCCAAAGTGCCTCCCATTTTCTTTCCACTCAGCCCTCGGTATACTTATTACAAAAAGACATCAATTTCAGTTTAACCACCTGCCTGAGTCTGCACAAGGTAAAATGCGA
Source organism: Macaca thibetana thibetana (assembly GCF_024542745.1). NCBI lineage: Eukaryota > Metazoa > Chordata > Mammalia > Primates > Cercopithecidae > Macaca > Macaca thibetana. The sequence goes on along the minus strand of NC_065583.1, from coordinate 25,204,729 downwards.
TCACATTAATTAGAATACTCTTTTGGGGATGAAGTATATCGGTCTCTCGATCAGACTATGAGGATGAGAAGTAGTCCTTTAATTTCTTTATTAGTGTGATCTCTGGTATAACACTAGGCAGCAGCCACCTCTCCATGGAACAGCTTTGGCAATCCCATCTTTTCAGAGTTCAAAAGCATAAGCTGGAATGACTGGTTTAAATAGCCTCACATTGCCTGGAAATTAATTTTCAGGGCATTTCTGCATATACATAAACTTACCCTCTTGGCAGTTGCCTGTTCCAGGGACAGGCAACTAATGGTGATGTGTTTGGGCAGAAATAACATTATCCATTGGGTTGCTTAAAGGGTAAGAGAAGTTTCTTTTTCTTTTCTTTTCTTTTTTTTTTTTTTTTTTTTTTGTGACAGAGTCTTGCTCTGTTGCCCAGGCTGAAGTGCAGTGGCACAGTGTTGTCTCACTGCAACCTCCACCTCTGTGGTTCAAGCAGTTTTCCTGCCTCAGCCTCCCAAGTAGCTGGGATTACAGACACCTGCCACCATGCCCAGCTAATTTTTGTATTTTTAGTAGAGATGGGTTTCACCATGTTGGCCAGGCTGGTCTGGAACTCCTGACTTCAAGTGATCTGCCCACCTCAGCTTCCCAAAGTGCTGGGATTATAGGAATGAGCCACTACGGCTCAGCCAAGTGTGGAAGAAGTTTCAAGTCTTTATTTTGCTTTTCTATAAGGGCTTTATCAAAGCACCCAAAGCATCTGTGCTCTCTCTTCTTTTTGACTGAAGTCTTCAGCCCCTAACTGTGTGTTCTTTAAGAGATCAGTTCTATGTGATTGATTGGGTTTTACCATGAACAAGCGTCTGTGACCAGGTAAGTGTATTTAACACAATGAAGCAGATTTCTTCCTCTCAATTCAAAATGTATCTTTATTTGTTAAATTATTTGGATCATGTTTGTTGCACACTAGACCATAAGTTTTGTATGGGCAGAACTAAGTCTGAATTTTCTCACCACTGAATCTCTAGTAACTAGCTCACTGCCTGAGAAATTCAGTATGTTTGTGAACTGAACAAATAAGTGAGTAAAAGAGTGAACTGAAGGGACGTAGACAAGGAAGGATAAGGAAGGGGCCTAAGAATCTACTAGGAGGAGGAAAAGGGAAAGATTAAGACAATAAAAAAGAAGGTCAGGCGTGGTAGCTCATGCCTGTAATCCCAGCACTTTGGGAGGCTGAGACAGGTGGATCACCTGAGGTCAGGAGTTCAAGACCAGCCTGGCCAACATGGTGAAAATCCGTCTCTACTAATAATACAAAAATAAAATAAAATAAAATAACCAGGCATGGCGACTGGCATCTGTAATCCCAGCTATTCTGGAGGCTAAGGCAGGAGAATTGCTTGAACCTGGGAGATGGAGGTTGCAGTGAGCCAAGATGGCACCACTGCACTCCAGCCGGGGCGATAAGAGTGAAGCTCCATCTCCAAAAAAAAAAGGAACTTTTTCTACTTCAGAATTTCTCCAAAGCTGGTCTTGCTATCAACTTTGTGTATGCCTATTTGGGTTATTTGGCTTCGTTAAGATGGATGGTTATAGTTATTTGTAGTGTCTGAAAGCCAAAAGCTGCCTATTCTCCAGATGGGAGGGAGGATGGGAGCATCTGGGAACAAACTTACCGTGAGCCCCCTTCTTTTGTAACCCTTCAAACCCTGGCAGCTGGTCAGAGGAGCCTGGTTAGAAGTTGCTACTGCATTTCAATATTGTTCTGTCTTATTCCTCTAAGAAAGCTTCGGTAGGCTACAATCTGGATTGTCCATTTTTTCCTGGAGATTGGATTTGCCACCTTTGCTGGCAGCTTGGCTGATATCATTGCCTAAAACAGCCGATTTTTCATGTCCACATCATCAGTGGGAACCTACGTGCAGAGTAGGAAACAAAAATATGGACACAAGTTTAAAGCCTGTCCCGGCTCACATAGGTCCTAAGTACACTGGATAGGGGGTTTAAGGAGACAGTAAAGCTGCCAAAGGCAGGAATTTGGTTCAGAAAGAGAGTTCTTAAAGCTGTATTTAAAAGTCATCTGTAGTCACTCTACATTTTTCCAGCAAATGTAAATAAACCAGAACAAGAATTGCATACAGTAAGCTGAGACATTCACACAAAAAAAAAGAAAGAAGGAAAGAAAAAAAAGTCGGATTAACTATGTATCTAATTTGGAAGGATTTTTTGTCTTCCAGATTAAGAGATGTAATAAACAGTATTCTAATTGTTTTCTATTGTTATGGTGGGAGGTGTGCAATCCCATTGCCAACAAAACACTGGCATTCATTTTCAAATCATAATAAATACTGTGTAGAATTTCAATTGCTTTTTAAATGAAAACTAAGAGGAGGTAGCTGGAACTTAAACAATGTAGAAACAAATCAGTGTGTGTGTTTGTATGTGCATGTATGTGTATATAGGATTTGAAAAGTACTTTCTTTTTATATTAAGGTGATGTAGACATTGTAGAGAATTTCAAAAAAAATGAGCAAAAAATAAATGAATAAAATGTATGCAATTCAATCATTCCTGAATGAAAGGTTTTATTTACTGTTTATCCAGGGATGGGCAGACAGATTGGATAGTCCATGTACTTTCTTTTTTCCTTTCTTCCGTCCCTCCCCTCCCCTCCCCTCCCCTCCCCTTCCCTCCCCTCCCCTCCCCTCCCCTCCCCTCCCCCTCCCCTTCCGTCACCTCCCCTCCCCTCCCCTCCCCTTCCCTCACCTCCCCTCCCCTTCCTTCTTTCACCATACTATTTTCCAGCAGCCTTTTTCAACTAAAAATTGATAGGTTTGATTAGTAGATCAGTTTAGTGCCATAGATGTGTGGGTCTGGGTTCAGTGAGGCGTTTAACAATGTCTCTTATTACATACTTGTGGACAAGATGGAGAAATATAGTCTGGTTGGCAGCATAATTAGGTGAGTTCATGGCTGGCTGAACAGTCATACCCAAAGGACCTTGATTAATGCATAGATGTCAACCAGCAGGGAGGTCCCAGTGGTGCTGATAAGAGTATGTTTAATAGATATTATGTTCAGACAGTCCCCAAGATTTGTCCTATTAAGAAATTTTTAAAGAAGTGTTGATTTGTCTACTCCAAATACCAAAATCTTGGCAAAACTTCCCATCAGAGTCCATTAGGCAATGATGGAGCAGTCTTTGAATAATGGAATCATAAAAGTAGAGATGATAGCCTTGAAATTGCTGTGGACACAGAGAAATCTGTCCTCCAGTGCTTAGTTTTGATAACTAGAGGTTTTACCAAGAAGACAAAAGTTATGAAATATTAGCTAAATCCTTACCTAGTGAACTGCTGAGTTTGCTAAATAGTTAACCTGATGTGCAGTAGAAGAATATCAAACTATAATATGGCACAGGCAATTACTTACACTTTATTCTATCTGCACTGAGAAATTAACATACTTAGCTAATGAATAATGAAACTATCTCTACCTGGTTCCATGTTAGATAACAAAGCCACTGGCCTTTGTTGAGCTGTCACTCTGTACCAGATACTGCTCAAGACTCTATATAACTTAGCTCATTGATTCTTCAAGCAACCCTATGATACAGGTATTAGTGTTATTGCTATTTACAGAAGAGAAAACTGAGGCAGAGAGAAGCCACTTTCCTTGCCCACGGTCACACAGTTGACTTAGGGCATGGCAGGCATTCCATTCCAGGCAGTCTTACTCTTGAGCCTGTGCTAGTCACCCCATGTGATTGTAGTAGCTTCCCTTGACCTCCTGAGTCAGTCATACCCACTGTGCTTCAGCTGAGTTTCCACTGCCCAATTCTCATGCTCATCTCACTTCCAGTGACTGCTTATTCTTATCACAATTTTTCATCCTCATTGCAGAGAGCTCATGGTCCTTGTAGTTCTTCAAAAATTATCGGTATAGTCTCTCACTAAGTTTTTCTGAAGTTTCTTTCTTTTCCCACATTTTTCTTTGGATAATGCCAGCTGCAGCACTCTGCATTTCTCTCTGACCACATTCTCCATTTGCTTTCTTCCCATTTCTCAGATTATACAACCACACTTAATAGGCTTTTTAGATCCCAAACTTTTTGGAAAGAAGAAACAAAGTACCCTCCTTAGGTTACACATAAAAAGACATTCAAATTGTGCAGAAACAAAATGTTTCTTCTTAGGTAACCCTCATAACAGCCTTCCCTTTTATAGCCACCAAGTTTTTTAGAATACACCCAATAAATGCATATGCCAAACCAATGAAAGCTATCATGGTCCTTGAGTTTTCTTTCCTAACATTTATTTTAAAACATAGGAGTTAGAAATTACTTTTAATAAATTTCTGAATGCCACAAAGCTAAGACTCCACAGTGAATGATACAATAAAGATTCAAATTAACCCTGACACGCTGGAATGATGGCTCATGTCAATAAAATGAAAGGTAATGTAGATAAATGGGAGATATTATATTTGTGCTATCTCCCAAATAGTTGTACAAGAATAGAATAAAGAAAAGACCCTAATTAATAGGAATTTCCATGTAAAAGATTGGAGATAGAATGACTTGACCATAAATTTACTATGACCCAGCTCAATCTTAAGCTACATTAGGTAGAATAGTTTTACTCAATGATTATACACATTCATCTTTTATCTACTATTAGATAATATTTGATTCAGTTTTGAATACTGCATTCTAAAAATGCCGTTGCCAAATGACATGTGTCCTAGAGAAGACAAATAGAATAGCATGAACCTAGAAACTGTGATGTATGAAGGAAGGCTGAAGAAACTAAGGATTTTTATACTGAAAGGGAAAAGAATTAGAGGAGAAATAAGATAACCTGACATTTGAAGCACTGTCACATGGAAAAGGAAACAGGATTGTCTTGTCCCGCTAGTGTAGAGCAAATGGACAATTTCTCCTTTATGTAGAAAACAAGATGGGAACTTTATTATAAGGTTCAGTTACAGAACTAGCTGTTTTACAAAGTAGTGAGCACCCCACCATCACAAGTATTCAATTAGAGGCTGGAAAATTATATACCCTGGATGCTGTGAAAGGAAGTGTTCTATGTAAACATGAATGTTCATAGTGGCTTCATTCACAGTAGTCCCAAACTGGAAACAACCCAAACGTACCCCAGTAGGTGGGTGGATAAACCAGTGATGCTCAGCCTGGGGTGGTTTTGCTCTCTGGGAGGGACATTGTACAATATCTGGAGACACTTTTATTTGTCAAAATCGGAAAGGGAGGTACTATCAGGGTAGTTAGAGACCAAGGATGCTGCTAAATATACAATACACAGGACAACAGAGAATTGTCTGGCTCAAATGCCAATAGTGCCAAGGTTGAAAATCCCTGGAATAAAAAAAAAAAACAAAAAACAAAAACAAAAACAAAAAACTCTGGTACATCCATACAATGGAATTAGTCAGCAAACTGCTGATACGTGCAAGACCATGGATGAATCTCCACACCATTACACTGCATGAAAGAAGCCAGACATAGAAGAGTATAGACTGCATGACTTTATTTGTACAACATTCTAGAATATGAAAACTAATCTATAATAAGAGAAAACAGTCCAGCAGTTGCTTGGGGCCGATGGTGATGGGAGAGAATGTATTGCAAAGGGTCATGAAGAATCTGTTGGGGTTAGACGTGTTCTGTATCTTGGTTTTGGTGGTGCTTTCACAGGTCTGTACAACTGTCAAAACTCAATGCATTGCATACTTTTTTTAAAAAAGTGTGCTTGATTATATATAAGTCAGACCTCAAATTAATTTTTAAAGTAAGGATGTCTACATTGGAAAGGATTGCACTCAAAATATTCTGTTTTGTTTGTCAACTCCAAGATATTTTATTTAGGTTCATTGTGCTACCAATCCAGTGGACAGAGAAAAAGTCTATATAAAACCTTGTTGTATCAGTGTGGGTCCAATCATGAGATAGAAACCACACAATAAGTTAAGAAGGGAAAGTTTAGTTAAAAAAAATAGCTATTTAAATCTGATGAAAGAGTAACTAGAAGACATAAGGAAACCTTCCATGGTACCCGGGGGCTGAAGGCTAAACTAGAAGGGAAACTTCTCCCCAAGGTTTGGATTTATACTTTGTTTGAGAAAACGTGGCGAATTCAGCTCACTGAATAGCAAAGAAGTTTGCTTGTTTGTACAGATGAGAGCTGCTCTTCAGTCATTGGCCAAGCAGCAAGAAATCCTCTGGAGTACATACAGGATATAGGCAATTATCAACTGGTGGTGGGAGTATACAAAAGGAAGAGTTCATGGGGTGCGGGTGAGCCAGGCATAGTTCTACAGAGAGAGCATTGGCTTGGTGGCAAGAGTAGTGATGCTCCTGGCTGAAGGAGAGTGAGTGTGGACTTGAAGATGGAATCAGGCTCTGATGTGAGGGCCGGAGAGCTGGAGCTTGTGATGTGCCTGTCAAGAAAACTGCTGCTAAGTTATTGTCAGGCAAGGCAAAGGTTGTAATGTTGCACTGTGTGCTCTGGATGTAATGTAAAGAACTGTGTGCTCTGGACGTGTGCCTGGGTCAGAACTCCACTGGAAGTCCTCATACCCGCAATGCTGATGCACTGTGCAGCAGGCAAAGACAGCAAGAAGCACCTCCCTTCTGCAATGTGCCTTCAGGAGAGAGTTCAACATCATCTTCCCTGTAAAGAAGGGATGCTTAAAGAAACTGACCATTATTTAAAAGCACAGCACAAATTGAACGGTGACTCTGGAGTTGAAAAGCAATAAATAGATACTTGGCATACTTTTTTATTGTTAGGGTTGAATTATGTCCTGCATGAAGATATACCAAAGCACTTAGGCAATTACAACAGCTTTACATGATAGGACTCATGGAGGAAAGCTGCCCTGCCCACACCACGCTTGGGGCATAGCCAGTGCATGACAGTCTCTGAAGGGAGTTGCAGTCAAGGACCCAAGGTCCCTGGCCACCTGTGTTCCTACTCATGTCTGCATTCCTAGCACAGATGCCTTCATTCAGAGACCTCTTTATCAGGGCCCTCCTGTGCTAATACCTTCCCCAGGTACCTTTGCTGAGGCCTTCTTAATGGGAAATGGGGGAAAAATTCAAAGACTTTTTTTTTTTTTTCACTGTGGCTCAGTACTCAGTACTTTTCCACTCCTATTCCTACCCTCTCTCCTTTCCTTGGCTCCCGCATCCATAACATGACAGGAGCATTTTTGGAGCCTCCTTCAGCAGGAAAGGTGATTTTCAGGTCTCTGCTGACCACCTGACCCTTGCCTGGAGCCTTGCATAAAGGAAGAATGAAACATTGGGGAACCAGCACTTTCTCCTGTCCAGCTTCTTGATAGGCTATTACAGTGATGGAAGGCTTGATTTTTATTTTAAAACATATATCAAAGTCCTAACTCCAGGTGACTGAAATGTGACCTTTTTTGGAAATAGAATCTTTGCAGATATAATCAAGTTAAGATGAGTGGACCCTAATCCAATATGACTGGCATCATTATAAGAAAAATGCCATGTGAAGACAGAAACAAATGGACAGAACGCTGCCTGACAACAGAGGCAGAGATTAGATTGATGCAGCTATAGGCCTGGAATGCCAAGGATTGAGGACCATGGCCAGAAGTGAGGGAGAAGTCTCAGAGGGTGCATGGTCCTGCTGACACCTTGATTTCAGACCTCCAGTCCCCAGAACTGTGAGAGAATCCATTTCTATTATTTTGAGCTAGCCAGTTTGTACTACTCTGCTATGACCATCCTAGAAAACTAGTGCAGTTTGGTACCAGGAAATAGGGGACTGTGGTAACAAATATCTAAAAATGGAGAGGTAGCTTTGGAATGGGATAATGGATAGAGGCTAAGAGAGTTTCTGGCACTTGATAGGAAAAGCCTAGATTGCCTTGACTGTTGGTAGACACGTGCATGTTTAAGGCGATGCCAGTGAGGGCTCAGAAAGAGAGGAGAGCTGAAGAGACAGCATCTTTCCTCTTAGACAATACGTGTATCATCATGAACAGATGTTACTAGCGGTATGAATAATAAAGGTGCTTCTGGCAAGGTCTTATACCAAAACAAGGAGGATGATATTGGACATGAGTTAAGACCATCCTTGTTGTAAAGTGGCAGAGAATTTAGCTGAATTATGTTCTGCTGTTGGGAGGAAAGTAAAACTTGTAAGCTAGGAAGGTGAAGAGATTTCTAAGAAAAAGTTTAGAAGTCTCAGCCTGCTGTCTCCTTGCTGCCTATAGTAAAGTGCAAAAGAACAGAGAGAAATTGAGGAATGAATTGTTGAGCAAAAAAAAAAATCTGGGATTACCAGAAGCTGGAGGAGCTGAAGAAAGTTTCTCTCCTCCAGGCTTTACAGGGATTGTGGTTTTGCTGATGCCTTGATTTCTGACTTCTAGCCTCCACAACCATAAGATGATAAATGTCCATTGTTTTAAGGCAACAAGTTTGTAGGTATTTGTTACAGGAGGCTTAGGAATCTAATACACTTGGTAGGATTCATTCATTCATTCAAGTTTTGAATGAAAACACATTTAGCAATTACAGTTGGTTTGTGGGTTAGAATATAGACAAAATTTTATTTTTCTGTATTGTAATAAATCACATTAATCCAAAAGTAATTTGGTCTCAATGAACATGTCTTGATTGGAGCATTTGCCTAAGGAAATATTTTTAGTTTCTAAAGTTGCAGCGTTCTTCAGTTATTTACATTTTACTAGAACAGAAACCAAAACCACATTTTTAGGTTAACTTTCTTATTTGCTTTCCCATGTGTGAAAATCTTTATTATACTCCATTCAATAGTAAGAATTTCAGCAGGGACACATTATTTTCTTTAAAAATACAAATATTTCTAAAGCAGCATTTTTAAAAACCTGCTTTCATACTTCAAGTTGGTCACTCTTGCTATGCCTTTGATCCTCTAAAATAATTTCTGACATATGTAAAAGGGCAACTTGACATTCACTGATTGAATATGTAGTAGTTGTTCACAGGAATTTAAATTTCTTTTATAACCTTTACAACTTCCAAAAGTTAAATGCTTAAACCAGAGTCATTTCCATAAAAAGCACAAAACAGTAAGTATTTGACACATCCATTCAAAAATGTATCAAATATCCCATCCCTGAATGGTGGCTTTAGATATTTGGGGATATTTACTGAAGCACCAAATTTATACTATTGTTTTGACTCACATTCAGGAAAACATAGAAGCAAATACAGTTCTCTCCACTGTTATCTCTGCCTTTGCTTCAAGACCCCTGCCCAGTAATATCTGAGCCTGGGGCACACACAGTAGTCCAAGAAGACACGAAAGCTGAATCCTTTCCCTATGCCACTTGTAGTAAGGATAGAAAAATGTAAATGTCCCTCATGCCCTACTTCACAGTTGGTTGGGAGACATGTGTTCTAGTCCCTGTTTGAGAGCTTGGGAACTGTGAGACCATTTAACTTCTCTAACTTGTTTTCTCATTTGGGGTATGTGTGTGCAAGTGATGGAGTCCGAGAGACCTGGAGTCCAGTCCAGGCCTTTCTACAACCTAGCTGAGTGACTTTGGGCACCTTGATTAATGTCTCTAAACCTCAGATTTTTATTTGTAAAAATGAAAAAATACAATATTCATGCAGATGTTGTAGAATTAAATGAGATAATCTATATTAAGGATAAACACAAGTGACCGTGTTAAGAGCTCACTCATCATCATCATCACCATCATCACGATCATCCACCTGAAACACAGGGATGATGATGCTTGAATTTCGAGAGTATGATGAGTATCATATGAGAGAGCCTTTGTAAAGTGTTTAAACAAGTGACTAGAACATGGTGGGTCTTCAGTGGATTTTTATTTCTTCTTTTCCCTCAAAACTTGAAACTCTTTGAAAGATGGCAATTTTAGCAGGGTTTTTTTTAGAGACTAAAGATAGGTTTCTTTTTTAAAGGAATTTAACCTGAATCATGAATAAAATAAAGCCCTTTTAAAGAATACTGTGATTATCTTATTTTTCATTCAACAGAAAGCATCTAAGAGTGCAGGATCTCTTGATTAGATGCCACAGTGATGGGGGAAAAAAAAACACCTCAATCCAAGCACCCTGAATAAAGTACTTTTTTTGCCCTCTTTCCCTCCTGTCTTTGCCTTCTCCCTTTGTTCCCAACATCCACTTTATAAGTACCTAATTATGTGCATACTATATGGCTTACACTGTTCTGAGTGCGAAACAGATGGACATTAGATATACAGGTTCCCTGCACTCAAGTGTCCAATGTTCTAAAAGAAAGCTTGTAGCCTAAGTGGAGAGTTAATAATCTCTCTTACTATCCCAGTCATTAAATCCTTAAAACAGGACTTTTCAAACTTCTGTGTGCATAAGAATCACTTGAATGATTTGTTTAAAAACAGTCTCTTAATTTAAGAAAATGAGAGTCAACGGTTTGGCAACTATTTCCCATTTTGCCTGTGTCTTGGAGGAATTGTTTTGTTTTCCTGGGACTCAGAAACAGCTCAGTGGCCACATCTTACACAGGAAGAAATGAAGAGCTCTTTCTTTGCTTCCCATGTCTTCTCCCATGTTTTAAAGAACTGTAGTAAATATTTATTAGCTCTTTGATAAGTGCTTGGTGATTTAAAGAAGTGTATCTAATCCATTTACCATTCCATCATTGCACTGAAAATTAGAAAAGGCCAATTAACATCTTGACTTAACTGTTTTAAGTGAGGTGATTTTCAAGGATTAACTGAACTGATGTGTAAAGTCATAGGTTCAGTTGGACAGCATGCATTTACCTCCCGTTTCCTTCTACAGATTAGCTAGGATTTATTTTCTATGTTCCCTGGAGGTTTGAACAAGCAAGAGATAAGATTTCATGCTCATTTACAGGGAAATCTTCTTTAGAAAACCCTTCCTCCTTTCCCCCCAGACTATTCAAATATGTGTCTTTATTGCATATGGCACCTTTATAATGAAACCAAAGGCATCACTAATGGATTGATACCATCAATAAAGCTTCTTGTTTGGCTGAGGTCTTTCCTTTCAAACCTGAGCTGAAGGTCAATTAGAACAATGATGGAAGGCAGTTAATTTCCTGTTTATAAATAGAGACTAGAAAATGTAGTATTGATTGCTGCATTTCAAGGAGGGGGACTACCCTCAACTGTGGGCAGTCTAGGATGATGTAATTTATAAAGCCAGAGAGGACAGTGTTGCTGCTTATATCAACTGAACAATGATTTATTTGACCAAGACCACATTAAGTGTTTGAGTCTGAAATAAATAAAAATATTGCTCTGCCTTTTAAAGGATTAAAATTTTAGGCATTAAATCAAGATCTGGAAATCATTATCATAATTGTGCATATGCTAATGCTTTTGGATTTCAAAGATGGGAAAGATCCACTGGATAATAGACATTGCAATAGAATTCATAAAAGAAATGGGATTTGACCAGAACTTTGAAGAGTGGGAAAGGTCCCAGGCATGCATGCCACAGACAGAGAGACCAGACAGTGATGGATCCAGCATGAGCAGTCTTAAACGTTGTGTCTGGTTATCAATGTTGTTGTAAGAATGAGTTAGTGACTGAAAGAATGAATGAAAGAATGAATGAATGAAAGAAAGAAAGAAAGAAAGAATGAATGAATGAATTATATTCTGGGGCCTGTTATCCCTCAGCTCATATATTTCATAGCCTGAGATAGTTAAGCTAAGGGGTGACTCACTCTAGTATACCACAACCCCAGAGTCTTAAACTAAGAGATATAGCATAACAGCATCTACAGGATGTTAAAAGATGGTTCACAAAAAGGAGTTCCCTAACCAAATACGTTTTCAAAACACTGGGGTGAAGTTAAACAGATCACATTTTACCCAGGCTTCTTGGAACCTCGAACAGGTGGCTATGCCTTGTCATTCTTCAATAAGTTAATAGAATACACAACATTTCCCAAAATGATTTGGCCACAGAAAGAATGAAATTAATTAAATATGTGTGTAAATATAGACAGACAGATATAGTAGAAATTTTTATTTCCAGAATAGCTCCTAGGGAAAGTGTGTCCAGGGCATACTTCGGAAGGTGCTCACACAAAACAGTTTTCTTTTGCTAGGCTTTTCTTAAACCATGAGTACCTTTCAATGTGAGTTTGTGCCTATGTTCAGACTTTTCATTTCTTATAGCAACTCTACCCCTTTGTAATGTCAATTCTAACAAGCATGTAAAAATGTCAATGTTTGTGGTATAAGATGTGCATTGCATTCTTATTATAAAAGCATATTGTTTTTTAATAGTTTATAGAAGATATATAATTAGGCTATTTGATGTACTTGGTCTTTCCTGTCGAGTTAACTCAACAAATGTCAAAAAATCCATCATATACTCAAAGGAGTTTCTGTAACAGGATAACATTACCAGAAATTCTGGAAGAAAGAAAATGAGGAGAACTTTATTACTATGAAATGAGAATAAATTTAATGTGACAAACAAATGGGTAAAATGAAACAATTTTAATTTTGTATTAAAGATTGCTATAATGAAATATAATTTTCTTAGAGGGAAAAACCTTTCATGCTATAAATTAGTTTTCATATATAAAATATTGTTAGTAAGTTCATTTTTTCCATGGATTTTCACTGTTTATTTCTGGGTCCTTTACCTTCTTACTTGCCAGGAAAGACGAGGCCTCTACTCTGGAGTTAATGTTTATAATTTTACTTCACATAGTTAAATCCCAAGTTATTCATATTTACTCAATAAGCCTTTAGGTTCTACTTAGGAGGGAGATATGAAGTAGAAATCTCACACTTATTCATTTGACTTTCTTCCTCTGAAAATATCCTTTATGACTGACCAGGTGAATGTTTCTTTCCTTCCTTCCGGAAAAACAATTCTGCATTGTCCCTAGTTCTCCATATTAAATCAAAAAAGTTTGGACCCTAATTGTACCTTGAGACCTTGAGCTTCCTACCTGCATAGTTCTTACAAATATTAGAGATTCAGACCAGAGGAAGAAGTATGAGTGAAGGAAGAAGTATGTGAAAAGCTGTTTATACAACAGTAACACTAAATTTTATGTACTGAAGTTCAATTATATAATGACTCAGAGGGCAAGAGAAATGGATGGGAGGAGGGAGTGAAAAGAGGAAAATAAATATTCTGTGCTCTTCCTCTTGTTCAAATGAGACCTTGGCCTTTTCGTTCCATGGGCCAGGAATCCACAGCCAAATGACAATAACAATAAAAGCTAACTCTGAAATGTTAAGTTTCTAAGAACTCAGCTTCTGGCTTGAAGGAACAATGATTTAAAATTCCAAACGTAACCAAGACTATGTGCATGTATATATTTGTTTCTACCTTATGACTTCTGACACCTATCCCTACTTAAGATGCTACTGTACTGAAATTCACATTATATAACCTTAGAACTAAAGGAAACCAAAGAGATTTTTCTTAGTTTAATAACTCTTACCTAACTATTGGAGAAATCAAGACACAAAGAAAGGAAAGGACTTAATTTAGTAAATTTTGGGTGGGTAGATACAATTTTGATCTCCTTCATTCTAACAAAGTATCCATTTCACTGTGCTTATAAATCAGATAACCAAACTTGTTAGAATTATGTATAGAAGAGGACTAAGTGGATTTTAACTGACTAGCAATAGAAATCATAATGAGGAAAGTATTCTTTTATGAATAAAACACAAGTGTTTAGAATATAGAGATTTTTCTTTATTTTCACAGTAAAATTCTCAACAGAAAGGCTGTAATAGTCTTCTGTAATTTTATAGATTTATATTAGGTTGGTATAAAAGTAATTGCAGTTTTGGTCATTGAAAGTAATGCACCACCCTCATAGAATTGTATGAGTTTAGCCTTTATAGAAGGCTATAATTTTATGGGCTGTGAACTTATGCAGACTTATGAATAATAGACAATTATAATTAATATGAATTCTGATGAATTATATTCTGATTCATCAAGAGTTTCTTATTCTTGAGAAAAGTTCAGCATGAAATAAACCCATCTCTCTCTTCTATCAAACTCTTCCCTCAATTTGGAAAGATTGTAATGACACTTTGAAAGAGTAGCCCACTCTGGAAAATATTAGAGATAGTGTGTATTAATAGCAGTTTGTTTTTTTCATTTGTTTTTTGTTGTTTCTTGTTTGTTTTTTCGAACAGAGTCTCACACTGTCGCCCAGGCCACCACGCCCAGCTAATGTTTTGTATTTTTTTAGTAGAGACGGGGTTTCACTGTGTTAGCCAGGATGGTCTTGATCACCTGACCTCGTGATCTGCCTGCCTCAGCCTCCCAAAGTGCTGGGATTACAGGCGTGAGCTACCATGCCCAGCCTTGATGGCAGTTTTTAAAAAGGTGTTGACTTTTCCCAAAGAAATCCCTTTCAGGGAGCAGACATACAGTCTTGACTTTCAAGCACTGATAAATTTGTAATAAAGTTCCATGGCATTTAGGCTTTGAGGCACAATTTTTTTTTTTTTTACCTGAACTATATATTTTTTTGGATAAATTAACCTCAAGAGGGAATATTTTTTGTTGAAATCAGTGTGTTGTTTTCTGAGGTATGGATGGCTCAAAGGAACAGCAAGGGAGAATTGAGTAGATCTTTGTTCTCTTAATATCGAGAGCATTAAGATTGTGCATTTGTCACTGAAGTTCTCTGTCCTTCACTTACTTCACTCCAGATGGGTGTGATAAAAACTACCCAGCTAAGGCCAGGTGCAGTGGTGCATGCTAGTAATCCCGATACTTTGGGAGGCCCAGATGGGAGGATTGCTTTAGCTCAGGAGTTCTAGACCAGCCTGGGCAACATAGTGAGACCTCATATCTCAAAAAATCAACAAATGAGCCAGGCATGGACAGGAGGATTGCTTTAGCCCAGGAGGTTGAGGCTGCAGTGAGCCATGATCCTGCCACTGCACTCTAGCCTGAGTAACAGAGAAAGATCCTGTCTTAAAACAGAACAAAACAAAGCTGCCCAGTTAATGATAATGATGAAAAACAAATTTTAGCTAAATTTACTATGTGCCAAGTACCGTGCTCAATACTTTGTATGTACTGTCTTATTTAAAACTCACAGCAATCCTATGAAATAGTTACTACTGTGATATCCATTTTACAGATGTGGAAACTGAAACTAGAAAAGATTATGTAGCTTGCTCCCAAATCACACTGCTAGTAAGTGGAAGAAGGAGGAATCTAGATTTGAATCTCTACATACTTTTTTTTGAGAAAGAGTCTCACCCTGTTGCCCAGGCTGGAGTGCAATGGCATGATCTCAGCTTACTGCTACCTCTGCCTTCCAGGTTCAATCGATTCTACTGCCTCACTCTAAAGAGTAGCTGGGATTACAGGCGCGTACCACCACACCTGACTAATTTTTTGTATATTTAGTAGAGACAAGGCTTCACCATGTTGGCCAGGCTGGTCTCAAACTCCGGACCTCATGATCCACCTGCATCGGCCTCCCAAAGTGCTGGGATTGCAGGTGTGAGCCACCGTGCCCGGCCTTGAATCTACATTCTTAGGCACCATTTTGTATGAGAGCATCTTCAGAACAGAAATGTAGGGAAATGTTTCTTCATAGTGTTCTGAGAGACCCTTGTTGAAATCAAAGCAATGGTAAGAAAAGGTGCTTGATTCACCAAATCCCACTTTTAGAAGCAAACTGGGAATAGTACTTTAACTTCCTCTTCATGCTTTCTCTTCCCCTTGAACGAATATGGCTTGCACAACACACCACAGTTCATGAATGTTCCATGTTATGTTTGTCAAATAATGTAATGGCATTTAGAAGTAGGTGGAGTGTAGCAGAGGTGTTGTAGCCCCCAAATAATTGAAAGGCTTTTATATTGCTATTGATGTTTTTAAAGTCAAAACTCCAACCATTCTATGGCTTTAACATTACAACATTTTTCTGTAGTTGAACCAAAATGCTACTTAGGATAAGGACATTCTGCACACTTCAGATTTGTTGAGCTCTCTTAGAAGCAAATTTTCCATTGTCTCAGCTGCAACTTGAGAATAAATTGGATGTTACTGGGCACTCATTCACAGTGCTGTACCCAGGGGCGTGTATGATTACCAGAGGGATTCAGGGAGGGGCGTGGATGATCACCAGAGGGATTCAGGGAGGGGCGTGGATGATCACCAGAGGGATTCAGGGAGGGGTGTGGATGACTACCAGAGGGATTCAGGGAGGGGCATGGATGACTATTAGAGGGATTCAGGGAGGGGTATGTATGATTACCAGAGGGATTCAGGGAGGGGCGTGGATGACTATCAGAGGGATTCAGGGAGGGGTAGGTATGATTACCAGAGGGATTCAGGGAGAGGCGTGGATGATTACCAGAGGGATCCAGGGAGGGGCATGGATGATTACCAGAGAGATCCAGGGAGGGGTGTGGATGATTAGCAGAGGGATTCAGGGTCACATCTTCTAGGATTCCCTCCAGAAAACCTACCTACCTGGTACAGGTCAGGACTTTAGGTGTGTTCTTAGGTGGTGGTTCTCAAACCTTCATGTGTGTATGAATTACTGGGGAGCCAATGAAAACACAGATTAAAATTCTGTAGGTCTGGCGTGGAGCCACGTGGTGCTGATGCTGCTGATCCTCCTAGATATAATGAAGAAAATTTTTGTTTCCTAGTGAAAGGAATTGATGTACCTTGTTAACTTTGGGAAAATAAAATCTTTAGGCAACAGTCTATAGTTACTTCTAGTGAGGTTCATGAGAACATTGTGAACTTGGCAAAATTTCTTTCTAGACGTCTACATAAGTACAAACACACAGCACAGTTTGTTTCCTTTGGTAACTCTCACTCCCCAGGCCATTAGGTATTCATGATCTTCTACCCCGGAGGCTGTGTCCAAGAGCATCTCTCTTTCATTCCCAGTTGGCTCCGTATCTCGAAGACTGTTGCCACTCTTGGCTCTTTCTGACCCACGTCAAAAGTTAACTTTCTCTTGTCCCACGCTTCCAGAGCCTTACCTTCAGGCTGGTTCCAATTGAATCAATTCAAAGCCTTTATCTAAAAACAAACCAATCAGGGAAGTTGGATAGAGAGAGATTTGGGACCAGAGGAAATTCCTGGGACCTTTGAGATGATGTCACACAGATACTGGTTATTGTTTGCAGCTACAGGACTCAGCACTTTCTACTAGGCCAACAGTCCCTTGTACTCATTACTTGAGACCACAGACATTTTCTTTTTGTTTCAGAAGTTCTTAGTTGGTATGTGTTTGAAAAGAAAAAGCAATATACTTATTCCTTCCCCTTTGGGACAATATCTTTCAAATCTCTCATTTCTGTGCAGCCTCCCAAGCTTTTTCTGCAGCCAGCGATGTCCTATACAAGTTGTAGATAACACCGGAAGGCAGTTTGAATTATTTTTCAATATATTGTGAGAGTGAAAACGCCAAGTCATATATTTTAGTGAATAGATGCAACTACAAAAATTCAGTGTTTCCTTAACTGGCGAACTATAGGGGAGGACTAGGTGACAGGGGAAGTCATTTAATCTCTTCTCTTGGTAAACGCTTCTACAAAGACTCCAGAGAGTAAAATGTTTCAAGAAATAAATATATTTAACCCTCATACACAACTATTTATTTTCAAAACATGTTACAAACACTGATTAAACTACCTGCTAGCTTAAAGAATAACGACGACTACAGGATGCTCAGTTGGTCCTCATGTTTTAATGAAAAAGTTTTTCTTCTGTTTCTGGTAGGTTTTCATTCATTTACCCAACTCTCCCCTCAGTCACTTCAGCACAGTGCAAGTCAGAGAGAATGTATGGGAAAATGATTAATAGTACACACTCTTTCCAGAGTCTGGCAAGACCTGGATTTGGGTTCTTACTAGATGTGTGGGCTTGCAAGGATAACTTTAGATGCTTTAAAATTTGGTTTCCACATCTTTATAATGGGTGACTACTGGGAGACAGAAATATTATGACGTAGAAGGATTGACTTCTCCATTAAGAAGAGTAGGTGCGGAATCCACAGTAATTTTAGATCCCCCACAAAAGTATTTTATTTGAAAATTATACTAAAAAAATGAACTTCCCAGTCAAAGAAAATGTTTTAACATATGTTTGATTTATACCAATGTAGCCATAAAATACATTTTTAAAATTTTTTTAATGAAAGAGGCCACAAAGACAAAAGTGCCTAGGACCCACAAAAGTCAAAAAGGGCCTGGGGTGTATGCTGATCACTCAACACAGCGGCTGGCACATGGGAGACGTGGATGGCTGATAAACATAGAGGGTCAGACAGTATTTTTAGGCTTTGCAGGCCAGATGGTCTCTGTTGCAGCTACTCAACTTTGTTAACGTAGCATGAAAGCACCCATAGACAAAGTGTGAAAAAGAGGGGAAGGCTGTGTTCTAATAAAACTTTATTTACAAAAGCAAGCAGCAGGCTGGATTTGATTCATAGGCCTTATTTTCTCACTCCTGACTTAACACTAACAGTTTTCTTACTGGTAGTATTGAAAAGAATTTTAATTTTATTCATTTAATTATCTATAAAATACCCTCAAGGGAAAAGGATATACCTGATACATTTGGGAGTATTCCAGACAGCCATATAAAAGAGAATTTTGTTAAAATCTCAGTTATTCAGGATTCATCTGGTTAGAACAAGTCGTCACATTTTTTCTCATTGTACTAAAGAAATACGAAATCAAGTATTAAGAAATCAATCAAGCATAAGATGATAAAATTCTATGATTCCACCTCAATGTTCCCAGAGACACCCGTATGGAAAAATAAAGCACTAATAAATGCAAACAATCTCTCTTGAGGTGTAATATGTATACTTATACAAATCCATAAACAGAGATAGTGCATGATGACATATGTAGTTATGCTCTGCAACTATCATTGTATTAATACTTGCAATCTCGAGAAAACTTCTTCCTGTGATTTCTTTGGCAGATCAGGCACTTGCTTAAAGAGAAATGACACATGATAATTAAATTGGAAGGGCAGACAAATCTTCCCACAGACTAAGCCTTCAGTATAAGAACTGTGAGACCAAAAGAGGTGGGCATGAGCCCATACATTAAAGATATGTATTTATAGACTATAGGTCGCTGTTCACAGTCTCTGGAAGCCAGAACTTTAGTTCACATCAACTTTGGCCTAAGGAACAAATGGCTGGCTTTTTTGGAAGTGCATATGAAGAGTGGTGGCTTCCAAAATCGACCACATCGTTGGAAGTAAAGCATTACTCAGCAAATGTAAAAGAACAGAAATTATAACAAACTGTCTCTCAGACCACAGTGCAATCCAACTAGAAGTCAGGATTAAGAAACTTACTCAAAACCACTCAACTGCATGGAAACTGAACAACCTGCTCCTGAATGACTACTGGGTATGTAACGAAATGAAGGCAGAAATAAAGATGTTCTTTGAAACCAATGAGAACAAAGATACAATATACCAGAATCTCTGGGACACATTTAAAGCAGTGTGTAGAGGGAAATTTATAGCACTAAATGCTCACAAGAGAAAGCAGGAAAGATCTAAAATAGACACTCTAACATCACAATTAAAAGAACTAGAGAAGCAAGAGCAAACACATTCAAAAGCTAGCAGGAGGCAAGAAATAACTAAGATCAGAGCAGAACTGAACAGAAGCAGAGACACGAAAAACTCTTCAAAAAGTCAATGAATCCAGGAGCTGGTTATTTAAAAAGATCAACAAAATTAATAGATGGCTAGCAAGACTAATAAAGAAGAAAACAGAGAAGAATCAAATAGACACAATAAAAAATGATAAAGGGGGTATCACTACGGATCCCACAGAAATGCAAACTACCATCAGAGAATACTATAAACACCTCTACACAAATAAACTAGAAAACCTAGAAGAAATGTATAAATTCCTGGACACACATATACCTTTCCAAGACTAAACCAGGAAGAAGCTGAATCCCTGAATAGACCGATAACAGGCTCTGAAATTGAGGCAATAAGTAATAGCCTACCAACTAAAAAAAAGTCCAGGACCAGACGGATTCACAGCCAAATTCTACCAGAGGTACAAAGAGGAGCTGGTACCATTCCTTCTGAAACTATTCCAATCAATAGAAAAAGAGGGAATCCTCCCTAACTCATCTTATGAGGCCAGCATCATCCTGATACAAAAGCCTGAGAGAGAGACAACAAAAAAAGAGAATTTTAGATCAATATCCTTGATGAACCAATATCCGTTGATGCAAAAATCCTCAATAAAATAATGGCAAACCAAATCCAGCAGTACATCAAAAAACTTATCCACCATGATCAAGTGGGTTTCATCCATGGAATGCAAGCCTGGTTCAACATATGCAAATCAATAAACATAATCCATCTTATAAACAGAACCAAAGACAAAAACCACATGATTATCTCAATAGATGCAGAAAAGTCCTTCAACAAAATTCAACAGCCTTTCATGCTAAAAACTCTCAATAAACTAGGTATTGATGGTACATATCTCAAAATAATAAGAGCTATTTATGACAAACCCACAGCCAATACCATACTGAATGGGCAAAAACTGGAAACATTCCCTTTGAAAACTGGCACAAGACAGGGATGACCTCTCTCACCACTCCTATTCAACATAGTGTTAGAAGTTCTGGCCAGAGCAATCAGGCAGGAGAAAGAAATAAAGGGTATTCAACTAGGAAAAGAGGAAGTCAAATTGTCCCTGTTTGCAGATGACATGATTGTATATTTAGGAAACCCCATCATCTCAGCCCAAAATCTTCTTAAGCTGATAAGCAACTTCAGCAAAGTCTCAGGATACAAAATCAATGTGAAAAAAATAACAAGCATTCCTATACAACAATAACAGACAAACAGAGAGCCAAATCATGAGTGAACTCCCATTCACAATTGCATCAAAGAGAATAGAATACCTAGGAATCCAACTTACAAGGGATGTAAAGGACCTCTTCAAGGAGAACTACAAACCACTGCTCAACAAGGTAAAAAAGGACAAAAACAAATGGAAGAATATTCCGTACTCATGGAAGAATCATTATGGTGAAAATGGCCATACTGCCCAAGGTAGTTTATAGATTCAATGCCATCCCCATCAAGCTACCAGTGACTTTCTTCACAGAATTGGAAAAAGCTACTTTAAAGTTCATATGGAACCAAAAAAGACACCGCATTGCCAAGACAATTCTAAGCCAGAAGAACAAAGCTGGAGGCATCATGCTACCTAACTTCAAAGTATACTACAAGGCTACAGTAAACAAAACAGCATGGTACTGGTACCAAAACAGAGGTATAGACCAATGGAACAGAACAGAGCCCTCAGAAATAATATCACACATCTACAACCACCTAATATGTGACAAACCTGACAAAGACAATAAATGGGGAAAGGATTCCCTATTTAATAAATGGTACTGGGAAAACTGGCTAGCCATATGTAGAAAGCTGAAATTGGATCCCTTCCTTACACCTTATACAAAAATTAATTCAAGATGGATTAAAGACTTAAATGTTAGACCTAAAACCATAAAAACCCTAGGAGAAAACCTAGGCAATACTATTCAGGACATAGGCATGGGCAAGGACTTCATGACTAAAACACCAAAAGCAATGGCAACAAAAGCCAAAAGTGACAAATGGGATCTAATTAAACTAAAGAGCTTCTGCACAGCAAAAGAAAGTACCATCAGAGTGAACAGCCAACCTAGAGAATGGGAGAAAATGTTTACAATCTACCCATCTGACAAAGGGCTAATATCCAGAATCTACAAAGAACTTAAACAAATTTACAAGAAAAAAATCAAACAACCCCATCAAAAAGTGGGTGAAGGATAAGAACACTCTTCTCAAAAGAAGACTTTATGCAGCCAACAGACACATGAAAAAATGCTCATCATCACTGGCCATCAGAGAAATGCAAATCAAAACCACAACGAGATACAATCTCACACCAGTTAGAATGGCGATCATTAAGACGTCAGGAACCAACAGGTGCTGGAGAGGATGTGGAGAAATAGGAACACTTTTACACTGTTGGTGGGACTGTAAACTAGTTCAACCATTGTGGAAGACAGTGTGGCGATTCCTCAAGGACCTAGAACTAGAAATACCATTGACCCAGCCATCCCATTATTGGGTATATACCCAAAGGATTATAAATCATGCTACTACAAAGACACATGCACAGGTATGTTTATTGCGGCACTATTCACAATAGCAAAGACTTGGAACCAACCCAAATGTCCATCAATGATAGACTGGATTAAGACAACATGGCACATATACACCATGGAATACTATGCAGCCATAAAAAAGGATAGTTCATGTCCTTTGTAGGGACATGGATGAAGCTGGAAACCATCATTCTGAGCAAACTATCACAAGGACAGAAAACCAAACACTGCATGTTTTCACTTATAGGTGGGAATTGAACAATGAGAACACTTGGACACAGAATGGGGAACATCACACACTGGGGCCTGTCGTGGGGTGCGGGGGAGGGGGAAGGGATAGCATTAGGAGACATACCTAATGTAAATGACGAGCTAATGGGTGCAGCACACCAACATGGCACATGTATACATATGTAACAAACCTGCACGTTGTGCACATGTACCCTAGAACTTGAAGTATAATAAAAATAAATAAATAAAAGAAGTTGCAATATTGTTAAGACATCAGTTCACCCTCAAATTAATCTAAAGAGTCAGTGTAATTTAATCAAAGTCTGAATAAAACTTTTTTTGGTAGAAATTTATGCTAAAAAAAAAAGAAAAGAAAAAAAAATAGGAGGAAAGGGAAAGATCATAGCCTGTAGGAGTAATTTCAGAGTTTGCTGCTTGCTCACTCTGTAGTGTTAGGAAGCTTATTTAAGTCTGGGTTTTTGTAACTATAAAATAGGGTTAAGAATATTTATAAATTGGCCAGGTGTTGTGGCTCATGCCTGTAATCCCAGCACTTCGGGCAGCCAGGATGGGAGGATTTCTTGAGGCCAGGAGTTTGAGACCAGCCTGGGCAACATAATGAGACCCTATCTTTGCAAAAAATTAAATATGCATGGTGGTGCATGACTATAGTCTCAACTACTTGGGAGGCTGAGGTGGGAGGATCACATGAGCCCAGGAGTTTGAGACCACAGTGAACTAAGATTGTGCTACTGTACTTCAGCTTGGGTGATAGTGAGACCCTGTCTCAAAAAAAAAAAAAAAAAAAAAAAAAAAAATATATATATATATATATATATAAATTGTTTATGGCCACTGAGAGGATTGCATGAGATTTTACATGTAAAGTCTTTATATCGTTGATTGGCATAAAAGAGGTGCTAAGTAAATGGTTATATTTTAATATTTACTAAAGTAGAAATAATTATTGCTGAGTTAAATTGCAACAGAGAAGGGACAGCCTAAAAGGAACATGTGTTAAAACTATGGGCTCTAGAATTTGAATCATCCTCGTTTAATTTTTAAGTGTTTTATACTGCACAGGCTTCCTTTGTCTGATCTCGAATTTCCTCATCTAAAAAATGCATACAAATAGAACATACCTCATAAGACTGTTGGGTATATGAAATACGATAATGTGGCCATGTGTGGTGGCTTGTGCCTGTAATCCCAGCACTTTGGGAGGCCAAAAAGTGTGGATCACCAGAGGTCAGGAGCTCGAGACTATCCTGGTCAACGTGGTGAAACCCCGCCTCTATTAATAATACAAAAACTAGCCAGGCATGATGGCACATGCCTGTAATGCCAACTACTCAGGAGGCTGAGGCAGGAGAATCACTTGAACCTGGGAGGCAGAGGTTGCAGTAAGCCGAGATGGTGCCACTGACTCCAGCCTGGATGACAGAGTGAAACCCTGTCTCAATAAATAAATAAATAAATAAATAAATAAATAAATAAATAAATAATGTGTATAAACCTTGGCCTAGTGTCTGGCATGGTGCAAAGTTCCTGATATATTGTAAATATTTCTTTACATCTTTCTCCTTGTCATTGCTTATTGCAAGGCATGGGTTCTTGGGATTTCCCTAGAGACACATGAAGAGCATATAAATCATCTAGAAACTCTGTGTATACCAGAGCTTGTGTTTTTGTTGTTGTTTTGAGGGTTTTCTTAGTCCATATTTGCATTTTTCTGGAGTTGAAATTCATAGGTTCCATCTGCTTCTCAAAGATCCATGACACAAAAGGATTAACAAATCGTGTTATTGAACAGTTCAAAAGCGTGCACTTTGAGGGCATCTGCCATAGCCTGTATTATGATTGCTTATGATGATAATCCAAGCAATTAAGAAGCCATTCCCTAAAATTGGTATACCATATTTAAAGAGCTACCCAAGTACAAGTATGCATAGTAATATATTTTAGCAAGATTTCCAGATACTGAAGAACAGATTTTTATATTTTTTATTTATTTAAAGCTGTGAATATTAGTATTTTGGAAAATCAGTTGAAATGAAACAACTCATTCTTTAATGATTCTGGATAAACCACGGGGCAGAAATACAAGAGCTAATATGCATTTATCTTTTTCTAATATCTTCCTTACAAGTGACTTATATATGTATTATGCCATTTAGTCCTCACTACAACCCCAGGGTAACGCACGGTCATTTCTAGTTTCCTGATTGAGATTAGCTTTTTCATATGTTGGTGTCAGATGACAGCTCGCCATTGATTTGATTGTGAATGAAAGTACTATTGTTCTCTACTGTTGGTAATGACTACTTGGTTTGACTTGGCTATGAGAAGAAATGCTGTGAGAGACAGATCTGTCAAATAACACCTTCACAGATGCATAGACTTGGGCCAAGTTAAGCTGAGGCCTCTCGTGCTGCTAGTTCTCAAGTCTCCAAAGTTCACACAGGTTTAATAAACTTAGAAAATATGCTGATTATAGAAAGGGGCACAGTTTCTGCAGTAATCAGCTTCTACTGAGAAATATGTATACATTATATTCAGTGTTTCCATGCCAGGCTAGATTGCTAAGGGCCTTGGGAAAAGAAGTTCACTTATATGGTAAAACAGCCTTTTTCTGGATGTAAACAAGCTTTCTTCAAATTCACTTATTTCTTAATCACATGAGAGGAAAGAGACATTTATATAAAAAATACTTGTATATTCACCGTTAGCTTCTCAGCTTACTTCTGGTATATTTTGTGAGAAGAATATTAAAACAGAAGAATTACTTCATATGCTGTTTGTCTAAATATGAATGATTGTTACATCATGAAGTTGCTGATGTTTTGAGATTTTTTTCTATCTTTTGCTCTGAATTTTTCTCAAAAAGACATTTTTTTGCTAATACAAATTCGTAGTATAACAAAACATTTGAACATGAGCAAATACAGAGGATCTCAAATCATAATAAGGACTAATTTTATTCAAATTGTGTTCATCTCTAACAATGATAAATGTTGCATTAGAGAGTTTTGGTTGTAAGCAACAGTTTCCTTAAAGAAATATTTGGAAATGTATTGCATAACTTACTAAACTAAAGGAAAACCTTAATGACTAAAGTATACAGAAGTATAAAAGCTAGGTCATCTCTAGGGAGCTCAATCAAAATCCCTAAGCCTTCTTTTTTTTTTTTTTTTTTTTTTTTTTTTTTTTTGATGTGGAATCTGAAGGATTCATCTATTCAAATGAAATTTTGAAGAAAGGGATTTAACTAGGCGGCATTAGCTGGATGACTTCTCACCCATTGCTAGGTTATCGGTAGCATTATTACAATAGACAAATACAGCAGGATTGGCATGGAATGGAAAAAAGACTATTATCTAGGAGAGAAATATTAAAAGTCATAATTAAATAAAGAGGTATACCATATTCATTGAGCAGAAAACTCCATATTTTTAAGATACTTCTCATCACATTCATCTGTAGTCTTAATGTCATCACGATCAATGCCAAACAGGCTTAAAAGAAAATGACACACTATTTCTGAAATGTATGTAAAGATGCAGAGAACTAAGATAGCCAAAATAATTTTTTAAAAAGAAAAGTGTTGAAGAACTTACACTGCCAGATTTAGTACAAACCTAAAGAATTAAGATAGGTATGATGTTGGCAAAATAACTAATAAATTGAATAATAGTACAAAATATAAAGCCCAGAAATTGACTCATACATATACAGTCAACACATATACTGTCAATTGATTTTTTTATGAGAGTGCTAAGGTCATTCAATTTGAGGAAATAAGTCATTTTTACAAATGTGTGGAAAAAAAAATTTATTTTAAAAGAAGAACTGGCCGGGCGCGGTGGCTCAAGCCTGTAATCCCAGCACTTTGGGAGGCCGAGACGGGCGGATACAAGGTCAGTCATTTTAACACGGCGAAACCCCGTCTCTACAAAAAAAATGTGTGGAAAAAAAAATTTATTTTAAAACTGCACTCCAGCCTGGGCGACAGAAGACTTCAAAAAAAAAAAAAAAAAAAGAAGAACTTCAACCTCTACCTTACACTATAAAAAATAATCTGAAATAGTTCATATACTAAAATATAAAAGCTGAAACTATTAAACTGCTAGAAGAAAACATAAAGAGATTATCTTTATAAGTTTGAGAGGCAATGATTTCTTAGGACATAAAAAAGCACTAAACATAAAAAAAATTAATTAGACTGTATCAAACTAAAACCTTCTCATCAAAAGACACCATTAAGAAAATGAAAGGGCACAAGAAACTTAGAGAAAAAATATACATACACAAAGAATTTATATCAATAGTGGATAAATAATTTCTTTAATCAAGAATAAAAGACAAAAAGACAATGATTTTTAAAAGGACAAAAGACTTAAACACTGCACAAAAGAAGATTTATGAATGTCCAGTTAAACACATGAAAATGTCCTCAACATCATTTCTCATTAGGGTTATTCAAATTAAAACACCAACTCGATAGTTTTCCATACAGTAGAACAGCTAAAATGGAAAGACTGACTAAACCAAGTGTTGAGGATATGAAGTAACTGAAACTCTCATACCTTGTTGCTAAGAGTGTAAAAAAGTGTAACTACGTTGGAGAATTGTTTGGAATTTTCTTAAAAAGCCAGACGTATACCTATCTTATAACCCAGCAGCTAAAAGAAATGAAAACGTATGTCCAAAAAGGGCTTTTAAAAGAACACTTACAGCAGCTTTTTCATAATAGCTGAAAAAATAGAAATAAATATTCATCAACAGAAGAATGGATACATTTTGGTATATTCATTCTCATCAATAAAAAATAAAGAACTAATATATACAGTGACACAGATAATTTTTTTTTTTTTTTTTTTTTTTTTTTTTTTTGAGGCCAAGTCTCACTCTGTAACCCAGGCTGGAGTGCAGTGGCATGATCTCAGCTTACTGCAACCTCTGCCTCCTGGGTTCAAGGGATTCTTGTGCCTCAGACTCCCAAGTAGATGAGATTACAGGCATGAGCCACCACACCCAGCTAATTTTTGTATTTTTAGCAGAGATGGGGTTTCACCATGTTGACCAGACTGGTCTCGAACTCCTGACCTCAGGTGATCTGCCTGCCTCGGCCTCCCAAAGTGCTGGGATGGGATTACAGGAGTGAGTCACCATGCCCAGCCATGATACAGATAAATTTTTTAAAATGCTATGTTGAGTGAAAGAAACAAGACACCGAAGAATACATACTGTGTGATTCAATTTGTATGCATTTCAAGTACAGATAAAACTAATCTATGTGATAAAAGAGGAATGTTTGTCTATGGGATATAAGAATTGACTAAAAAGGATAGGAGGAGACTTTGGAAAGTGACAATATTAGTTGAAATGGTGGTTTCATGAGTGTATATGTTTATCAAAATGTTATAATCTGTGTATTTCACTGTATATAAATTTGCCTACAGTAATAAAAGAAGTAAAATAGCTGGTAGAATTCAAATATGTTATCCAACATAATGTACTTCATTTATCCAATGCCTACATTGAATAATTACAACTAGGAATTTTGATCTCAAGTCTTACAAAAGAGTTGAGTTTCATCCATTTGCTTTTTATCTTAGCAATTTTGCAATACTTACCACCTGTACTTAATGATATACAATCAATGTTGCTCTCTCATCTACAGGAGGTAAGTTCCAAGGCCACCAGTAGATGTCTGAAACCCCAGATAGTACTGAACCCTATACAGATGCTCCTCAAGTTTCCATGGGGATACCTCCCACCAAAACTATCATACACTGCAAATATTGTAAATTAAAAATGCATTTAATACACCTAACTTACCAAACGGCATTGCCTGTGGATGCACTGGACAAAGGGATGATTCATGCAAGAAAGAGGGACATTGTGAAATTTCATCATGCTCCTCAGAATGGCACGTAATTTACAACGTATGAATTGTTTACTTCTGTTATTTTCTATGTAATCTTTTTGGACCACAATTGACGGTGGGTAACTGAAACCACAGAAAGAAAGACCATAAATGAGGGGACTACTGTGTGTTTTTTATAAATTGTTTTCCTTCAAAGAGATTGTAAATTCCTTGGGAGCGTCATCTGTATCAGTGGCTCTCAAACTTTAATATACAAAAGAATTACCCAAGGACTTTATTAAAATGCAGAATTTTAGGCGTCACCCTGAGGATATGGTGATCCATTCGATTTGGCATTGATCCACAGAATCTGTGTTTTAACTAGGCGGCATCGAAGTGATAATCCACTGACCACCTTTTGAGAAAAAATGATCTATATTGTATTTGAATCATATCCACAAGGCTTGAGTGCTGTATGTGTCAGGAAGTAACCTATCCAATAAGTAAAGTAGAGGAATTTTAATGCCTTTGATACCAGCTTTCAACTGTAGCTCTGTGTGTGTGTGTGTGTGTGTGTGTGTGTGTGTGTGTATGTGGGTGTGTGTTTGACACTGTTAGATAGCCTTCCAGGAAAGGACCCTAAATTAAAAGATAATTTTCCCCAGCCCCTTCATTTTTTCCAATAGGGGAGTACTTTGTCTCCCACAAGACACTTGGCCTGTCTATAGATGTCTTTGTTTATCCCAACATGGGTAGGGATTGGCATGGCTGGCATTTATGGGTGGAGGCTAGAGATGCTGCTCAACACCCACAGGACAGTCCCCGTGTAAAAGAACTATCCCAAAATATCAATAGTGGGAGATGGAAAAACTGTGGGATAGTCCTTGTGGAATTTAATGAACCCAGATACTCTTCAGAGTGATTCAGCGTTGTGCAAGCACTGTGTGTCAGGATGTCCCCCAGGCACTCTAGGCTGTGCTATGCACTTATGCATACCCTTCCTGGCCTGGGACCTGAGGCCTCGCTGCTGACACTCCTTTCCTGTAGGTAGCTTGAGCTGACTCCTTAGCGCTTCTATGGCAGCTTGTCTCATTTCTTTGACAAAGCATCTGCCAGCAGCAGGGCAGGGAGCCCCGAACAGGGACCGCTCCAGCCTTGCCGACAGCTCTCTTTAGTGAGGCTGGAGATGCTCCAGCTGGTCGCAGAAAAGAGGCAGCCAGCTGGGTTTGAAAGGAAAACAGATTTAATTTTGGTCCCCATTGAAGCAGAAACCAATCTAGAGATGTGCCTGCTCTAATTTGGAATTCTTAAAAGGATAATTAGGGAAACAGGTAGAAAAAGAACCACATAACCCAGGATATAAGGAAGGATGGATGCCCAGTGAGTGGCAGAGTTAGTTTGGCCTATTTTGCCATGATATTAGGGTGGGATTAACTTGATATATGTGCATTGGATCTCAGTGGCTCAGCACTTACTAGCTATTGGACCTTGGAAATTTAATAAACTGCTATAAGACTTAGTCTTCAGACTACAGAATGGCAATAATAATAATGCTAATTCTATAGGGTTGTTGTAAAGACTAAATGAGCTAATGCATGTAGAGAAAGATTTTAATGTGGTGACTGGCATATAATAAGCATTCAGTAAATAATAGCTATTAGCCATTATTCTTCTGCACCATTAACCCGCAAAATATGCCAGGCTCCACCAGCCTCTGACTATTCAAAAAGGCCCCTTCTACCCTTTTATACCAACAGTATGTTGGCACAAACTATCCCTGCTTTAATAACTGTAAGTTAGCCATTCTTCAAGATACCCATTCATTATTTTTTATCATCCATTACAGGGTCTCTCCTATGTGCCCACAAATCAGTGTTTCAGCTGCAGCCGCCATTATCCCTGACTAATCTTTCTTACCTGAGCTGGCTTCCCCTCCCTACAAACCCATTTGGAACTGTCCCGGCTCTCAGTGACAGTTCAGACTGTGGGTCCTTCCAAAGCTGCTGGTGTTGGGGAGGTCAGAGTCCAGCTGAGATTCATGCAGAAGAGAAAAAGTCTCTGCAATTCTGTGCCTTTTTGTAAATAGACCACAGCACAGTACATCTCTTACTTAGAAATCTTTGCTGACTAATTCTATCATTTTTTTCCTTTAGCCCCTCTCTCCAAGAGAACCTCAGTCTAGCCAAAGAATAGGAAGGAGGAGACAAGATACCTTGTAATTCCTGTTTTTTCCCAGTTCCTCCCTGAAGCCAACACTTCCAGCCAGTACTTCTAGCGAACCTGCCGCTGACCAAGTAAACACCTCCAGACAAACCAACAGCTGCAAACAATTCCTGGAGAGTTCTGCAGAAGTGTGTATTTCTTGGATGGTTTCAGGTCCCCCAACTCAGCACATTACAATTACAAATAATTCTATTAGAATACTAGAGGATCAGGACAGGGACCCAGAAAGAGGAGCTGTGAAGCACTTGGAGGGGAAGGAGACCAAACCTGGAGAAGGCAGAAAGAAAAGCAGAAAAAGATGCAGAGGACAGGCAGCACATTACTTGCAGCAGGGTGCATTGGAGCTTGAAGGTTAAGCTTCCCAGGGCTGCAGAGTGAGAAATCAGGGAGGAAGGCAATTGTCTGCTTTGTTTTGACTTGCCCTGGCTGAAGGTAACAGTCAGCTGTGACCTCCTCCTCATGACTAATGCTGAGCAGGCTTGGCTAGCCTAGGTTCCCATGTAACTTATCATTAAGCCAAGCCAAGAACTGGACAGCATCTAAGTAGTCCCCTCCACGGCTGTTTCTTGTGGTATAGGAGAATAGCATAGAGATTTGTGGGGACCCTGCAGGCCTGTCAGCAACCTCCAGTGCAGTTCTGGGGGATCTACTTTTTAACCAAGTAAAACAGTGAGTTTTCAGTTAATCTCTGAAAAAATTAGTAAAATCCACAAAGTAGTGAGAAAAGAGGACATTCCAGAAAGTTGACTGTGAATATGTGAGAGCGGCCAAAGTGGAAGCAGAATTAATTTGATAGAGAAGCTGACAAGGAGTGAATTGAAAGAGATAAAAGATTCCATAATCTTTATTTTTTACCTGTAACAGCTAGAAAGACCAAATTCTAGTACAGTCGTTCTTTTCAAACATGGCCATAGCAGACTTAAAATTTAAGACTTTTAAAGCGAAGCATTTGAAATAAATTGTGAAATCAGGGCATAGAAGAATTATATCTGAAACTGGAGAAAAGAAAAAAATGCCTTCAAGAAAATAGGGCATAGTATAATGCTTCTGTAGCTAAATGTTGCACACAAGGGAATTGGAACACAGTGAATGGTAAATCCCGAACCTCTTCAGCAAGATCATTGTAGAGGAAAATTGTCACCCGAGGGAGGAACCCATCCAGGCTGCTTCAGTTATAATAATGACTCTGGGAATCCTAATCAGGTGTCTGATAGGTAAACTAAATCCTTGCACTTGAAAAATACACCTCCAGTCTGGCTGATACTACCCATCTAAGTCATAGGTTTGTCTCGAAATAGATCTTAGCACTGTGATCTCAGCAGGGATTTCTTCTTTAGAGAAAGATATTTTATGAGCCTAGAAGCAGCTTTGTTGGAACTCGCAATATCCTTGAACTGCAAGCAACAGCAATTTTAGACAGAGCGTTAATTCAGTGAATTTCAGGAGAAAAAGAGAGAGAGAGAAAAAAAGGAAAACGCATACAGTTGTCAGTGCTAAATGAACTGAAAAGTAGTTTGAAAGAGCGTTTCAGAGTCGGTGCTTTCTATGTTCTGTGGTTATGTTTAAGGAATCCGTTAGTATTGTCAAGCCCCATTGAGTAGAATGGTACCAACAAAATATGGTATTTGTTTAGATATGTACGTTTTTATATAATACTGAGGGAGATCCGGTACACTGAGCAAGTGAGACTCACAAGATGCAACCAGACAGTGAGATTATTCTTCCAAGTACAATATAAGCCATAGAACCCACTCTTTATACTCAGTATTTTCCTCATCCTTGGATAAACATAGGACAGGCCCCAGGACTTTTCTGGCCACTCTCAGATAATGAGGAGTCATCTGACCAATTTGAGTCACAAACAATGTCATTTCAGTTATTCTAGACAGAAGATATAAAAGGAAAGGGAAGCCTTCCTTAGCTAGACTTGTAGCTGGTAGCAGTGTTCTCTGCACTTGGCCTCTATTAAGGGGACTTTCTGTCTTGTGAGGGACTTTGCAGGCACCTCTCACAAACTGTTGCCTTGATACCAACAATAGCATCATCCTGGTTTCTTACAGAAAACACAGCTTAAAAGTATTTGAGCCAAAAATTAAAAGTGATGTCAAGGTCATAGGCACTTCATCTGAATTTTATTTTAATGATTTGAACTAATAGTAATGGAGGTAAAATGGGAAGCTGAAATTTCCCTTTAAATCCATTATTTTCTAGGTCATTAGGTGCAAAATGCAGCATTTCTGCAAGAATATTCTCTGGAACGTGGGTTCCATGAATGGTTAACAGTAGAGAAAAAATAATGTTTTAATGAAATGCTTGTGGAATCTCTGGATCAAACTGTCATCACCATTTAGGCAGTGCAGGAAATCATAAAGAGTGGAAGCAATGGGGAGAGGCATGGGAAATCCTGGGAGAACAGTCAGAGAGGGAGCATCGGTCAGTGGGAGCTGGGTGCTGCAGTCAAGGGTGGGGTGTTGTATAGCATTTCTCATCCTTACCTCATCTATTAAGTGGAAATAATGGTTCCTACTGCAATGGTTATGGCTGCTTCATGCCAAGTCAAATTTCTTTATTTTTGTTACTTATCTCCCTGTAATTTCTGAGTGAACTGTCACTAAGATTGATGAGGGACCTATATCAGAAATTTGGGTGCTCTCCTTTCACCCAGCCAGGAGTTGAGCTCAGCCGCAGAGCTTAAGGGCAGTCACTGATGGTGTTAACGCCGCACCAATGAGGTCCTTTTGAGATCAGGCACCTGTGCAGGCGGCTCTGCTCCCCCTGTGCTACTCTCAGCCACAGGCATCTTTGTGAGAGCTCCCGCGATTACTCAGTTGAGCTTTCAGTCCTGAAAGGAATCCATGGAGTTGTCCTACTCAGCAATTCTGTCACTTGGTGTCTGTGTTTAAGCAGTTTGGGGGAAACAGCAGGCCCTCCATTCACCTTCTACATCTGGCTGAATCATTCTCCAGTTGCCTTTTTTTTTTGTTTTTTGTTTTTTCTTTGAGACAGAGTCTCGCTCTGTCTCCCAGGCTGGAGTGCAGTAGTGCAATCTCAGCTCACTGCAACCTCCGCCTCTCAGCTTCAAGCAGTTCTCCTGCCTCAGCCTCCTGAGTGGCTGAGATTACAGGTGTGAGCCACTTCGCCTGGCTAATTTTTGTATTTTTAGCTGAGATGGGGTTTCACCACATTGGCCAGGTTGGTCTTGAATTCCCGACCTCAGATGATCCACTCACCTTGGCCTCCCAAAGTGCTGGGATTACAGGGCTGAGCCACTGTGCCCAGCCCAGTTGCCATTCTTAGAAGCCAAACCCTACTACCTCTTAGTCCTTTCTGATAATTCAGCCAGCTCCTCTGATTGTCTTTCACCTGGGAGCCAGATCGGCCCACTCTCATGTTTTATTTGATCTTGTCAGTGTTAGGAGGGGATATATGTATACACACACACAAAAATTAAGATTAAGACACTTTTACATTAAAAAATAGATTTCGAGATTTTTTTTTTTTTTTTTTTTTTTTTGTTTTTTTCCTGAGACAGTCTGGCTCTGTCAACCAGGCTGGAGCACAGTGACATGATCTCGGCTCACTGCAACCTCCACCTCCCAGGTTCAAGCTATTCTCCTGCCTCAGCCTCCCGAGTAGCTGCAATTACAGGCACACACCACCACGCCTGGCTACGTTTTTTGTACTTTTAGCAGAGACAGAGTTTCACCATGTTGGCCAGGCTGGTCTTAAACTCCTGACCTCAAGTGATCCAGCCACCTCAGCCTCCCAAAGTGCTGGGATTACAGGTATGAGCCACCACGCCTGGCCAGATTTCATGATTCAAAGATATTTGACTGGAGCTGAGAAACTCTGCCCTGTCAGCATCTCTTCTCTCTGAGTTTTCAAGTGGGTGCCTGCTTCAGTCATTAGGCTCATGGGCCCAACCTCTGTAGGCATTTGAGTTTGGGACCCCTGTCTTAGACTTTAAAGCAGTAAGACCTCGGGAGTATTTGCCCATTTTGCTCCTGCCCCTGTGGCATCTTACCTGTGCTCACAACTCCAAGAATCCCTGCATTTATCCTTTTGTTCCAGTACAATGGAGAGTAGAAGAAAGAAGATACAAATGCACTTAGGAAACAGGCCTGGCTTTTCTAAAAGTCTTGGAGTGATTTCTTTCCTCTTCTTTCTTTAATTGTGTTCTTAGGGAGGACGTAGAAGGTGTTGTTGACACAAACCACCCATTCACAGGTTACTGACTGATACAGCAAGTTTCAGAATCTGGTCTCTTGGTTCTTCCAAAACTTTCCATAAATAAGTTACCTGCTTTGACCTGAATATAGGCAGTTGCTACAATTTCAAACCAAAGCAGACACCACCAGCTGCTGTCTTGCCAAGGATAGTGCCCCAGCAGGAGCCCCTGTGGGTGGAAGATCAGCCCTCCAGCTATCTTGGCTTACATTTCTTCTTCACCTGACTGGTATGGCTGATGTAACAGCAAGACAAGTTGCTGTCACAAACACTCTGAGTAGTCAGTAGGGAAATGTGCTGGTGAGTATGTTCCCTTGGTCTGGAGAGTTTTCTGACTGTCATTTCTCTGAACTTACCTGTACAAGTATGTTCAACTCTACCTAACAGCTCTGCCTTGACTAGACAGACTGTAATGGACTGGTAAGTAATGGAAGAGTTCAGAGGAAGTGATGCTTTGATTGGAGTTTTGATTCCATTCATCTGAAATTCCCTCAGTTGTATTGCCGTGTTTCGTTGGATTCTTCTCAAATGCTTCCACTCATGATAGCAAAATGGCAGCAGCTGCTCTAGGCATTACATCAGCATACCACACATCTACAGTATGAAAGAGCTTGTCTTTCCCCAGTCTCTCCTTGAATAAAAATCCTGGGCTTCACTCTAATTGGACCAACTTATTTCACATGCCCAACCTGAACCAGCCACTGTGCAAAGGAAATCAGATGCCCTTGATGGCTTTTAGTTGGGATCTTTCCTTGATACTGGTAGTAGAGTCAAACTGCATGGCTGCTACCCCAAATGGTGCATGGGCTATCATAGTAAGTGTTCTAATGACTTCTTTAGTTAACTAGATTTGTGGGGGAATGTAATAATGTGATTCTGAAACCCTGTTCTCTTCTAGAGATAATGCTGGGTGCTTTACTTACTTTGCAATTGCCGCTACTGAAAATCAAGTGTTCTTTTTTAATTTCTCTAGAAAACTCTAAAAGCTAAATCTTAGGAGATTAAGGAACGTGCTTGATGGGTCTTAAGAGGTCCATTAGGTATTAACACTCAAATTTTATTGCCTTCAAAGGCCACACCTACAGAATACTATGTAAAAGGTCACAATATATCTGAGAATTTGGTGGGAGGAGTGCTATAAAGTAATGGAAAGATGATTCCAGGAGTGAGTTCCAACCCATCCACTAATCATTTTACATTATCACAGTGTTGAACATATTTCTAAATTTCTCAGGGCATTGGTTTTTGTCACCTGACAAATCAAGAGCACAGTAATAGTATGATTCCATAATGTTGGGGGAAAGATTGATATAATTAATATGGTATAAAAGCACAAAGAAGGTTCATAACAAAAGTAAGTATTCTCTCACCCTAGAATATTGGTATGTAAAATTCCACCCTGAGATCTTTATTCTTGTAGCTTAAAGTCAGCCTCATTAAAAAAAAAAAAAATATATATATATATATATATATGCCCTCAAAGTCTAATGTATTAAGCTAGGGCCACAAACTCAAAAACCTATAAGGACTGGCCAGTGACAAGTAGATGAAAAGGCCCTGAGGAAAGCTGGGAGATGGTAGGGGTCTATGTTATTGGGGAAGGCTGGGAGATGGTAGGGGTCTGTGTCATTGATATTTTGGACCTGATGTCCCTGACCCTGTGAAAAGGTGAGTGGCTGCTCAGCCAGTTGTAATAATGTGGGAATTTGGGTCTTCTTGCTAAATCTTACGATTTTTCAAGAGAAACTCAATCTAAGTGTCTTAGTTTTTGCTTTCCTTTATTGTTTATTTAATACACTTTGTGGATCCAAAAAAACACTACATCTGCTAGCCCAAAATAGCCCATGGGTACCTAATTTGAAACATCTGTTATTATATGTCTCTTGATCTACATGACCCTGGGGTTTTCTTATATGCATCTATCAGAAGAGGGAGATAATAATAGTACCTGCCCCCACAGGATTTTAGGGAAGAAGAAGAAATGTTTCTACTGTGAGTTTCAGATCCCTTACTAGGGAGAGTTATGAAAGGAGCCTGTTTCATGGAAACATCTGAGGGCAAGGAGCACACCTGGACACAGAACCCAGGATCAGGGTCGGAACCCAGGGCCAAGGATTCACTTTCTCTACTCCCTGTGGCCTCTATGAGCAGGTCTTTGAAGAGGTGCCAGCTTCCTTTTGCATCATTAGTCCTGACTGATCAGATACACCTGCTTATGCCACGTTCAGGGACAACTGTAAACAGTGACTCAGGAACCAGCGGGATCCACAGACCAGGCAGTCTGGTCCCAGGCCCCTGAAAGAGAAACTTACTCCTTTCCCACATCTGTGCCTGGGTGTCACAGTCTGAATGTCAGGTATTTAATGAGATGTTAACGAAATCAAAGCAGTAGCTGAGACTGAAATATCAGCATTTGAGCCAAGGAGGAACCCAAGGGATTAGGTGTTGGATTCTAGTGCTATGGGGTGAAGGAAGTTTTGCAAGGTCATTGCGGCCTGAAAGATCACTGTGATTTCAGTTCTTGCTGGAAGTTTTCAAAAATCGAAATCCTGAACAAAAAAATGCTAACGTATAGAAGATGCTTAGATCTCCACTGTCCGATATGGTGGCCACCAGCCACACATGATAACACTCAGCTCATTGTCTATTACACAGGAAGGGTAATATTGTTTCACTTTGTTGTTAGTGTTTTACACATATTAGCATCCCATAATAATTGAATCAATGAATGAAATAACTATAACTTCCTTTTTTTTCTTGAAGAAAGGATCCTGTGTTTCTTCTGCCATATATATATTTTTAATCTCAAAAATAGGGACAGTAATGGTTGCTAACTAGGCTTTGATAGATAAGAAGTTCTATGTTCTCTTTAGGAAAATTATCCTCTTTAAAGTCAAAGTACCATAAGTCCATTGTAAATGAGTAAGATAATAAATGCCTTTTAATCCTACTTGTATGATCTGAAGAAGTATCAAGAGCTAAAAAGAAAAATAACATTTATAAAACACTTTTCAAGACACTTATGTGAACATTATCAATTTCTATCCTCCCTACAAGATAGTGAGTTAGAGCAGGTGGTATTATCCTTTTGGTCAGTTTAAAAAAAAATGCTGAGACTAGCCATATTTGAATTGTTTAGGGCAGGATTTCTCAACTATGGGACTTTTGACATTTTGGACTGGAGAATTCTTTGTTGTGCAGGGCCGTTCTGTGGATCATAGTATATTCAGCAGCAACTTCAGCCTCTACCCACCAGATGCCGTTTGTTGCCTCACTCTGCTTGTGACAACTAAAAATGTTTCCAGACATTCTTGCCTCATGTAGGCCTCATGAATGCTATTTGAGCAAAGGCCTGAATCAAGTGAAGGAGTCAGCTATGCAGAGAGCCTAGAGAAGAGCCTTCCGGGCAGAGGGAGTAGCAGATATAAAGGCTCTGAGGTCGGAGCCGTTTAGTGCATTCAGAGGACCAGTAAGGTCAGTGTGGCTGGAGTGGAGTTGTATGCTTTCCACTTTGCCTCCTAGCCCTCACAATCAAGCACTTGCCTTAGATGGAATCCTTCCTTTGCGTAGGTGCCTGTTCAATATTTAACAGGTATCAGACTGCGACATTTTTAGAAGACAACAAATTTCAGATGTCTGACTGTGAGGGAGAAGGGAGTCACCCCAAGATTGAGGAGAGAGAATTGATACAAATTGCAGTTGACACAGTACACAGGAGCAAACTTGCAGTCAATGCTTACTGACTTCTGCTACACACCCACGTTCATGTTACCTCACTTTTGCATTTGTGTGTTGATAACCAAACAGAAGGTGAGGCCTGGGCATTTGGCAGCTTCTTTGTATGTGGAGTCAACCATGGGGTACATTCGGATTATTTCTTTTCTTCTGCATTTCTTAATCTCTCTGAGAGCAATCACCTCGGTAACCACCCTGGTGCCTTGCACATGGACTATGGTGAGTAAAGTATGTTTTTATGACCCTCAAAATAAGAGCCAAATGCTACTTTATCCATTAAAAATGAGATTCACTCTTCTCTATGTGCCATTGTGCCCAGGTTTTAAAAAAAATACCTGGTTTGGGAGCATTCCCACTAACATTCTTACCAACTCTGAGACAGAGCTCAGAGCAAGTGCACTGAGCTAAATCGAGATGAAAGAGGCAATAACCTGTTACCTAGTAGAATGGCTTTTGCAGCCTGATGTTAAAAGTTTCAGGATTTGAAGGTTAATCTGCAGCAGCAGAAAGAAAGTGTTAGTACTTCCGCTAGTCTGAAATTGACATCCCAGAAACCAGCTCTTTCTAATAAACAGAGAAACAAACTCCAGTGAATCCCACATGTCAAGCCTAGACCTAAGGGAAATTACTCTGTAGGCTTCTGTCTGAATCCACTAAAGAACTCATACTCCAGTCGATGACATTGTCATTAAAGAAAAGGGAAACGTGAAATAATCCTAGCCTCAGAAGTCTCTACCATTAACAGAAGGCCTTCTTTTTCCTGAAAAGATAGAGCATGTGAAGGCCGCATCTCTATTTTTA
The DNA here is from genome assembly GCF_024542745.1 of Macaca thibetana thibetana. Lineage (NCBI taxonomy): Eukaryota > Metazoa > Chordata > Mammalia > Primates > Cercopithecidae > Macaca > Macaca thibetana. The sequence continues at coordinate 25,165,434 of NC_065583.1, read as the reverse complement.
AAATAAAGCAAGAGAAGTAACATTTATGGAGCACACACAGCATGCCATGTGTGACACTAGGTGACTTAAATATGTTGTGAAATACTTTATCGAGGAGGAAACTGCAGATGAAAGTATCAAGTGACTTGCCCAGGGTCATGTAAGTAATCAAGAGCACAACTGGCATTTGTGAATGGGTCTTCCCAGTACTAAAGCTGCTACTGCAATACTCTGTAAAAGACGTTTATAACTTCAAAGTTAAGGAAGAAAGTATTGAGTTATTCCCTAAGCTAATATCTTAATTATATAATTGCTTGTTAAACTGTGCATTTTTTCAAGCTAATCATGCTCCCCTCTTACCCAGATACTCTGAAATGGCTTATTTGTATTTCCTGGTCCTGGTCTCATTCTCACTTATATATTAGTCATGGTTACAACATACAGTTTTTAAGACTTTCTCATTAGAAGACATGGTGTGATGAAAAAGGTGACTTAAATGATGGAAGATGATTGAAGAGTTTTTCTTGAGTCCCCTTGGAATGAATAACACACAGCCATTTATGTCACAGTGTTTCCTTCTACGCGAGCCTGGTAATTTCCAGAGGTCATCTTGGTCAAATTAGTTTTTAATTCCAAAATATTGTTGCTGGAAATGTTCCCACTAGCCAATTCATATCTCCTGAATCACAGGATTTGAGCCAAAATTGAAAAGTGCTAGTAAAGTAAATGAGGAATATCTGTCATATAACCTTTGGAAACAAGCTTTTTTCTTTTTTCTTTTTTTTTTTTTTTACATAAAGAGTTTTACAAGTGTAAGAAGTTGTTACTGCAATGCATGTGTTTGACATTCCTGAGAAACAGAGGTACTCTTCAGAACATTTTCCAGCCAACTTAAGGTCTCCCTCACCATACCTTTTAGACATGGACTGAGGGCTGTTTTATTCTATGTACTCATTTTGTGCATCTCTTTCTGCCACATTTTGAATATAAGGGAGGCTTCTTGCTTGTTAATTTTTCTGACATACTCATGTTGTACAGAATGCAGGAAAAAGTGAATCTTACTATTTCTTCCTTATACTCAAAGTATATTTAGAGAGCCACTAATAAAGGTGGAAAAAGGAAATGCTAGAGGGGCCTTCAAGATGACTGTGTGGGCTGGGCATGGTGGCCCACACCTGTAATCCTAGCACTTTGGGAGGCCAAGGCAGGTGGATCACCTGAGGTCAGGGGTTCAAGACTAGCCTGGCCAACATGGTGAAAACTGTCTCTACTAAAAACACAAAAAATTATCCTGGTGTGGTGGTACATGCCTGTAGTCCCAGCTACTGGGGAGGCTGAGGCTGGAGAATAGCATGAACCCAGGAGGTGGAGGCTGCAGTGATTGCGCCATTGCACTCTGGCCTGGGTAGCAGAGCAAGACACCATCTCAAAAAAAAAAAAAAAAAAAATGCTGTGTGTGAAGATGCTCAGCATTTGCCTCCTTCACAAAAAAAAAAAAAGAGGACAGAACAGCAGGTAGGTAATCCCACATTGAAGGAGCGTCTTTGTGAGAACACTGAAACTCAGCAGGGAAATGATAGTGGAGCTCTGAGGCAGGGAAGGAGAGAAAAGTGAAGCAGCCAGCCCAGCTGGGATCAGTTCAGAGCCAGGAAAACTCCCCAGCGCAGAGAAAAGGTGAGAGATTCCCCAGCAGTTCATGTTCCCATCAGGGATTCTTGCAATCCTAGTTACAGAAGAGCTCCTCAGTTTTTGCAGGTCCTGAGACTAGTATAGAGAGCTGATCATACAACAGCAGCGTTCCAGAGAGGGAGTGCACACTAGGTCCCACATCTCTCCAAAGACCTAAGCAATTATAGCATGATGCCATTTTGAGATCCCAGCTCTCAGCAGACTATATCCTGCCCTGAAGCCCAAGAACTCCTGCATCTCCACATTCCTGGAGCCCACTGCCATCCCCTCATGTCCACCCAGAAAACTGCATTTCACAGTTTTCTGGGTGGACACGAGGAGCTAGTGGTGCATGCGGATCCTCAGCACTCTATCACACACGATGTCCCTACTCCTTGGGAAATGGGCAATGCAGGGTATGCCAGAAAGGCTGCCCCTGAGACAAAGGAAACTGAAGTGAACACTTCCAAAAACATCAGAGCTGACTGCCTGTAACCAATGCCACTGATAACAACCCTGCCTCGTGCAGTAGCAGGGCTGTTGTGCACCTGTACAAGACTTCAAGGGGTCTTGGGACTGGCCCTGCTGGAAGTCCTTTTGAAACCTGAGGACAGATCTCCCCTTCCTATCACCACCCTACTAGTGCCCATGTGTACCATCCAGGAGCTAGAAGGTCACCCAGCCCCACCCACTGATGCCAAAGCCTGCATACACCTTTGCAAACCTGAGGACAGCATCAACTCACCTGCCACTGCCTATGCATGTTATACAAGGGGCTGGGAATAGACCTGTCCCACCTGCCACCATTGGCACCTGCACTTGCCTTCCAAGGGCATGAGGATGGACCCCTCTTGCCTGCTGCCACCACGTGCATGTGCCTACTGAAGGATCTTGGGACTGGCCTGCCCAGCCTGGAACCACCACAGACACCCACCCACACGTGACACTTGGGGGCCTGAGGACTGGTCCACCCAGCCAGACTCCACCACCACTTATGCCTATGTGTGCCCTTCAGGGTTCCAAGAATTGGTTCACTGCCCCTGTTACCACCACTGATACCACACATGCCACCCAGATGCTTGAGGACCCTCTGTCATCCAAACCTACCTCTGCCACTGTCAGTACCCAAGTATACCACCTGGAGGCCTAAGGACAAGCTCACTCATACTCACTACCACCGGACGTGGTATATGCTGCCAGGGACCCAAAGGCACATACCCAGCCTGCTGCCATGATTATAAGTGCTTGAACACTAGTCCAACTGGGATCCCTGTCTCAAGCAAAGCCTCACCACAGCTTTCAGTAATAACTTCGGCCCAAGCCACTTACAGCATAAGTTACAGACACCATTCATGCTAATTAAAACTGAAGAAATCATATAGAGACTACTGCACCTACCCAGAATCAAAGCCAAACATCTTACTCAATCAATACCGTAGATGCATGTAGAGGAAAAAATCTTTCCCTATGGTAGCCAAGACATAAAATAGGAAAAAGCCACTATTACACCAGATGTGCAGATAAAAGTGTAAGTTCAGGAAACATTAAAAAGCAAGAAAACATGACACCTCCAAAGGAACACAATAATTCTCCATACAAGAGCTTAACAAGGCCAGGCATGGTGGCTCATGCCTGTAATCCCAGCACTTTGGGAGGCTGTAGGCGGGTGGATCACGAAGTCAGCAGTTCAACACCAGCCTGACCAACATGGTGAAACCCCATCTCTACAAAAAATACAAAAATTAGCCAGATGTGGTGGTGTGCACCTGTAATCCCAGCTACTCGGGAGGCTGAGGCAGGAGAATTGCTTGAACCCAGGAGTCAGAAGTTGCAGTGAGCTGAGGTTGTGCCACTGCCCTCCAGCCTGGGCAACAGAGTGAGATTCTGTCTCAAAAAAAAAAAAAAAAAAAAAAAAAAAAAAAAAGCTTAACAAAAGAGAAATCTATGAAATGCCTGAAAAAGAATTCAAAGTAATATTAAAGTCAGTGAGATATAAAAGAACAAACAATACAAAAAATTCAGAAAAAAATCATAATCTGAATAAGAAATTTAACAGAGAGATATATATATATCAAAATGAACCAACAGAAATCCTGGAGCTGAAGAATGTAATGAATAAAATAAAAATGGAAAGCTTTAACAGTAGACAAAATCAAGCAAAAGAAAGAATTTCTGAACTTGAAGACAGGTTTTTTTTTTTTTTTTTTTTTTTTTTTTTTTGGTTTTTTATAACCGAACTAGACAGAAAAGAAAAAGAGTGAAGAAAGTCTACCTGACATATGGGACACCATGAATATTAGAATTTTTGGAGTTCCCAAAGGAGTTGAACAAAGGCATAGAAATCCTATTTAATCATGTAATAGCTGAAAACTTTTAAATTTTTACAAAAGATATAAGCATCAAATAGAAGCTCCAAAACTCCCAAATGGATTAAACCCAACAAGATCTTCTCCAAGGCTTTTTATAGTCAAATTGTCAAAAGGCAGAGTGAGAATTCTAAAAAGCAAGAGAAAAGGCACATATGAGGGAATTCCTCATCAAACTAACAGGAGATTTCTCCATATAAACCTTACAGGTAGGAGAGAATAGAATAATATATTCAAAGTGACGAAAGAAAAATAAAAAGCTGCAGCCAAGAATACTCTACCAGGCAAATCTACTGTTCCAAAGTAAAAGGGAAATAAAATATTTCTCAGAAAAGCAAAAACTGAGGAAATTCATTAGCACAAAACCAGTCCTCCAAGAAATGCTTAAAGGAGTCTTACATCTGGATGCACGAGCATGATATCTGCTATCATAAAAACACACAAAAGTATAAAACTCACTGCTAGAGAAGATACATAAATCAAAAAGAGAAAGAAGTCAAACATCACCACTACAGAAAACCACCAAACTGCAAAAATAATAAGAGGGGAAGAATGGAACAAAGTGTATCCAAAACCAGAAAACAACTAACAAAATGACAGGAATAACTTCTATCAATAAAAACCTTGAATGCAAATGGATTGAACTTTCCACTGAAAACGTATAGACTGGTTGAATGGATTAAAATTAATAATAACTATATGCTACCTACAAGAAACTCACTTCACCTGGATAGACACATTTACGTTGCAAGTGAAGGAACGGAAAATGATATTTCATGCAAATGGAAACCAAGAGAGGCGCAGGGGTCGCTTTTCTTATATCAGATAAAACACACTTTAAATCAAAAACTGTGAAAAGAGACAAAGAATATCATTATATAATGATAACAGGATCAATTCAGCAAGTGGATATAATTCTAAATATGCAAGCACCCAAAACCAGAGTGTCTAGGTAATATATATATAAAACAAATATTATTAGATCTAATGAGAAAGATAGACTGCTATACAGTAATAGCTCAGGACTTCAACACTGCTCTGAGCGTTGGAAAGATCATTTGCACAGAAAACAAAGACATCAGATTTATACAGTATTTCAGACATAATAGACCTAACAGATGTTTACAGAACATTTCATTAAACAACTGGGTAATACACATTTTTCTCAACTATACATAGAATATTATCGAGGATAGACCATATGTTAGGTCACAAAACAAGTCTAGACAGTATTTTCTTTGAGAAATCAAACATATCTTGTGACTGCAATGGAAAAAATAGAAATTAACAACAGCAGGAACTTTGGAAACTTTGCAAATACATGGAAATTAAACAACATGCTTCTGGATGATCATTAGGTCAATAAAGAAATTTTAAAAAATCAAAAACATTTTTGAAACAATGGAAAATGGAAACACAACATACCTAAACCTATGCAATACAGGAAAAGCAGCACTAAGAGGAAAGTTTATAGCAATAAGCACCTACATCAAAGAAAGTGGAAAGATTTCTAATAAACAACCTAATGATACACAACCTCAAAACAAGAAAAGCAGGAATAAACCAATCCAAAAATTAGAAGGAAAAGAAATAACAAAGATCACAATAGAACTAAACAAAATAGAAACTAAGAAAAAATACAAAAGATCAATAAAGTAAAAATTTGATTTTTGGTGAGATAAAATGGATAAAGCACTACTTAGACTAACCAAGAAGAAAAGAGAGAGGACTCAAATAAGTAAAATTAGAAAGAAACAAAGGAGACATTATAACTGATCCGACAGAAATGCAAGGATAAAGATCATTATAAACAACCAAACTCTAACAAATTGGAAAATCTAGAGGAAATGGATAAATTACTGGACACATAAAATGAACAAAGATTGAACCAGGAAGATACAGAAAACACGAACAGAAAAATAATGAGTAATGAAATTGAATCAGTAATTAAAAATCTTCTAACAAAGAAGAGCCCAGGACAAGATGCCTTTACTGTAGAATTCAACCAAACTTACAAAGAACTAACACTAATCCTTCTTAAACTGTTCCTAAAAATCAAAGAGAAAGGAATCCTTTCTAATGCATTTTATGAGGGCAGCATTACCCTGATTTCAAAACCAGACAAGGACACAAGATAACCGGCCAACATTTCTAATGAACATAGACTCAAAAATTCTCAACAAAATGCTAATAAACAAAATCTAACATATCAAAAAAAAATACACATAATCAAGTGTAATTTATCCCAGGGATTACAAGGATGGTTCAATATATGCAAATCAATAAATGCAGTACAGCACATCAACAGAATGAAGGACAAAAACTATATAATCCTCTCAAGAAATGCAGGAAAAGTGTTTGATAAAATTCAACATCCTTTTATGATAAGAACTCTCAACAAATTAGGCATAGGAGGAACGTACCTTGACATACTAAAGGCTGTATATGACAAACCCACAGTTATCCTCATGCTGAATGGGGAAAAGCTGAAAGCCTTTCCTGTAAGGACTGAAAAAAGACAAGGATGCCCACTTTCACTGCTCTGATTAAACATAGTACTGGAAGTTCTAGCAAGCTCATTCAGTCAGGAGGAAGAAATTAAAAGGTATCCAAATTGGAAAAGAGAAACTCAAATTGTCCCTTTTCATATAGAATGATCTTATATGTAGAAAAATCTAAATACTCCACCAGAAAACTCTTAGAAATGACAAATGAATTCAGTAAAATTTCAGGATACAAAATCAATATACAAAAAATTAGTAGTATTTCTAAACACCAAAAACAAACTAGCTGAAAAAGAAATAAAGAAAGCAGTCCCATTTATAATCGCTACCAATAAAAAATGAAATAAAATACCCAGGAACAAATTTAACCAAGGAGGTAAAAGAGCACTACAAGAAAAACTATAAAACACTGATGAAAGAAATTGAAGAGAACATAAGCAAATGGAAAAGCATCCCCTGATCATAGATAGGAAGAATTAATATTGTTAAAATGGCCATACTACCCAAACTAATCTATAGATTTAATGTAATCCCTGTCAAAATACCAATGACACTCTTCACAAAACTACAAAAAAAATATATATATATCAAAATTTGTGTGGAACCACAAAAGACTCTGAATAGCCAAACAAATACTGAGCAAAAAGAGCAAAGCTTGAAGCATCACACTACTTGATCTCAAAATATACTACAGAGCTATAGTAACCCAAATAGCATGATATTGCTATAAAAATGGACACATAGACCAGTGTAGCAGAATAGAGAATCCCAAAATGGATCAGTGTATTTGCTGCCAACAGATTTTCAAAATATGTGTACTCCATAAATATGTACAGTTGTGTATCAATGAAAATTTTTAAAAAACATAAACATAAAAATAAACGTAAATCTTTTAAGACTCTTCTAGAAGCATGTAGACTACAAACCTAATGAGAAGCACCCTACTTTAATTTCTAATTGGCTGCAGTAATTGTAAATTCTTACCAAACTATGCCCAACATGTTTTCATTTCATTAAGCAGTTATCAGTACCTGTGGTAGTCCCATTCCTAGCAAGATCAAGATTACCCTGAGTTCTTTGTAGTCATGACATAACTCATTTTTATATAGCTATATTTTCATCTGGAGCCTGGCATCCCATTCTGGAAGGGATCCTAAAAAAAATTTTAACTTGTTGCTTGAGAACTCTTGATGCTGTTTTATAATTGGGTTTCCCTGTCATCAGAAGTAGAGGTGACTGACAGTCTGTGGCAATGACTATTGTTACCACAAAGGCTAAAAAAAGTCTTATGTCCTCTAAAAGACAGAGAGAATGATTGCATGTCTTTAAGGGGTGTATAGTGGATATAGAGATTGTGTAGCATGTATGAATCCTTTTTGAAAGTTACTCTTAATTCATAGTCATGCTCACTTGCCTTTTTGATAAACATGTCTTTCTAGAAACTATATCTGGGGATAAACTTCTCTAGTATGTAACTTCTGGAGTTCTCCAGAGTTACATAATTCATAGAATACCTGTGTATATGTGTGTGTATGGATTTTTATCATAAGGAATTGGCTCATGTGGTTATGGAGGCTGACAAGATCCCACATCTGCAATCTGCAACCTGGAGACTCAGGAGAGCTGATGGCATAGTTCCAGTCTAAATCCAAATGCCTAAGACCCACAAAAATCAATATTTTGATCCCAGTCTCAAGGCAGGAAAAAATCCTCAAAGACAGTCAGCTTTATTTATCTATTTTAAATGATAAAATTAAATAGTATAGACATTTACTGTGTACAACAGGATTTTTAAAAAAATTATTATACTTTGAGTTCTGGGATACATGTGCAGAACATGCAGGTTTGTTACATAGGTATACACATGCCATGGTGGTTTGCTGCACCCATCAGCCCGTCATCTACATTAGCTATTTTTCCTAACGCTATCCCTATCCTAGCCCCCACCCCCTGACAGGCCCTGATATGTGATGTTCCCCTCCATGTGTTCTCATTGTTCAACTCCTACTTATTAGTGAGAACATGTGGTGTTTAGTTTTCTGTTCTTGTGTTAGTTTGCTGAGAAGGATGGTTTCCAGCTTCATCCATGTCCCTGGAAAGGACATGAACTCATCCTTTTTTTATGGCTGCATTGTATTTCATGGTGTATATGTGCCACATTTTCTTTATCCAGTCTATCATTGATGGGCATTTGGGTTGATTCCAAGTCTTTGCTATTGTGAACAGTGCCACCATAAATATACGTGTGCATGTGTCTTTATAGTAGAATGCTTTATAATCCTTTGGGTATATACCCAGTAATGGGATTGCTGGGTCAAATGGTATTTCTGGTTCTAGATCCTTGAGGAATCGCCACACTGTCTTCCACAATGGTTGAAACAACGTGACGTTTTGATATATTTATACATTGGAGAATGGCTGAATCAAGCTAATTAACATATCTATTACCTCAGATACTTAGTTTCCAGGGTGAGAACACTTGAAATCTGTTAGCAATGTTGACCATACAATAAGTTGTTGTTAAATATGGTCATGTACAATGGATCTCTTGAATTTACTTTACCTGTCTAACCCAGAATAATGTTTAACCAAATCTCTTGGCACTCCTTTGCCTAATCAACTTGACACATACAATTAGCCATCACGGCCACTATCCCAAATAAGGCTTAATAAATATTTATGATTGGGTTCCCTATAGATTTTTAATCTTCATTGTTACCAGGCTATCTGCCCTTCTTGCTGAGGGAATTACCCCAACTCTGGATCCCTGAAAACTTCTCAGACTATTAATGATTCCCTTTTAAAAGAATGGATTGGCTGGTAGGAAGGCTGTGGGTAATACCTGGCATGGTAGTTAAAACGGCAAAGGGAGCAAATTAAGTTCATTTAACCAATTTTGGTCTCTCAGTATTTAATGATTTGTTGATTATCAGGTAAAATTATTCAACAACCATCTTACCCAGGGAAGAAAGCAGCCTCAATTTTGGCAAAGTAAAACAATCTCTTCTGCTTTCATTTTCTTCAATAGGTAGGGATATTGGGTGAGTTCTAATTTTATTCACTTTCTGCTAGGAAATGTCTAAGACAAATTTTCTGGCACACTCCCTTTCACATCTTTGTACCTGCCCTTTACCACCTGCATCCCGCATCCTCTTGACACTGGCAACTCCACCATAGTCCTCTTTTCTTTTCCTCTTAGACAAGCCTCTCAGAGCATATCAAATCAAGTAAGTGCTAAATTAGTGTGGCAGAGTGTAACTGCCATAGGAAGTCAGAGAAAATAGTTTGAAGAGGAAGCAAGAAGGGGATGAATGTGGGATCTGGGGCCTGGAGGATGGATGGGGCCAGCAGTCAGTATAGGGCTGCTATTGAACATTTACAGTGTTCCAGGCACCACACTAAGCAAATCAAATGTACATGCATACACATAACCTTCCAAGAGAGATACTGTGAATACCTTTTCACAGATGGAGAAAGACCCAGGGAAGATTCTATGACTAGTAAGTGATGGGACCTGGACTCAAAAAACTGTTTTTTTAAAACCCACCCCCCCCAAACTTTTATTTTTTTTTTTAGGACTCTAACACTCACACCTATGGTTTGAACTTTTGGATTCCAAAACCTGTGGTCTAAACAACAGTGTCTATGGATTTTACTAGGCAAAGGAAGGAGGGAATACATTCCAAAAAATTATTTAAGTTTAACAAAATCACAGGATCTATTATAAGCCAGTTCTTTACTAGAAAGTTACTTTTGGAATTTATTATGAGGCAGTGAATTCATCAGAGTTTGTTTCCAAACTTTCATGGAAGTCTTAGAATATAAAATGTAAATCAGCTCCCATCATTCCCCTGCTTAATATATTCCACTGGGGTCTAGTCACACAAATAATAAAAAATCCAAATTCCTGGTGGCATCTTCTTCAAGATGCTCTATTGATCCTTCTCCCTTCCCACTTCTCTGAATTCATCTCCTATTCCTCCTTACCTTGTGTAGAGGGTGTGTGACTCAACTATGATCACATTGGCTGATGCCATTCTTGGTGATCCTCAAATGTACCATACTCATTCTCCCTGTACTCAGACCTTCCCAGGACTGGCTCCCTGACTTCATCTGGGATTCTTCTTAGAGACAACTTCTTGGACCTCTAGTCTTAAGTATATCCTACCCTCTCTCCTCCTACTCTGCCTCATTCTTCTTTAGGGCACTTTATAGCTCTGCCTATGCGATGCTCTAGGAAAAGTGAGAAGGAGAGAAAGAAGTCATGTCTTTCTTCACTGAGCAATCAGGATTCTCCACAGGTGCAGTGATTTCCCCATGCAGTATCTACTGTTCTGTTCTGAGAACACGTGGATGAAATATGGGAAGGATGTTAGAGCTTAGGAGTGCAAGCAAGAGAACAGCAATAGATGTCTCCTCTGGGCAACTACTGCTTCTCTTTACTTAAGGCTAAACATAATTGCGTAAATTGGTGACACATCTGAAATATTGGGATTATATCTGATGCTACCTTTTAGAAGGCCAATTTGGACATGATAGCTTGAGGAGATGACCAAATTAATAGGTAAGATAGCGCTAGGGCCAGGTGTATGCATACTAGCTTTCATATTTCTGAACTTATCCCTGGAAACCTCTCTCACAAGTATCAGAATGGCACTGGGCCCTTTGAAGCTGTAACTTGAAGTCTCGTAAAAGACACTCTCATGTACCACTGACAACTTTTCCAAATGAAAATAGAAGACAGGACAGGTGGCTCCCTTGGGGTGCATACCCCGTGAAGGAATCTATTCTGGGAGGGATTTTCACAGTGTGTATTTTTAATATCACTCAGGCCAGCATCTTAATCAGACTTTACTGGTGGGAAGCACTCACCTGGCAGGAGTGATTGTGATGGTAGGAATTTAATCTGAACACTTGGCATAGGCCTAATCATATTTCGCTTATTTTCTTTTATGTGTCTTCTTAAGATAAATGAGTCTCCTCCTTTATCAACAATAGCTCAGGATTTATAAGCTCACATTTTTCACCTAAGACAGGGAATGTAGCAACTTGCACTTTATTATCCATCTCTCATTTTCTTCCCTTCAAACAATCGATAAATTCCCCGCCAATGTCTCTTTTTAAAGGTTGCTTACAAGTTTCTGTTTCAGAACAATGTGCCAGCGTTGGTTTTTATCCCTAAGTCCTTTCTGAATCCGAGTGCTCATTGGGAGTGATTTGCAAGAGTTTTTGCAAGAATTTCTTCAGCAAAACTACAGTTCACCCAAGAGGGCCTAAACATAGCCTGTCTGAGTTGTGGGCATCAGTTCCTGACAACAACTGACATGAGTTGTTGTCCAGGTAGCATCTCATTCCTGTGCATCATAGAATAGAATTTTTTACAAGTACAAATGACCTTAATGTTTCTTCTATCCAACTACCTATTATGGGTGAGATGAAACAGATTCAAATGGGGATAGGTTTGTCTGTATTTGACCTGACAACTAGAGGAAGGGTTGAGAACAGAAGTGCTATACTCTTCCTATAATTCCATGGAATGTGCTTATAATTTCTCAGAAACATCCCTTAAGGATAATCTTTAATGTTTACAAGTATACAGCAATTTCCATGCTGACCTACCTGTTTTCTTGGATGGCCAGCAAGCAGAGTACTGGTCTGTGTAAGTAGTATCTCCAGGGTTTGTTAACTTTTAAGCCAGACTTGACTGTATGTGGGAGCTGTGATTTTGATTCTTTTTGGCTAATAGAGACTTTTCATCTTAAGTCAGAATGTACTGTCTTCTCTGAGTCAGGGATTATGACATGAGATTGGGATAAAACAGATAGCTGCAATACTTGCCCCTCCCTGCTGGAAGCTTGAAGTGTAGAAAAAAAAAATAATAGGAGAATATAGCCAAATATGCAGTGGTTCTTAGAACATCAGCTCTGAGTTGATTCTGAATTGCTTGTTTTTCACTAGCCAAACCAATCATATGTAGGAAAATATAGTCCTGCACCTACCCAAAGAAATAAAGAGCAGCAAAGTGCTTAAAATTGTGATTGCTTTGTCTTCTGTATCCCTAAGTGACCACCCTGTTAACCCTCCATGGGCATGTAGCTTGGGTGAAAAATAAATCCTTGTTCTTCAAAGTCACTGAGATTTGTGTTGTCTGTTACTGTAGTATATTGACTGATCAGCATGGATTGTCTGATTTAATCCTCGATGTAGAAGTTAGAATTGTCTTGACTGCCTAAATGTTCATATTCACAGCATGAGCCTTAGAAAGCGTTCCAGGAAGTGGTTGAAGCAGCACTCTAACCCTTGCAGTCTGGTTCCAAAGCTTGTATTGTTAGCTGGGATATCAAAATTCTCTCTCTCATTTTCTTTCTCATTCTCTTGCACACTGTGTGTGTGTGTGTGTGTGTGTGTGTGTGTGTGTGTGTGTGTGTGTGCTCCCCTGTTATTGAGGAAAGATGGTTTCTAAAGAGAATCAAGGAAGACTTCCCAAATAAATTGATAGCTAAGCTCTAAAGGAAAAGTAGAAACTAGGCAATTCAGTAGTAAAGAAAATTATACTTATTCCATGTCTGTGTGGAGGCAGGGGTAGTCCCCGTTGTTTGATTTACTCACACCCAGAAAAAGTGTAGAGCAAAGAATTCCTGTTTATGCATTACTTTTGGAAACCATGAAATATGGAAAGTGTTCAAACACAATAGCCTTGAATCTGTAAATCATTAAAAGCAACCTTATGAGATTTTATAAAACGGATGAGAAATTACAGTTTTGATCCACTGAGGCACCAAAGCAATCTGACAGTTACATATGTATAAGGTTCTCTAGCTCGCTCTCTTGCTCTTACTCACTCGCTCTCTCCCTCCCTCTCTCTCTCTCTCTCTCACACACACACACAGAGAAAATGATCTAACCAATATATGAGCTTTAGCGTTATGGTAACTAGAGAGTAAAAAGGAAAAGAAGGAAAACTATATATCAACATCATTGGCCAAAGAAAGAAAATATGAACAAAGTTGAGATTACATGCCAAATGACAAAAAGGATCAGCAGCTGTGACCCAGACGGTGATGGGGTCATCTGGTCCTCTCCCTTGCTGTTGGGTTAATCATGCAGGACTGATGATGTCACCATTTATAATGCTCTCTGGAAAAGAAAGCCAGTAGCTGCCTCAGTAGCCTGTCACACAATTTAATTGCCTTGATCACAAAACATTCCCTGTGTCTTATTCAGGTCTGGCTTGCTTCACTCTAGAAACCCTTCATCAAGTTGGACTTTAATGGAAACAGAACATTGCCCAGCATGTCCCTTTAGTAACCCCACACAAAATGTGGACAAATAACAGTCATGTTTTAACCTCTTTAACCTACTACCTCTTTCCCCAAGCACATATCTCTAAATCAGTTCTCTTTATGGATTAGGGGAATTCCAAAGCCCATCACTGCATGTCTCTTGAACTGGATTGCTTTTTTTTTTTTTCTTGGTGAACGTCATATTTCTCTTAAAAAAAAAAAAACCACCTTGTTAGGGTTGTATTTGTATGCTGTAAGATTCACTCATTTTAGGTATACAACTGAGTGATTTTTAGTAAATTTACTTTTATACAGCTACAACCACAATCTGATTTTAGAGCATTTCTGTCACCTCAGTAAAATCCCTTGAGTCTATTTATAGTCTTCTCCCATTCCCACTGTCAGCCCTAGGCAACCACTAATCTACTTTCTGTCTCTATAGATTTGCTTTTCTGGAAAATACATAATTGAGATCATGCAATATGTGGTCTCTTATGTTTGTCTTCTTTCATTTATCATAATTTTTGAGGTTTGTCCATGTTATAGCAGGTACCTGTATTTCATTTCTTTTGATTGCTAAATAGTATTCCATTGCATGGATGTAGAATATTTTACTTATCCATTCATCAGTTAATAGGCATTTAGGCATTTTCCACATTTTGGCTCTGATGAATTATGTTGTTGTGAACCTTTATGTATAAGTGTTTGTGGGGACATAGGTTTTCATTTATGTATAAGTGTGGGGACATAGGTTTTCATTTATGTATAAGTGTTTGTGGGGACATAGATTTTCATTTATGTATAAGTGTTTGTAGGGACATAGGTTTTAATTTATGTATAAGTGTTTGTGGGGACATAGATTTTCATTTATGTATAAGTGTTTGTGGGGACATAGATTTTCATTTATGTATAAGTGTTTGTAGGGACATAGGTTTTAATTTATGTATAAGTGTTTGTGGGGACATAGATTTTCATTTATGTATAAGTGTTTGTGGGGACATAGGTTTTCATTTATGTATAAGTGTTTGTGGGGACATAAGTTTTCATTTATGTATAAGTATTTGTGGGGACATAGGTTTTCCTTTATCTTGGGCAGAGAGAGCCCAGAGGGGAATTCTGGGTCATGTGGTAACTCTGTGTTTAAATTCTTAAGAGGCAGGCCCTTTTCCAAAGTGACTGCAACATTTTTTGTTCCCCTTAGTGGTATATGAGAGTGCATGATATTTCCACATTCTTGCCATCAAGTGTGCTACTCGTGTGTGTGTGTGTGTGTGTGTGTGTGCGCGCGCGCGCGCGCGCGTGCGCGTGTTTTGGAAACTCCCAGAAGGAAGGAATGCAATCTGCAACTCTTCTTGCCTTTTCATATAGTGTTTAGCACAGGACTGGCACACAGTAGAAGCTTAACAGTGTAGCATGACATGTGATGGTTAAGAAATTTTGTATTGGAGTTAGACTGCCAGGTTCTGTAAGCATTGGCTTCCTCTACTGTTAAATGGGGCTAATGGTGCCTACCCTTTTGAGTTACAATGAGGGTTAATGAATACATTGCAGACCATATGCTTTGTCTAACATATATGGAAATGGTAGCTTTTGTTACTAATGCTTTAAAATTCACATGGATGATCACTTTCTGAACAATCTCTAGTTTAGCCAATTTCTTTTTTTTCTCTTGCAATTAGATATTTAGGTATAGGCAATGTACTGAGCCCCCAAGATGAAATAATAAGTAGCACCTTATTTCTCATTGCAAGAAATTTGAAGTTTAGTGACTGATGACAGATATAAATGGGCAATTACAATGTATGTAGTATAAGATATAGAAGGAAATATGAGATGAGAGATACGATATGAAAAATCCCATATGACCCAGAAAAGACATTTAATCATAACCAAAGGACTGCAGAGAGGAGCAGAAGCACTGGGAAGAGTATTGCTGGCCAAGGGAAGGACATGAAACATTTACGAAGATTCAAAAAGGGAAGGGGTTTGGAAAAATCGCGAGCATGTTCTGTGACAGAGTCAAGGGAGACTGTTGAGAGACAAGGATGAAGAAGTGAGCAGGTGCAGTCATGAAGCGTGCTAAAGATTACATTAAGAAGTTTGTTCTTTACTTTTGTTGCTATCGTTCTATTAAGTGTTAATGTCTGAGGAGCTACAAAGAAGATGGTTCAATATTCCAAAGGTAGAAGTGACCATTTATAAAGAGAAGAAAGCTAGAGCAGTCTCAAACTTTATACTAGTCTAATATAGCATTTCTCAACTTAAAAAAAACATTGCCCCTCCCCCCAGAGGATGTTTAGCCATTTTTCCCTATTTGTCACCACATGAAATGTCAATATTAAAGATATATTGCATATATACTTCCTATGTAAACATATTTGCGTTTTCTAAATTAAAAGAATAAAAATTTTGTATGCCACCAGCTCCCCAATAATTAATTTTTGTCCACTGGGGACTGTATCCCCCTGATTGGGAATACATACTCTAATAAATTGGAATCTGAAGTAGGAACAGGTATAGATGTTAAGATTTTTGTCATTCCCCATACTACCTTTCAAAATACAACTATTTGGAATGAATAAATTCTATCACTCTACAGATATTTTCTGAGCACATAATATTTGCCAAGCCATAGGAACTGAGACTACAGCAGTGAATAATACAGTCAAAAAATCCCACCCCTCATGAAGATTACATTCTACTGCAATCTATATATAATTGTTTCACTCTTGGATCCAAACTAAGTAATGCCTGCCATTAAAACTGCTCCAGCAAGAGATTATCTTGAGACTTGTTTGTTAAAACAGGTCTTGGCATTTCTTTCAAGCCTGAAAATGTGCTGATAGAATTAAAAACCCATCCGATGCTGATGCAGGGGGAAAATCAGAAGAGCAAGAAAATAGCACCTTTTTCTGTTAATAGATTTTATTAGTGGGAAAAATTGTTTTACACACATATCAAAATATCAAAAATTGCACAATAGGGCTGCAACCTACTCATCTAACAGCCATCAATGTTTGCTTTTTCTGAATAAATATATGAACTCTGGGTGTTTTTACATCAGTCTTTAATCTGTACACATCCCTAGGAGTCCTGGGCATGGGGTGGATCCTGGAACAGATCAAAAATGCCTTTTCAGCAGTGTCCAGTGGAATGTGAAAAATAGCACTATCTTAAAAACAACATAATAGCAATTTCCAGCCCCATCCCACAAGAACCAACAGAAGTCCACCTCACCCAGAATTTTGCAGACATCCTGGTATCTTACCCTGCACCAGTGGAAAGGCCTCTGGGACCACTGGTCACTGCCCTGCACTGGCCATGCTGAGAGAACACTGGTCCCCACCACATGATCCCTGGAGTTCAAATGTTCTGCGGCTCCTGGAGAAGGGAAACTTTGGTGAAGTTACAGCCATTTCCTTTGGAAGCCTTAACCCCTCCTTGGGACACTGGAAGGAAAATGGTCTCTAGACTTCATGGGAGGCACAGATCTTTTGTCTACCGCCCCCTACCCATCCCAGTGGGAAAATATCTCCTCTTCTTCTTGCCTCCTTTCCCAGAACATCTAGCACAGTTCATTCAATGAGATTCAATTAGATTATAAAAGATAGGAAACCCCACTGCTGTTAGGCTACTGCTGCTTCATTCTCAAAATCTCTAAGTCAAGGAATTACAAAGCCCAAGAACCTGTTTGAAATGGTGACAAAAGGAGTCAAGGGCAGGAGATATGAGGAAAGAAAGAAGTTATGTGGAAAGAACCAATATTTCAGTCTATTATCCTGCTACTCAGAATTCTCTTTATTCTGTACTCATCTTCTAGAAAACTATGCAAAACAATTAACCAGTCTAGACCAGACAAAGAATGAGGAGCAAATGCTGTAGTCCTTGGACCAGCCCAGAGGGTGGTTCCCCAGATTCCACCTACCTGTGCCCCTGTTCCTCTGCCCCTAGCCACTGCCTTTTCTGAAAGATCTAACTGAGGGCTTAGGGGAGACTAAATTAGACTGAGAAAATAATAGGATTTGCTCTTGTGTTTTTGAAAACTCCTATTCTGAGTGAGTACCACACCCAGTATGGGAATCGTCACTGGTGATCCTGCAATGAGCAGGGCTTTCAGAATTCTTATCTTCACTGGGATTACAGTGGGAGCCTGGCCTCCTCCTTCTATCTCAGATGTACCTTACAGACTTCAGGTAAGCACTTCATTGGACAGCACTCATCCAGTCAAGACCTGCTATTCCCCTATTGGGCTACTATAATTTTCATGCTTGCCCTAATGAAAATTAGTTTCACCATTTAAAGAGGAAAGTAAAATATCATCTATTTTTCTACATACTTTTTCTAATTATTCTAGGAATGATATTCTCTCTTTTTTTTTTTTGAGATGGTGTCTCGCTCTGTTGTCCAGGCTGGAGTGCAGTGGCACAATATTGGCTCACTGCAAACTCTGCCTCCTGTGTTCATGCCATTCTCCTGCCTCAGCCTCCCGAGTAGCTGGGACTACAGGCACCCAATACCACGCCCGGCTAATTTTTTGTAGTTTTAGTAGAGACGGGATTTCACTGTGTTAGCCAGGATGCTCTCAATCTCCTGACCTCGTGATCCACCCGCCTCAACCTCCCAAAGTGCTGGGATTACAGGCATGAGCCACCGTGCCCAGCCCTCCCTCTTTAGTTTTTTGGAGAGAGAATTTTGCTGTTGCCCAGGCTGGAGTGCATTGACGTAATCATAGCTCACATTCCTGGGCTCAAGTGATCTTCCTGCCATAGCCTCCTGAGTAGCTGGAACTACAGGCATGTGCTACCATAACCAGCTAATTTTTATTTTTATTTTTTTAAGAGATGGTATCTTGCTATACTGCCCAGGTTGCTCTTAAACTCCTGGCCTCAAGAAATCTTCCTGCCTCAGCCTCTCAAAGTGCTGCAATTACAAGCATGAACCATTGGGCCTGGTCTGATTCTCAATCTTCTAAATACCTCTTTTACATCTTATTGGGAGAGAAGCTGTAGTTCATAATTGACCTAAAACTCCAATCTTAATAATACCCAAAACTTCTTATGCAGTAAAAGGTGAAATGTTTTTTAGTAAAGGTGATATCAAGGTACTTTGATGGGTTTCCAATCCAGCCTGATTGTTCCAAAGCTAGAAAGGAGACTATAAACGTGGGAACATATTAACATTTAGTTGGCTACTCTAATAGCTTTGTATTATATTTTGGAAATAGAGGCCAGTAACACAAATTCACACTATTTGATAGACCTTTCCCACCAAATACCATTAGGCAGACCTAGAGACAGGGAAGTAGGCTAGAAAAGTGAAACTGATCATGAGCAAGAATAGGAAATCCTGTAAGTGGAAAAATGATAGAGATTTGGTACATTTGGGATAAGTTTGCTGCCATGAGATATATGTGAGGGAAGATTAAATTACTTACTGCAAAAAGAATTACTTGGCTTGGATTGGATTTATATTTCTTGAACTGTGGTCATTTCTGTACCTTCTTCACTGTTCTTATTTTGCTATTACAGACTGTCTTACAGGGTGGGATTTGGAGGGGCCTTCTCTTCTTGTAACTTGTCATGGCACATAGCACTTGATTATACACACAGTGGGTTCTCCAAAAATAGCAGAAGATTCCTTCTGATTATGTCTAGGGGTGGGCAAATTTTGGGTTGTAGTTAGGATCCCCTAGACCCTGGGAAGGTATAACAAAAGTACCATAAAAATGGATGGTGTTAGGCTTAGGATTAAAGATGGTTCTATCTGTTAATATTGCTGACTGCAGTTACCCAATAAGCTAAAATAAAAGTGACATTAATAAGAAACCCAGCAGTAACCATAATGACATTACTTTTGTGTATATTGAGGATTGGGTTACCCTTAGCTATTATCCTAATGGCTATAAATATAAAGTCTCAATTGGAAAGAGTTGAGTTCAAAGTCATTGTTCTGTCATTAGCTAGCCGTGTAATTTTGAGTGAGTTACTTAACAACAAATTTGCTCACTTGTAAAATAAGGAAAATAATAACTATCTCATAAGAACATTGAAGAGATGACATGGGATAATTTATATATAGCACTTAGTACATGAGATATAGTGTACATTCTAGATAAGTGTTGATTTTTAAAATAAATCAAGGAAAGCTTTATTTTTTGTTATTTAAGGGCTTTTATTTAAATTACTATTGGTGTTTCTAGAAGATTTTAGAAAATTAGAACATACAGACCAGGCATGGTGGCTCATGCTTGTAATTCCAGCACTTTGGGAGGCTGAGGCGGACGGATCACCTGAGGTCATGAGTTTGAGACCAGCCTGGCCAACATGGTGAAACCCCGTCACTACTAAAAATGCAAAAATTAGCCAGGCATGGTGGCCTGCATCTGTGATCTCAGCTACTCAGGAGACTGAGGTAAGAGAATCTCTTGAACCTGGAAGGTGGAGGTTGCAGTGAGCTGAGATCATGCCATTGCACTCCAGCCTGGGCGACAAGAGCAAAAAAACTCTGTCTCAAAAGAAAGAGAGAAAGAGAGAGAGAGAGAGAGAGAGAGAGAGAGTACAGATAAGCAAAAAGAGGAAAGTAGAAAGCACTCATAACTCAGACATACAAAGATATTAAATATCAACATTCGAGTATATTTTCCCCTAGAATTTTTCTCCAATAAAATTTCCTTGAGAATTTTTTGTTATACCCACATGAGTATATGTGTATATATGTATCAATGTGTATATATATTAAACAGTTATTTTTAAGTGGGCTCTCTCTCTCTCTCTCTCTATATATATATATATACACACATATATATATATATATATTTCCTCAACTGATTGCTTCAGTCAATAATGCATCATGAATATTTACCTGCACTCTTACATATTCCTCTGCAAGAACTACGTCATTTTCCCTTATAGTATGTTCAATTATTTTAACATGCGACTTTCGATAGTTTTTTTTCTTTCTCTTGTTAAGTGACATGGTGATGAACAACTCAAGTTATTTCCTTAGGATGAAATCCAAGAACTAACATAATAATTTTCGGTAACAAGGAACTGAGGTAAATCGTGAAAAGCACAGAGTATAGTAAGTCAGTCATCAATAAATGGGGGAGGAAAGGGGCTATACGTATGTAGTGTAAGAAAAGAAGTTGTTCGGAATAGACTTGCTGTAGTACCCTAAATGTAATCTTTTGTTTAAGAATATTTAGGAGTTCTTGTTTGTTTTGTAATCGTATCATGCATGTAATCATATGCGTGTAAACATATCAATGTCTTCTGACCTCAGTGGGGAAAAATGTCAACATAACATGCAGACAGATGAAGCAGCATAGTCAGTTTATAGAAGTCAGGTTTAGTATGTGTTTCTGTGAAAAGGTTTGCCTCTCCAGCTATCAGAAATGAGGACTAACAATTCCAAACACAAGCTAATCTGTCTGTCTCTTTTGGGAGGGTTGGAGGTGCCTTTGGACATCCGCATTGTCATCTTTCCCTTTGTTGCAGGTTCCACCTGCTGCGGGTGAGACACATGCCATGTCCCCCAGCCTGTTGCCTCTCACACTGGGTTTGATTGCCCAGTCGGGTTCTCTTGGCAGAACTGTCTCCATGAGTGCCAGAATAGAAATATACAGATGGCACGCTATCCATGGAGGAACAATTTTGACCTGCAGGATCTGTTCTGATCCACAGGCTGAAGCACATTTATGAAAACAGAATGGGGAAAAGTACCCATTTTCCACTTGGTCATCCAACTCCCTGTGTGGCATCCATACTGAACGTGTTGAGATATACAGCACAATGGCAATGGCAGACAGAAGAAGCTTCAGGAGGCTGAAATAACATAGATAACATAGTGAGGTAGGTTGGGTGGAGACTGTGCAAACTAGAGACCGTATGGTGTGTCTAGGCAGGGGCGGCTGCTGCTCACCTCAGCGGACTCTGGCAATGGGAGAGCAGGCCCAGCATGGCCATTCCTGTTTAACTGGAGAAACTAGAAACCTGGATTTTTCATTCATATATTTTGCTTTTCAAATGTTATTAGAAAATAGAGGAACACATAAGAAATAACAAAGCATGTTCATAGTGTGTGTGTATATACACCAAACACACACATGCATGCTCATACACACACACACACACATTCCTGGGAGGAGAAAAAACACGGTGGAGGGATGAAAATAGAAATTTGACTTATTTGAATATTTGTTATTTTGTAGATTTGACTTTGGTGCCACATACATAGTTTACATAAAACAAAATTGGACTTTAAAAAAGCTGTCATGAAAAAATGAGAAGAAAAAATGAAACAAATCTCACTGGGTATTGTGTTAACAGAATAACCCCACAGAAAGGAATTATTTCAAGTGACTTTGAAATTCCACGGTTTGACTATATTTTCCTAGTGGGATATACTTTAAAGGTTTTTAAAAACTGACAAATTCTACATTGTTTTTTTATTAACCATAATGTTAGTGCAGTAGTGACGTTGGTGTTCTGAAACTATTCTGTGTGTGTTGTGAGTTAAATGAATAATCGTGTTGGTATTATTCAGAAAAGGGATTTTTGGTATGAAAGAAAGGTAGTAACATGATAAAATCCATGAGATAAAATGGAAATCTTCAAGTCCTGAATTTGAGTTGAAGTTTCATGTTAAATCATATTATTTTTACTAAACACACAACACACACACACCTTATTTTCCAGCTCTTTCCGCAGAAACAAAGGCTCACCCAGTAACAATCAGTATCCAAAGGTCCCAGTTGTGGTTTCTAAATACCAGTTCTCACTGAAATGAACCAGGGCTTCTTATTAAAAATGGCTGATTACAGTCATGGAGAAGGACTGTAGGATTACCCTGTAACATCTCACATAGAAGAGAGACGTCCATCAAAGACTACGTGGTTGTATTAAAAGGGTGCAGCAGTCAACTGGAAAAAACTCCTTTACTGAAGTAGGGAAATTAGAAAATTATAATAATAATAATTGCTATAATGAAACAAGTGAAAATGTTTATAGTCATAGTTAAAAAGTAGAATCCTCATTGGTTTGGAAGATACTAGGTGGAAGATGTTAGATAGCCAATTCAGTATTTTAAAGATCAACAATAAAGGAGGGAAAATCCAGCTCTGTCAATTCCTCTGTCAACTATAATTTAGAGTTAGCAAATGGTTGATGAGATGAAAGTAAATTAAGAATAATAGAATTGGCCGGGCGCGGTGGCTCAAGCCTGTAATCCCAGCACTTTGGGAGGCCGAGACGGGCGGATCACGAGGTCAGGAGATCGAGACCATCCTGGCTAACACGCTGAAACCCCGTCTCTACTAAAAAATACAAAAAACTAGCCGGGCGTGGTGGCGGCGCCTGTAGTCCCAGCTACTCGGGAGGCTGAGGCAGGAGAATGGCGGGAACCCGGGAGGCGGAGCTTGCAGTGAGCTGAGATCCGGCCACTGTACTCCAGCCTGGGAGACAGAGCGAGACTCCGTCTCAAAAAAAAAAAAAAAAAAAAAGAATAATAGAATTGTGATATAACCAGTTTGAAACCTCTAGTGAAATCGTCGGTCCTCTAGGCAAAGACTACGTTGGCTGATAACTTCATGGCAAAAAATGTTATGTGCCTACTGATAGAAGAATATCCCATGAATTAAGTAAAAAATGTCCCTCACTCCACCTCAAAGATGTTCATGTATAATCTCAGAACCCATGAATGTATTACATTACATGGAAAAGGGGAATTGAGATTGCAGATAGAATTACAGTTACTGATCAGGTGATCTTAAAATGGGGAGATTATCCTGGGTTATCCAGATGTGCCCAGTGAAATCACAAGGGTCCTTGAGAATGGAAGAAGGATGCAGAAGATTCAGTGTCAGAGTGATTTTATGTGAGAAAAACTCAAATCAGCCACTGCTGACTTTGGAGATAGAAGTGAGGCCATGAACCCAGGAGCCAGAAAGAGCAAGGAAATTGATTCTCCCTTTATAGCCTCCGGAAACGGACATAGCCCTTCTGACCCCTTGATTGTAGCCCATTGTGTCCTGGTCAGACTGCTAACACACAGAACTGTAAGATAATAAATCTGTGTTGTTTTAAGCCACCAAGTTGTATTATTTGTTACTGTAACAATAGAAAACTAATATACCCCATTTCCTAGGATATATTCTTTCTAGAAAATTGCACCTGAGTCTGATTAAGCTTCTTGATGTAACTACCAATTTATAGGAAACATAACGAATAGAGGAACACATTATATGAAAATATGGGAATGTTCAGCAAAATCTGAACTCTGGGTAATTCTATTTTTAAAATGACATTTATCAAATAAAGTATATGTGTATATATTTGTATATGTGTGGATGTATGAGAGAGAAAATGACTGGAAATTTTAGGAACTGATCTAGTATTTTATGTAGCAAACAATTGCTGTAGGGAACTTAATTCAAAAAAGCAAATTATAGAGAAAAAAAGTATTAGTGAAATTTGAACATTGACACTGGGTGTTTGATATTAAGGAATGATTGTTACTTCTCAAGTATGTGTGTGGTAATGGGATTATGGTTATATTTAAACAAAGAAGGGGAGCGTAGGTGGCCATAATAGATAATAATAGCCATAAATTGATAATTGTTGAAGATGAGTGATAGGTACATATGTGTTTGCTATCTGTTCTTTCTACTTTTGCATTCATTATTTCCATAACAAAATATTTTTAAAAAATATTAGCAACTAACTTGACTCTTTAAATGTTTGTGACTCAAACACACATGTCCAAAGTCTGGATTTAACCAACAGGCTGCCAGCTTGAAATATCTGTAGAGTTTTGGAAATAGGATCTTTTACTTTTCCTGGAGTATTATCCTTTTCTCTCCTCCTACTTACCTTCTCCCTCCATTCTTTCTGTGCTGCCTAGCAAAATTGCCCCCTGCCCCAATCTGTATATGTGGATGACTAGAGGGCATTCAAATTGCTTGGAATAGAATTTTCTCAGAAAGAGTGAAAAAGATAATATGCATAACTGCATTGAACAATACCTCCTAATATTTTACATGTTCTTTGAATACTCGTCCTCATTCCATGCCTTCAAAAAAAAAATAGGCAATAACTTTCCATTTTTGACAGCCTGAGGTGTTTTGAAATTTTGGCTAATCATATCTTCCTTGTTATCTCTGTGTTCTATTTCAGGATGGAATGGGAAACCTGAGGATCACAGAAAAAGGTCTAAAGCTAGAAGGAGACTCCGAATTCTTACAACCTCTCTACGCCAAAGAAATCCAGTCCCGACCAGTAAGTTTCTGCTGAGAGAAGAAGGTGTTATTGTTGTTCTAGAATCTGAATCTAGAGGAATTGATCGTGCTATCAGCTGGGTACAGAGGACTGGGATGGGGAGTAACGCTGGTAGTAAGATGAATTCGCTTTCACTTCTGAATCTTTGAGTATCATCACAGCAGTGGTAATGTAAGCAAGTGAGATGACCTCTCTGAGCCTCTTTCCACTCCTGGTGAATAGAAGGTAACAACCCCATGCTACCCAACTTTATAGATTGTGTCGCAAATAAGGCAAGACAGCAAATGTGGAAAAGCCATAAATAGTATACAAATGCATGATAATATTGCTGTTTATTTTATTCATCAAGTGCTTCAAAGCCATTTTTAGAAACACAGAACTAAAGAATTAGAATTTTGTTTTTCATTAAGACTTTACACTATGTAGCCGGTGTTGGTTAGGATCAATTCAATATCAGGCTGAGTGCAGTGGCTCACACCTGTAATTCCAGCACTTTGGGAGGCCAAAGTGGGCAGATCACCTGAGATAGGAATTTGAGACCAGCCTGGACAACATAGTGAAACATCGTCTTTACTAAAAATACAAAAATTTGCCAAGTATAGTGGTGAGCATCTGTAGTCTCAGCTACTGGGGAGGCTGAGGAAGGAGAATTGCTTGAACCCAGGAGGTGCAGGCTGCAGTGAGCCGAGATCACGCCACTGCACTCCAGCCGGGGCAACAGAGCAAGGCTCCATCTCAATAATAATAATAATAATAATAATAATTCAATATCAACAGCTACATTCTGAAATGATATTTAAATAATCACAACAGAGTGTGTACCCTGTTCTAGGCATATTGCTGTTTTGCATGCAGTCTCATTATCTAATTTAGTTCGCAGATTTGTCCACTGAGGTGGGGACTATTGCTGCCTCTATTTTGTAGATTAAACAACTGAGGCTTGGAGAAGTTTCATGTCACAAGCTTCATACTTGTAGCAGGACAGAGATTTCAAGCCTTCTCTGTTAACCATTATTTCCTACATAAGCCTTTTCTTTCATTCCTTCTTTTCTTTCTTGTTGCTGTAGCAGTGATTCCTACATATATACCTTACCTTTATTAACCCTGTTATTCCAAATTGTGTGGGGTTCTTTTAGTGGTTTTGTTTTTTGGTTGGTTGGTTTCGTTTGTTTAGTTTTTATTTTTGTTTTTTAGTGGGGTGATAGAATTTGCTGCTGAAAAGGATTATTAATGCATTTGCTCTGCCTTGGATTGATCCCCCTTCACCTGCGAGCATAACGTGAAAGTTCCCCCAAAGCATTACCTGCATTGTGTGCATTGATTAGCATAATTATGGAAATTCAGCAACTTGGTGCAGTGGCTAATTTTATCTGAATGTTATCCAAAGTCTTGAATTGTATTAAACTAGTGCCACTACTAAATTTCAAATAGATTTACTTTCTTGTGTGCTTAGTAAAAGAGAGGGAGTCAGGATGTTAAAACTATCTAAAATAGCAAATGAATTTGGCCATCCAATGATTATTTATAAAATGTAACTGGAACCTATAGTACATTGTCTTGGGTACTTAAAGTACACAGAGTATTGTGAACATATTTACTGTCATTGAGAAACCTATACCCTAGAAGGAGTAATGAGGTGACCCTGTAACGTGGAGAGTCAGATGATAATTCTGCCTTGGACAGAATAGAGACAGTTTTAAGCATTTAAGAAATACCTGTTCTATGCATTGCTCTTAATTTATACCTTGTTTTCCCAACCTGGCAATTTGGTTAGTTGTCATAGACCTGTTTCTAGTTGAACTTTAGACAAATAGTCTTACCTGTATTAAACTTGTTTAACTCACTAGTTTAGTTTGGTCATTTCTCTCAATGGATGTTGGCGTACGTTTTCTGTAAAGGGCCAGAAAGTAAATATTTTAGTTTTATTTTAAACTTTTTTTTTTTCTTTTTTACAGCTCTCAAAACTTAAACAGCATTCTTAGTTTGGGAGTCATACAAAAATAGGCCACAGGCTGTCATTCACCAACCCTTCTAATCTATATTAGGAATAATTCCATAAATATATAAATGCTGTTATTAGACTGGAAGTGGTAAAAGGTAGATTTTAAAACATAAGAAGAACAGCTGATATGTGTTGAGTAAAGCATTCTGAAATAAGTTTCCTTGGTAAAGAATTAGTCATGTCAAGATATTAGGAAATGTGTTTTAGAAGACTTGAAAACAGGGTACTGGGTGCATCTGTTGGGTCTGTATGCAGAAATTGCATGTCTAGCAAATGTGTTAGCCAGCCTCTCTGGAAATTGACAGACAACTGATCTCAATGGAGAGATACACCTGCTTGTAAGTTTAAAAAGTAATAATTACTTACTTTTACATTTAATTACTTATTTCAATACTGAAATATATGAGCTATATGCAGTGCTTTCAAATCACTGTTTAAAGAAAATAAAAAGCCCTCAAATTCACTATTTTCCATTGTTTTTAATAACTTTTTTCAAAAATAGTGAAGTTTTGTAGCCTTGTATGTTTCTAATAACAAAAGAAATATCTTCTAACGGAAGGAAAGAAGACACACAGATATGCATACATAATAAAATCCATAAGTCATGTGAGCTCTACCTGAAACCTGTGCCCAAATTCACTCGCCCTTCTGCATCACACACCACACCTTAGGCCAAGCCACCATCCATTCTCACTTGCACTACTGCAACAGTCTCTTCACTGCCTGCTGCCTTACGCTTTTAGCCTCATTACACAAATTGTAGCCAAAGTAGTCTTCAAAATGTCAAATCGCTCCACCTCTTCGCAAAGGATTTCCCATTGATTTCCTGCTGCATCTGGAATAAAATCTAAAGTCCTCACTAAGGCCTATAAAATGTATCATTAGACGTTTTCATTGAGGGGTCCTCTGGTCATCTTTGTGCCAGCTCAGATGTCGCCTGTTTAGAAAGATTTCCTTCACCCAGTCAGTCCATTTAGCACAGTAGCCGTATATAAATAGCACATTGGTTTTTATTCCTTATAACTGTCATTCTTTCACATTCTCATCATGTTTATATGTTTGGAAGAGCAGGAGATTGGGTGGATTGTCCCCACTGTATTCCTCAGATCTCTTGCTATACCTAGCACACAGTATATGCCCAGTAGATGTTTGAGAAACTGAACCAGTGAATCACTGAAAATGAAAGTGTCTCTGAAATCTATTCTGCAGAGGCAAGCACTCTCAACAATTTACTGTTTTGGCCGGGTGCGGTGGCTCACACCTGTAATCCCAACACTTTGGAAAGCAGAGGCAGGTGGATCAAGAGGTCATGAGTTTGAGACCAACCTGACCAAGATGGTGAAACCCATTTCTACTAAAAATACAAAAATTAGCCAGGTACGGAGGTGGGCGGCTCTAATCTCAGCTACTCTGGAGACTGAGACAAGAGAATCACTTGAACCCAGGAGGTGGAGGTTGCAGTGAGCTGAGATCCCTCCACTGCGCTCTAGCCTGGGTGACAGAATGAGACTCTGTCTCGGAAAAAAAAAAAAAAAAAAATTGACTGTTGTATCAAACATTTTCCATGCATATGTATTTTTTAACAAAACCATACCTTGAATACTATTCTGTACTGATGCAATGATGGTCTCATAAGATTATAACACCATAACATGATTTGTATTTTTACTGTACTTTTTCTATGTTTAGATAGATACTTCCCTCTGTGTTCCAATTGCCTACAATATTCAGTGCAGGAACATGCCATACAGGTTTGTAGCCTAGGAGGAATAGGCTATGCCATACAGCCTAGGTGTGTAGTAGAGTACACCATCTAGGTTTGTGTAAGGACACTCTATGATGTTCACACAATGGCAAAATCACCTAATGACATGTTTCTCATAATGTATCCTCATCAAGTAATGATGCCTATATTGTTTATTTTGTATATCTTACATTTAAAATTTTAACAGCTTTCCTGAAGTACACTTCTGATAAGTTACAATCTGATAAATTCTAAAATATGTCTGTTCACATGAAACCACCACAACCAAGATAACGAATGTATCCATCACCCCTGAGAATTTCTCCTTGCTCCATTTTAATCCCCCCATCCTGTTGCATCCCTCCGACTTCCCCACCCATGTTCATTTCCTAGAACTTTATATAAATGGAATCATATAGTAAGAGTATCTAAATAATGTTAATAATAAGTTGTCAGTTTATAAAGACCTTTTTTTTTTTTTTTTTTTTTTTTTTTTTTGAGACGGAGTCTCGCTCTGTCACCCAGGCTGGAGTGCAGTGGCTGGATCTCAGCTCACTGCAAGCTCCGCCTCCCGGGTTCCCGCCATTCTCCTGCCTCAGCCTCCCGAGTAGCTGGGACTACAGGCGCCTGCCACCTCACCCGGCTATGTTTTTGTATTTTTAGTAGAGGCGGGGTTTCAGCGTGTTAGCCAGGATGGTCTCGATCTCCTGACCTCGTGATCCGCCCGTCTCGGCCTCCCAAAGTGCTGGGATTACAGGCTTGAGCCACCGCGCCCGGCCATAAAGACCTTTTTTAAAACCATCTATTTAATGTCTAACTTAAGAATATGATTTTTTTGTTTGTTTGTTTGTTTTTGCCTGCAATGGGGCTATGTCTTGATTTTCTGGGGAGAGATATTAGAAGTGGTCTGCTTCATAAACATTTAATATTTCCCTTCTGGATAACATCAAAGCACAGAGAACGGAATACAGAATAACATATTAGGCATGGCACGAAGGAAGAATTAGTATTTCTTTGATATGTCCACAAAAACTGAAATCAAGTATGTTGGCATGAAAAGGTGAAAGAAAAAGATTTCTAATATGATAATTTAGTCCACAGGGCTTGTTTCTCCTTAAGCACAAAGGTTATTGCAAGCTGAAAGAAACTGAGGTTCTGGTATTAAGGAAGGTGGGAGGAATGAGTG
Source organism: Macaca thibetana thibetana (assembly GCF_024542745.1). Classification (NCBI taxonomy): domain Eukaryota; kingdom Metazoa; phylum Chordata; class Mammalia; order Primates; family Cercopithecidae; genus Macaca; species Macaca thibetana. The sequence continues at coordinate 25,135,429 of NC_065583.1, read as the reverse complement.
GTTAGCAGGCAACCAATCGGATCTGCCATGTTTACTGAGTCCTAACCTCACATGATGCTCATGAACCTCCCATGTAGTTTTTAGCACCTTTCCATTCACTCCTTTGTTATCTTCAGCTTACTGATTGTTTTCTGATGTATCTGACTATTGTCTGTGGACTACCCCTGGGAGACTCTCATCTGCATAATTATCTGCAGTGTCATTTCTATGTATATCACAGCTGCCTCCATTTTATGGGGTATCACCTTCTGCTTTTCCTATTGAAAAGAGATCAGTGTCCAGTTGAACAAGATTAGTCAACTACTCAAAGTGAGGACAACTAATGAAGCAACACTTGACTTTATTGTGGTTTTATGTTTCGCTGATCTGAGAGGAGCTGAGATTAGTTAAGCAATTCACACAGTGTTCAGCATTGTATCTGATTTCATTACTGAAGGTTGCAACCCTAGTAAAGTCACTACAAATTGATTAGTGTGATAGCAATCACTTAGGAAGATAAATTAATGAGAAATGTTCATCTTTATAAAGATTTCCATCTGGGAGTTGAATGAAAGCCTTAGGACATTCTAACTTTCAGCCACATGGATGTACAGCTTCTAAGTGGTAAAGTATCATGCTGTCCAGAAAATAGATTGAGAAGGGCACATGCTAAATTAAGTATTCAATCATGACATCCAAAGACAACATATCTTAGAAATACCACTTGAATGCATTAGCACAGAAGTTTGTAAAGTTAAGGGATTTAATGCTATACAACTCTATATTTGAATGCTATTTTAATGTGATTGGATATCTTTTTGATTGCTAAGTATAACTGCAAGTTTTTGACAGGAACTACTAGTGGATAGAACGAATTAATGGGTACTAAGGAAACCTTTATTACTACTTTGTGAGTAAAGGTCTCCTTAGTATTCATTCATTCTTAGACAAAGTTGTATATCACTACTTCAAAGAGGCTTTTTACCTCGCATCTTATGGCAATAGGATTAGATGATGCTTTTGCATAACTTAATGTGAACTAGCAAAGGAAAGGAAAATAGCATTTATTAAGCACCTATTATTGTTCCATACCTACAGCAATAGGAAAGTCGTATCATGAATTTGAGAGTGGGTATAGGGCTCCTAGCCCATTGCTGTATTGAATTTAGAAGTTCAGGAGAGGAGAGGGTGGAAAGAAAATTTGAATGGATCAGAAAAACTAATTTACATTAGGAGAATAAAGTGGAAAATTATTATGTAAATATTGTTATGTAAAAAATTATCATGTAAATATATGTTTTTTAAAATATTTTAAAAAAATCTTGGCTATGCCTATCTTAAGATATTCTCATGTATGAAAACCAGCACATAGAATTATAAAGTCATATATAAATAAGGATTTTAGAAGTTGCTTATACCAAGAGGCAGTGTAACAACATGGATTTGAGCATGTGCTGTCTTGTTGGACTTGGGTGGCAACTAATGCTGCCATTTGCTCAGTGAATAATCTTCGAACAATTGTTAACCTTGCAAATGCTTGTTTTCTTACCTGCACAGCTGAGATATTAACACTTGGTTGTAAATAAGCAAGATAATGTTTGTTAACTGTTAATACAGAACTTGACGTAAAGTGAGTGTCCAGAAATGGTAGCCGCTACCTTCATCCCCTTCTGACAATGATGATAATGATGATGATTTTCACATCATCATACAGTCCAAATTTCACCTGATGTTTGGATTTCCTCTGAACCAAATGGTCTTGCAACCTCTGCTTGAATATCTTCTTAATGACAGACTTACTACTCTCAAAGAAAACCCATTTTATATCCAGTAGCTTTTAGTTTTAAAATTTTCCTTTGTTGAGTTACCTTCTTCTAAAATTTTACTTTTCTCTCATTCTTCTTAAACATTTTTGCTGGGTCTAGCATTCTTGGCACAGTCTTTCTGGAAAAAAAAAAAAAAAAAAAAAAAAGCTTGATGATATATTTCAAGTACCTTAAAAATGTTTTTGCACTCTGATTCAGTAATGACATTTTCACTCATTTTATAACATAACAAAAGCAAAATAAAATATTTAAAGATTAAAACACACATGGAGGGGCCAAGATGGTTGATTAGAAGTAGTTGCGGTTGGCCGCTCTCACCGAAAAGAATGAAGACGGCGTGTGAATCCTGCATCTTCAGCTGAGGTATCCAGGCTCTCTCACTGGGACTGACTAGGTGTTGGTGTGACCCACAGAGAGTGAGGATAAGCAGGGTGGAGTGACGGCCCACCCGGGAGCCGCATGTGCAATCGGGAGTTCCCACCCCCAGCCAAAGGAGCGGTGAGCGATTGTGCTGCCCAGCCCGGGAAACCAAGCTTTTCCCACATATCTGTGTAACCCATGGATCAGGAGATACCCTTGTGAGCCCACGCCACCAGGGTCTTGGGACCCAAGAGCACAGCTGTGCAGACTCTCAGCAGCTGCACCAGTTGTGGCCAGCAGCAGCATGCCGGAGGCTGCCAGAGATGACCAAGTTCCAGAGGGGAGGGGTGGCTGCCATCACTGTGCCCCAGTCGTTTTCCCCTGCTGGTGCCCTGGAGACTAGGTGGTTTGGATGTGAAAGAATTCCCCACAGTGCAATGCAGCAGCTGTAGCAGGTTGTGGCCAGACTGTTTCTGTAGGTAGGACCTGGATCCATCCCTCCTCACCAGGCAGGGCCTCCCTGAGGGAATTTCAGCAACTGCAGCCAAAGATTTACAGACAGAACTCTAATTGACCTGGGATGGACCCCCAGGGGGAGAAGCGGCTATGGTCTCCAGGCTCAGTAGAGTTAGTCTACTGGCTCTGAGGAGGCCAGGCAGTCCAGACAAGGGAATTCCCCTGAGCACAGAACACCCACTCTGCCAAGGGGCAGCCAGAGTGCTTCATTAAGCGAGTGGCTGATCCCATGCCTCCTGACTAGGTGAGGCCCCCCCTTCACCAACCCCGCAATAGGGGTTGCCAGATATTTTATGCTGGAGCATTTCAGCCAGCATCAGGTCACTACCCCTCTGGGACAGAGTTCCCAGAGGAAGGAGCAGGCAGCCATCTTTGCTGTTCTGTGGACTCCACTGGTGACACCTCCAGGTGCAGGAGGGACCCAGGAGAATAGGGTCTGGAGTGGACCCCAGCAAACTGCAGCAGCTGTACAGAAGAGGGGCCTGACTGTTAAAAGCAAACAGAAAGCAGCAACAACAACATCAACAAAAAAAATACCCACAAAACCCTATCCAAAGGTCAGCAACCTCAAAGACCAAAGGTAGATAAGCTCACAAAGATGAGGAAGAATCAATGTAAAAAGCTGAAAACTCAAAAAGCCAGAGTGCCTCATCTCCTCCAAATGATTGCAGCACCTTTCCAGTAAGGGTATAGGACTGGGCTGAGGCTGAGATGAATGAACTGACTAAGCAGGCTTCAGAAGGTGGGTAATAATGGGCTGGATGAGGTGGCTCTCGCCTGTAATCCTAGCACTTTGGGAGGCCGAGGTGCATGGATCACCTGAGGTCAGGAGTTCAAGACCATCCTGGCCAACATGGCGAAACCCCACCTCTACTACAAATACAAAAATTAGCCAGGCTTGGTGGCATGTGCCAGTAGTCCCAGCTACTTGGGAGGCTGAGGAAGGAGAATGGCACGAACCCGGGTGGTGGAGCTTGCAGTGAGCAAAGATTGTGCCAGTGCACTCCAGTCTGGGCAACAGAGTAAGACTCTCTCAAAAAAAAAAAAAAAAAAAAAAAAGAATTAAGACCACACATCTACAACCATCTGATCTTCAACAAACCTGACAAAGACAAGCAATGGGGAAAGTATTCCCTATTTAAGAAATGATGCTGGGAGAACTGGCTAGCCATACGCAGAAAATTGAAACTGGACCCCTTCCTTACACCATATACATGAATCAACTCAAGCTGGATTAAAGACTTAAATGTAAAACCCCAAATCACAAAAACTCTGGAAGAAAATCTAGGCAGTACCATTCAGGACATAGGCATGGGCAAATATTTCATAATGAAAATGCCAACAGTAACTGCAACAAAAGCAAAAATTGACCAACGGATCTAGTTAAACTAAAGAGCTTCTGCACAGCAAAAGAAACTATCATCACAGCAAACATACAACCTACTGAATGGGAGAAAATTTTTGCAATCTATCCATCTGAGAAAGGTCTAATATTCAGAGTCGACAAGGAACTTAAACAAATTTACAAGAAAAAAACAACTGCATTATAAAGTGGGCAACGGACATGAACAGACAGTTCTCAAAAGAAGGCATACACATCACCAACAAAAGTTTTTAAAAAAGCTCAGTATCACTGATCATTAGATAAATACAAATCAAATCCACAATGAGATACCACCTCATGTCAGTCAAAATGGCTATTACTAAAAGTCAAGAAACCACAGATGCTAGTGAGGCTGTGGAGGAATAGGAATGCTTTTACATTGTTGGTGGGAATATAAATTAGTTTAACCATTGTGAAAGACAGTGTGGTGATTCCTCAAAGACCTGGAACTAAAAATACCATTTGTCCCAGCAATCCCATTACTGGGTATATACCCAAAGGAATATAGATGATTCTATTATAAAGATACATACATGTGTATGTTCATTGCAGCACTATTTGCAATAGCAAAGACATGGAATCAACCCAAATGCCCATCAGTGATAGACTGGATAAAGAAAATGTGGTACCTCACGTATGTTTATTGCAGCACTATTCACAATAGCAAAGACTTGGAATCAACCCAAATGTCCATCAATGATAGACTGGATTAAGAAAATGTGGCACATATACACCATGGAAGACTATGTAGCCATAAAAATGGATGAGTTCATGTCCTTTGCAGGGACATAGACGAAGCTGGAAACCATCATTCTCAGCAAATTATCACAAGGACAGAAAACCAAACATCACATGTTCTCACTCATAGGTGAGAATTGAACAGTGAGAACACTTGGATACAGAGCAGGGAACATCACACACCGGGGCCTGTCAGGGGGTGGGGGGCTGGGGGTGGGATAGCATTAGGAGAAATACCTAATGTAAATGATGAGTTGATGGGTGCAGCAACATGGCACATGTATACCTATGTAACAAATCTGCACATTGTGCACATGTACTCTAGAACTTAAAGTATAATAGTAAAAAAGATACAAAAAAGAAAATGTGGTACATATACACCATGAAATACTATGCAGCCATGAAAAGGAATGAGATCATGTCCTTTGCAGGGCCATAGATGGAGCTGGAAGCAATTATCCTCAGCAAACTAACACAGGAACAGAAAATCAAACACCGCATGTTCTCACTTAAAAGTGGGAGCTGAACAATGAGAACACACGGACACAGGGAGGCGAACAACACAAACCCGGGCCTGTTGGTGGGGAGTTGGAGGGGGAGCATCAGGAAAAATAGTTAATGCATGCTTGGCTTTAAACCTAGGTGATGGGTTGATAGGTACAGCCAACAACCATGGCACACATTTACCTATGTAACAAACTTGTACATCCTGTACATGTACCCCAGAACTTAAAAAAAAGACAGCCCTATCCCCCGCCTACACACACACACATCAGTGCCATACAAAAGCCTGTGTAAATGTTGGTTCTTATTAAAGTCTAAATTCTACATATAGAATGGGGCATGACGGTATCCAAATGTGTCAGTATTTATCAAATTTGAGAAATATCTGTATACTTTTTGAAACCCTAAGTCAGTCATCCTCAAAATGAATTGTTATTTTTGGATCAATCATTTCTTTATTTAATGAAGAGTGAGATTTTTAAAAATCCATTTTGATTTTAACATGATGTCAATTGAGATTTATGCCATCATCCCTAATTACCAAGATATATCTAGGCTGAACGTTAAAAGCACCTAATAATTTAATTAGACCAGTTACTTCATTTACTGGTTGGGGCACTAAGGCTCAGAAAGAAAGCAGGATTTACCAAATTATACCCAGCTAAATTTAGAACTAAAATCCAGAATGGCAGTATTCTTCCCTGTGACCAACCTGATTGTTAAGTGGTAATTTTTTCATGATACCATGTTTAGTGTGATAAGTGGTTACACATGGCAATTTACCTGTCATGAGGAATGACTTTGACTGAAATGTATGTTTGAACTCATGAGAAGGTTCACAAGCACTATGAGAAGGAAACTGGAAACAACAGTGGATAATGCAACAGAACTGAGCTTAATTACAGATGATCTAATCACTGGGATGATATATTTCTCATAAGAGTTAAGTGAAATAATTTTAGTGACCTGCCTTAGACAGTATTAAGTGAGGTTATGACAGAAGTTATAAACTGAATCCAGGTCACAGATGTAGTCTATTTGCCTCACACATTATGTTTCTTTTACTATTAATATGTGTGCTTCTACTATTTAAAAATCTGAGAATTTCACATTTTTAAAAAATCTACATTTTCTGATTTTTATGAAGGAGCAAAAATATGGTAGAGTGGTTTGATATTCTTACAGGGTAGAGTTCGGGGGCAGCCTTACATTTTGTAAACTTCATACTTTATATGAGACATTTGTTCTTCAGTTTGGCACAGTCTTACCAGTCACTACTGTGTCACACCCAGTTGCTTAACTCATTTATACTACAGACCTCTGAAGTACCTTGCAGGTGCAGTCCCTGGTTTATGGAGTTGTGAATGTACAATACCTTTTTACTTGATGTCCTCAGTAGGTTCTTAGAAACTGCAACTTTAAGTAGAACAGCATATATTAGGTCCTTGGGAGACATTGTTTTGTGCAGAGTCATTTTGTTATAACATTGGTGAGAAAAAAAATGCTTTTGTTGCATGTTATTTCACTTAAAGTGGCAGTTTCCAAGAATCTATGGATATATATCATCATCATACAGGAGTTAAGAAACTAGGCTGATTTCATAGGATTAATATTCACTCCTAGTTTAACATTCCTTACTTCTTGTTTCTCTCTCTTGTGACCCAATTTCTCCTAGTGCTGTCGCTTGGGGGTTCCCCTACTGCTTTATTGAAGTATAATTGACAGGCAAAAATTGTATATATTTAAGGTGTACAAACTTAATGACGTTTAAATATACATCATGAAATGACTAACATAATCAAGCTAATTAACATATTCATCACCTCACATAACTACCTTATTTCATGCATGTGGTGAGAGTACCTAAGGTCTACTTTCTTAACAAATTTCAGGTATATAATACATGATTATTAACTATAGTCACCATGTTGTATATTAGGTCTCCAGAATTTATTCATGTTATAAATGAAAGTGTGTACTCTTTGATGAACATCTTATTTCACCTACCCCACTCCCACCCTCACTAACAACCCTTCTACTCATTGTTTCTGTGTTTGACTTTTTAAAATTCTACATAAAAGTGAGATTATGCAGTATTTACCTTTCTGTGACTGGCTGATTTCACTTAGCTTAATGTTCTCCGGGTTCATCCATGTTGTTAAAAATGACAAGATTTCCTCTTTTAAGGCTAAATAGTATTCCATCGTGTATATATACCATATTTGCTCATTCATCTGTCAGTTGACTCTTAGATTGAATTCATATCTTGTCTATTGTGAATAATGCTACAGGGAACATGGGGATGCAGATACCTCTCTGAGATAATGATTTTCATTCTGTTGGATATATACCCAGAAGTGGGATGACTGTATCCTATGGTAGTTCTATTTTAATTTTTTGGGGGAAAGGTCCTTGCAGTTTCCATAATGGCTATACCAATTTACATTTCAACCAACAATACATAAAGGTCCTCTTTTCTCTACATCCTTGCCAACATTTGTTATCTTTCATCTTTTTGACAACAGCCATTCTAAAAAGGGTGAGGTCATAACCAATTGTGGTTTTGATTTGCATTTCGCTGATGATTAGTGCTGTTGAATACCTTTTCATATACCTCTTGGTCAATTGTATGCCTTCTTTGGAAAAATATTTATTCAGGTTATTTGCCAATTTTTAAATTTGGGTTATTTAGTTTTATGCTCTTGAGTTGCATGAGTTCTTTATATAGTTTTATTATTAATCCATTATCAGGAAGGTAGTTTGCAAATATGTTCTCACGTTCCATAGATTGCCTTTTCATTTTTTTTTTTAATTGTATGGAAAACTTTTAGTTTAATATAGCCCTACTTGTTTGCTTGATTTTGCTTTTGATTCCTATGCTTTTGGCTCATATAAGAAAAAATTCATTTCAAAGACCAGTGTCATAGAGCTTTGCCCCTATGTTTTCCTCCAGTAGTTTTACTGTTTCTGGTCTTATGCTTAAGCCTTTAACCCATTTCGAGTTGATTTTTGTGTATAGTATAAAATAAGGATTCAATTTCATTTTTGTGCGTGTGGCTATCCTGTTTTCCCAGCACCATTTATTGAAGAGACTATGTTTTACCCATCACATATTTTGGTAATTTTGTTGAAAATTAGTTGATCGTATCTGTGGGTTTATTTCTGGGCTTTCTATTCTGTTCAATTTATCTATATATCTGTTTTTTGCTTGTTTTTGTTAGTACCATACTGCTTTGATTTCAATAACTTTGTAATGTAATTTGTAATCAGGACATGTGATTCCTCTAGTTTTGTTCTTCTTGGTTTTGAAATTGTGTGCAAGTTCAATGGCAGATAGTAGTTGTCTTAGAATTTCTAGAGTCTGAAATATGGCCCTTTACAGCCATTCTCTACTCGGAGTCTCCTAAAACGTGCTTCCTTTTTGTTCCTCTAACCACTAAAGAACCTAAGCTGGGGAAGGAGGGAGATAAAGATGAGAAAGTGTGAAGATATGGATTCTGAGTGCTGTTTATGAGGAGGAAAAAAAACAAAAACAAAAACAAAACAAAACAAAAAAAAACACTATCATGGGATGGCAGACACACACACAGTCTGAATAGGTTCCATTGATAAATTAGTTGCAAGGAGCAAAGTCATGTCTCTGGTTAGTTTAGAAACAAAATGAAAGCTATGATGGCTTCTCAGTAAGCAAAGCAGCTCCAACTCCCAAGTGAACATACTGCACACAAAACAGTATTTTCCATGCCACTTGCATGGAACATGAGCATCTTGCTCTCTTTAATTAAGAAGTTAACTGGACCATGAAGTATTGCCTGAGTAAATAAAAGTGATTTGTACTAAGTGAGAAGGGTGCATTAGGCCTCTTTGCATTTCTTTGCTCACACATGAATTATGGATATTATTAAAAATTGGAAGGGTCATCTATAAGCCCATCTGTACTATGAAGCCAGTTGCCATTCCCCAAATGTATCTGTCTGTTTTCCTGTTATAACTTATTGTGGACAATCATGTGAACCAGCTGCTTACATTTTTTTTAAACAGACGCATAAACTTTGAATAGTTCAACATGTAATACTATTGTCAGTTTATTCTGGAAAACAGAGATAGGTATTCAGAGGCTTTTGGTTGCAATACAATTAACACGGCTGATAGGAATAAATTGACTGTGCCTGCTTTTCTTAAATAAAGCTTATACTAGAAATGTAAGAGTCACTGAGGAGTTTGGTCAGATCTCAGCTATAACTATGTCAGCCACAGTTCTGGTAGGAGAAGTGTCTTCAAACTTCAAAGGAGCCTGAGAATGTCTAATTGTATGAGTTGAGGGCCACTGGACAGGTAAGATTCCTGAAATTCTTCCTCATTGCCTATCATGGTACAGAAGGGTCATTAGAATCTCATTTATTTGAAGGCTTCTGGATCTCTCAGTAATTTTTATTCAGGCAGACTCATACTGTAAACACTCCTTTCACTGATGTACAAACACATTTCCCCAAAGGATTGGAAGTAACTTATAAGAAGTACATACAGCAACATAGTCACAAAAGATGTAATGGGTTAAGATCAGAAAAAAACATAAACTATAATTGGAGGCAAAGACGAGGACAAGCTAATAGAATATAAGGGGAGTCCATAGCATCCCAGGAGTTTGCTCTTACTAAACCTGGAGTTTGGCTATGAATTTTTGAAAGAGAGAGACAGTGTGTTAGATGAAACCTTCTATCTGTACTTTCCAGAGATTTGTTTAAAATGTCCTGGATGATGGAGGGAGTTAAAACTAGCAGCGCAGTGTTATAGAAAGTAGACTAGATTCAAACTCAGGGAATCTGGCTTATCTTCTCATTGTCCTGCTGATCACCATCCAAGTGAGCCCTTGAGCAAGTTACTTCTCTTCATGTCTCAGTTTCTTTATCTGTGAACTATCTATTTGTGAAAGAAGTTGGATATAATCAATGGTTTTCTGTAGCTTTTTTTTGAAATCATGAAATATTTTTAAGTCTAATTTTACTTTGAACCCCCAAATCCAAACCAGGTGGAAGCTGAGCTGCTGTGGTTGACCAGAAGATGGTCCTGCACCTGTTGTCCTACCCAGCCAGTCTTCCTGTCACCAGCAACAGGGGACTGAGTCTCTTGCTGGGATTCCACAGACCATAGTTTAAAAATGACCAGACTGGATCAAAAACTAGCCTCATTTTTTCCAGGTCTCTGTTTCAATGCCATTTTCTCATGAAGACCTTCCCTGACTGCCTTATCTGAAATATATCTCTGACCCAGTGGCTTTATCTTGTTATATTGTATCATATCAGATTACATATGTATCATATAATTATATATTTTTACATTTACCTGTTTGTTTCCACTATTGCTATATAAACTCCATGACAGCAGAGATGGAGAAAGGCAGTACTATGTGGTATTTGGGAGCAGGATCTGGAACACCAACTTCCTGAGTTTGAAACTTTGCTCTGCCATTTACTAGCCTTGTAACTTTAAGCAAGTTACTTGACCTTTTCTGTTCCTCACTTGACTCCTCTGAAAAATGGGCATAATAATAGCACTACCTCATAAGCTTATTATGGGATTATAAGAGTTAATGTATGTAAAGTTTATAGAATAGTGCATTGGATACAGAACACTGTATAATATTTGAAAATAATAATATATATTATTAGCATTTATTAATACTATTGTCTTTGTTTGCCACTGTATCCTTAGTTTCTAGACTAGTTCCTGTCACATGATAGGAAAACAAATTGTTGTTTGAATGAATGCATGTTCTCTTAGGATCTTTCTCACTCAAAGATTCTGTAAGAAGCTTTTGGAGAGACAAGCATCTCTTCAAAAGGATCTTATACATTTATTAATTATCTGTATTAGCTGCATACTAAGAATTCAACTATGTAGACAGTGGCACAAGCAACTATGTGGTGTGAGGCCATGAGGGAGTCAGAATAGACTTTAGGTGGAAGAGCTAAGAGTGGACTAAAGGTAGTAAAGTTCATCTTTCCCTACTCTGTAGCTTTAACCTCCTATATGCCTTGATTCATGCCATTCATAAACTAATGAGAGCTCCTAAGTGTTGAGCTGTGTGTTATAGATAGGACATTTTAATAGAACAAAATTAGCATTTCCAGTCCTTCAAACCTTTGGGTTTCTCATCATCATCACTATGGCATTTCAACATCATCTAATACTTTTGATTTCAAGAACATCCCAACTGCCTAGAATGATTAGTTGGTGCTGAGACTGTTTCTTGCTTATTTCATAAATTGCATTTATGAGAAAGAAATGCATACCAGAGTCCACTGTAGCTTGGTTTGTTCCTTTAGCAGTAAGAAGATTCCTACCTAGATTAGGAGGCATTCCCACCGACAGTAGTAACTGCTGAGTACACTTGAGGAGAACAATGGAGGGCAAGTAGCCTTAAGAAAGGCACATGGGCCGGGTGCGCTGGCTCACACCTGTAATCCCAGCACTTTGGAAGGCTGAGGCAGGTGGATAACAAGGTCAAGAGATCGAGACCATCCTGGCCAACATGGTGAAACCCTGTCTCTGCTAAAAATACAAAAATTAGCTGGGCGTGGTGGCGTGTCCCAGCTACTGAGGAGGCTGAGGCAGGAGAATCGCATGAACCTGGGAGGCAGAGGTTGCAGTGAGCTGAAATCACAGCACTCCAGCCTGGCAACAGAGTGAGATTCTGTCTCAAAAATAAAAAAAAATAATAATAAAAAAGGCACATGTTTTAATATTGTCATATGGTCTTAAAACCTTTGTTTTTCTTCACTCCTATATTGTTGGAAAAAAAATGTTGCTGTAAAAAAATGCTTTATTTCTTAATGCTTCAGTCAAAACATATTCATCTTCTGGCAACTCTGGCTGTACCCAGTGCTCTGTCATTGCTATGAATATGTTACGCTATTAGTCTTAATTTTAAAAAACGTATTCCTTGTCATAAACACTAATTTTTCAGGAGACACAGTTTCAGAAGCTGAAAAAACTTTTTTGCCATATGAAATTATAAACATATACTGTTACTTTTTTTTTGTGATCTCTATCAGCAGCTAAGTGTAACCTTTTGATGCAGCACTCTGTAAATTATTACCCGTGATGTTTTAAATGGCAGTGACCTAAATTATGAGAGTGGAACTTTGCATTTCCATGAATGATTCTGTTTTTATTAGCAATGATTCTTCCTCTAAGCAAATACCAAATGGTCTGCAAAGTAAATGAGGCTTTTAAGATTGATAAATATTTCACAGATGCACTTGTTGCATATCGGAGGGGGAAGAGGAAGAAGAGAGTGACAAAAACCACCATGTTGACAGAATGAGTTAAGCAGACTGCCATGTTTTCTTCCGGCTTGGTGCAATAAATAAGGTGGATTTCTCAACCTCGTAAGCCACAGCTTCCATTTTGCAACATCAGAGTCCTGAAAATAAAAAGTAGCATCACTCTCCAGTAAAAGACAAGTACAGATGGTACAGTAATTGAAGTTTTCCACCATCAAGCTGTGTAGATTGGTTTTAGCCCTCAGTTAAAGCTCAGCGGTTATGTTTAAAAATATGAGAGGAATATTTATGGAAAGATTAATTATCCTTAGGTGGTAGCTCATTAAGAGATGTGAAATGAAGTTGAGTTTATTTTTAAATCATTAATGCATAGGTATTTATATTATTGGATGAATGTATAGTTCCCATATTTATTGCTGACTTCAGTTGCTAACAAGCCAAAGTCTTTCACTTATTTCTTAGCATTCTCAATGATTTTTTGTGTTGTCTTGCCATGTGAATTTTCTGAGATGTGAGGTTCACCGCCATGCTTTATCTCTTTTTTTCTTTTCTTTTCCTTCCCCTCGACCCCCACCAAATGGACTCTCGCTCTGTTGCCCAGACTGGAGTGCAGTGGCACAATCTTGGCTCGCTGCAACTTCCACCTCCCTGGTTCAAGCAACTCTTCTGCCTCAGCCTCTTGAGTAGCTAGGATTACAGGCATGCACCACCATGCCCGGCTAATTTTTGTATTTTTTAGTAGAGGTGGGTTTCCCCATGTTGGCCAGGCTGGTCTCGAACTCCTGACCTTGTGATCCACCCATCTTAGCCTCCCAAAGTGCTGGGATTACAGACATGAGCCACCGTGCCCAGCCGCCATGCTTTATTTCTATTGCTGCTAGAAAGAGCTTACTAAATAACAAAGAGTTTCTTTCTTCCTCATCATATCTTATCAAAACTCGGGTTAGGAAGTGCTGTGGTTTGAATGTCTCCCCTCCAAAATTCATGTGTCAAAACTTAATGACCTATTCACAATAGCAAAGACTTGGAATCAACCCAAATGTTCATCAGTGACAGATTGGATTAAGAAAATGTGGCACATATACACCATGGAATACTATGCAGCCATCAAAAAGGATGAGTTTGTGTCCTTTGTAGGGACATGGATGCAGCTGGAAACCATCATTCTTAGCAAACTATCACAAGAACAGAAAACCAAACACCGCATGTTCTCACTCATAGGTGGGAACTGAACAATGAGATCTCTTGGACTCAGGAAGGGGAACATCACACACCGGGGCCTATCATGGGGAGGGCGGAGGAGGGAGGGATTGCATTGGGATTTATACCTGATGTAAATGACGAGGTGATGGGTGCAGCACACCAACATGGCACAAGTATACATATGTAACAAACCTGCATGTTATGCACATGTATCCTACAACTTAAAGTATAATAATAATAAATTAATTAAAAAAAAAAAAACTTAATGACCTATGTGATAGTATTAAGAGGCAGGGCGTTTAGGAATTGATGAGGTCATGAGGGCTCCTCCCCATGAATGGGGTTAATGCCCTTATGACAGAGGTTTCATGCAGTGTTTGGCATTTTTAGCCTCTCCTGTCTCCTCTTCTATCATGTGAGAACATGGTGTTCCTCCCTTGGAGGATGCAGCAACAAGGCAACATCTTGGTAGCAAAGAACAGCCCTCACCAGACAACCCAACCTGCTGGTACCATGATCTTAGACTTTGTAGCCTCTAGGACTATGCGAAAGTTAATTTCTATTGTCTGTAAATTACGCAGGCTGGGGCTTTCTTTTGTTGTTGTGGTTATAACAAGAAGCAGATGGACTAAAACAGAAATGTACAGGAAGTATAAAGAAAACAGGATTTGACAGCATTATGATAGATGTTACACAAAGTATAAGAAGATGACTAACCCCAATGCAGTGGTAGATGGTGAAGTAAATTGCCTTCTTTCTGTGGGTGAAGATACTGGAAAGTTTTTTTTTGTCAGAGTTCTCTCCACACAACACATCATAGGGTCAGTGGTCCTGTGGGATCCAGCAACATTGATTATATGGTAAAGCTTCACGTGTCAGTTTTTAAAATTGACCCATATGGCAAAGAATCAATTCTTAAAATTTCTTTTGAAAAAACCTTAAATTGCCCACAAAATATAGTAGCCATAATCTTATATGCATAGCTTTATACATAAATCTAATGTCCAGGAGAACCACTGAGGCTAAGCTAAGTAATGGGGGAAAAAAAGACTACAAATGTATGGACACGGGCTGGGCACAGTGGCTCATGCCTGTAATCCCAGCACGTTGGGAGGCCGAGGCTGGTGGATCACCTGAGGGAGTTTGAGACCAGCCTGGCCAACATGGTGAAAACCCGTCTCTACTAAAAACAAAAAATTAGCCGGACATGGTGACAGGCTCCTATAATCCCAGCTACTCGGGAGGCTGAGGCAGGAGAATCGCTTGAACCCAGGTGGCAGAGGTTGCAGGGAACCGAGATTGTGCCATTGCACTCCAGCCTGAGCAATAAGAATGAAACTTTGTCTCAAAAAATAAAAATAAAAAAGGTATGGACACTAAAACTGTTCTGTTCTTGAGATACTAGCAAATCACTGTCAGGAAATGAGGAATGCTTGGGAAATTTTAAGGTGTTCTTAAGTGTCTGCAGAGTTTTGCTGTTCTAATATTGAATATCTGTAACTTTAATACATATTAAAATATTTGCTGCTGCAGAGATTGAGTGAACTGCTAAATGCGAAAGTACTTTGCAGAGGGCCCAGCCTATCATGATTGCTCATAAATGTTTGCTGAATTTGAATCCAAATACTATGTGATTAGAGCCTTACATTGTAATAGCTAACAGATACAGTGCTAATGTAAAATTATCTTGTTTATTTTATTTATTTATTTTTTTTGAGATGGAGTCTTGCTCTGTCGCCCAGGCTGGAGAGCAGTGGCATGATCTTGACTCCCTGCAAGCTCTGCCTCCCAGGTTCACGCCATTCTCCTGCCCCAGCCTCCTGAGTAGCTGGGACTACAGGCGCCCACCACCAAGCCTAGCTAATTTTTTGAATTTTTTTAGTTGAGACAGGGTTTTACCATGTTAGCCAGAACGATCTCAATCTCCTGACCTTGTGATCTGCCCACCTTGGCCTCCTGAAGTGCTGGGATTACAGGTGTGTGCCACCGAGCCCAGCCTATCTTGTTTAATTCTTATAGTGACCTTATAAAGGCTCTATCATTTTGATCTTCTATTTAGAGATGAACAGTCAAAGGCTTGGAAAGGCACAGAAAGAACATACCTCTAAGACTCCAACCCAGGTTGATTCTCACACCCTATCCTTAACTGAAATGCCATCCTATCTTGGAATAGTAGACAGCAGTTACAGGTTGGCCTGTGCTGCTTACCTGACTTGCTTTCTCGGTAGCCATGCAGGATACTTGCCAGTTTCGTGAAGAGGAGACCATGTTATTTCCTTTCTCTACCAATTGTGGTTTCTCTGATCGTTCCTCACACCCCTTCTGATGGCTTTTGTACTGTAGTTTTTCTTCATGTAGTCACAGTTTCCTATGGAGTCCATTTTTTCTCCACTCAAACTGCAGATCTCCTGAATTGTACCGTCTCCTCCTATGCTGTTACTTCTCTCTGTCCGTACCTTTTGTTAGAATTGCATTATAGTATCTACTTGGAAATAATCAAGGACCCATGTGTGAATTTAGTCCCTGACTCGGGAAAACACGCCAGGATATTCTAAGGATAATATGCTCTATAGATACGTTTTCATCCAGAACCCCAGACTATAAGTTTTTTTACTGCAAATTTTTAAATGTGTAAGTGCTCTACTGGTTTCTCAGAGTTGAGCAAAATGAAATAAATAGGAGAAAATAAAAACTTACACAAATTCTAAATTTCCAAAGACTTGACCTTTCTTATCTCTGATTCCTTATCTAACTACAGAACATAGAAAATAAGAGTGACTCTTTTCTTAGGTCTTCCAGTTGTCCAAATACCTGTGCCACTCTAGATGCATAACGGAGATGTTAATTTATTATGTATAATGGATGCCTTAGGGCTTAACTACCTCTGGGACCTCCCTCGGAGAAAGGATTGTCTTCATTCTAAATTCATCTTGCCTTATAAAATTCTTCTCATAAATAATACGTGCAAGAACCCACAATGATTCTCATTCCTTGAACTGTTCCTTCATTTCTTATTAAAGTGGTGTACTAAGAGTATAGTTAAAAGCCCACTGCCCCCACATATACAGTAAATGTTCTTGGATGAAGTTTTCTTTCCTCTTTTAGGATGCAGACTTTTCTTTTTGTTTCCTTCAAATGTTGTGGTAGGCATGCATGTCAATCAGTGTAACACTATAAATTTGTGTGGGTTTTTTGGCCAGTCTTCATTAATGGCAACCTAGGGAATAAGAGTTTTCCTGATCATTTGTATGAATTATAATTAAATACAGACAGTATATTTGAACACCATCTGTATGGACATCATTCTTTTTTTTTTTTTTTTTTTTTGCATGCAGATTTACATGAAGAAATTGTCTGGTTCTACTCAGCTCCATGGAGCTGCCAGACACGCCCCCACATTATGCATTCAGCAATGTACAAAAGTGGAAATCTAGACTTTCCATGTGTTCACAGTCTTAGGCCTCTAACGGCTTGCCCTAGCCCAGTTTTGCTTTTTGGTTTTTTTTTTTTTTTTTTTTGCCATTTCCTAATCTACCCTCAGCCTTTCTCACTTCCAAATCATCCTTTTGTTCGTGGCCTTGCCGTATCCTGATTCTTTATACTCTCTTCTGCTTCTCGAACTTTGATGGATACTTCATCTCTTGATTGTGGCATGAGTTCTCTCTGTTTAACTCCATAGCCTTCAGCCATGCAAGAAGGTCCTCTCCCATTCCCATGTGGAAATGCTTTCTGTGGATATCTTCCTTCCCATGGGAAGACTTGCATCAAGGGGCTTGTGAGGGCAATATAGCATAGTAGCAAAGTACGTGTAATTTAAAGTCAGACAAAACTGTATGTGAAGCTTGGCTTTGCTTCTCACTAGCTTTGTAACAGGAGGCATATTACTTGACGTCTTAGTACTTCAGTTTCTCTATCCATAATGTGAGTAACTAATAGTATCATAGAGTTGTTAAACTAAACATATACAGGGTGCCTGCAATAGTGTCTGCCACTTAACTCACTATAAATGACCACTATTATTACTAGAGGCTTCATAATAGAAGAAAACCCTGACATAAGTATCAATGGATTGGTAGTTTGGATACTCCTATGTTGTTAAAAATATAAATAAGATTCCATATATTCATCTCCATTTATTAATTCCAGTTGCAATGCTCAGTTGACTCATTTTGAATTCTGCCAAAATTGTACCTTCTGAGCTGAAGCCAATTAAAATAAAAATCTCTCTTTTCCAGAAGCCAAAAGCCATTTCCCAAGAGGTTCTTGTTCAACCCACACATGCAAATGCAGCTGTGATGGTTTTGTCAAGAGATTTTTTCAGAATATCACACACCAATGTTAGCCTTAAAGAATGATACCGGGGCTCTCTGCTTCTTGGTTCGTGGGGTATACCCACAAGCAAAATAGAAACAAAGCAAAGGTAGGTAGCCCCACTTGGCACAGTTGATTGACTTTAAGAGATCCTGATTATGCTGCTCATATTCCATGAAATTAAAAAGCTTACAAATGTTATGAGCCATTACCCTTCCATTTAAGGGAGCTTATGACATGTTAGCAACGTTTAATGAAATTCTTTTCAAAATGCCATTGGCAGACTCAATGAGATTCCATGTTGAAACTCAGCTTGAAGAATTGTGTGAGGAAGTTTGTTCTCTACCTGCCTGTCTTTGTAATGTGTGGGACCCACTTCAAGGCCAAAGGAAGTTCTTTATCAGTTAGAGGATACTTTGCATGTATCCAGAAGTCTTTCTGCTTTAACCATGAGAGTGTTTTCCTGTTGAAGACAACATTGTAGAGACTGCCATGTTAATGTTTGTGCTTAGAGATCAAGAATAGTCTGTATTTTTACACAATAATGAATTTTAAAATTTAAGTCATTTCTGTTCAATTCTGTCTATATTTATTGACAGTCTAAAACATTCTAGTAAATATTCCAAAATGTTATTGCCTGTCCTGTCTTTGATGAGCCATTATAGTATAATTTGAGAAATAAGCCTTTGCACAATAAGGCAATTAAAGCATAAGAAATGAGGCGATTAAATACTATATTATATGGTACTTATTGTTCAAGAAATAAAAAATACTGCAGTGAGTTCAGGGATAATTTTTTTAAAGACTAAGAAAGATGAGTATGAGACATAAGTAATTTAGGGATCATTGGTTCTTTCTGTTAAATAGTCTTTTGTTGTAACTTCTATAATGGGGATATTTAATGGCAATATTCATTTGTCAGGGTACTAGCCATATCAGCATCTTGTTGGTGATGCTCTCCCACTACTTTTTGAGATCTTATGGGTCAAGAAGGATACTATGTGTTTTATATGCCTTTTAAAAATCCTCCTGACATTCTTTTAAGGTCATTTGTATTATCTCCTTTTACAGGTGAAAACTGAGATGCTAAGTAGTTAGGCATTGGTCTCTAGTTAGTGTGTGGAGCAGCTGGAATTCAAAGGCAGGTGTGAACTACCCCAAAGCGTATATTTTCTTGATATTAATCTGCTTTGAAAAACAAATTATGCCAGGGCAGCCCCCATTGTGAACTCTTTGCAGGCAAAATTCCTGTTATAGGACTTAGTCACCATCGTATTTATTTGGCCATGTCATTAATATATTAAAGAATCGCAACTCATAATACAATTAAAATTCAGCTTTATTTTTGTCATCACTGTTCCTTTGAGTTTTGAGGTTTTTGTTTGTTTGTTTGCTTGTTTTTTGGCAGGGGATATGTGGAGGGAATCTTTTCTTCTTCCTCCCACACAAAAACGTGGACAGTTCCTAGGGTATTTTCTTTTCACTGAAAGGTAGTAAAAACTCTGGTGGCTCATTAAGAGACAAAACACAGTCTCAGCTCCAACAATTTAAACATTTCGTCTAAAACGCTTACCAATGTTTCAAACCTCATTCAAAGTTAAGCATTTGTTTCTTTTTCTCAGATACAGCCTTGACTTGGTGGCTGTCTGCCTTTGGCTGTCTGTGCCCGCCTCATCATCTTCTGATGTGCGAGCTGCTTTCCATAGTCCTAGACCCTACCAGGATAGTAGTAATGGAGGATGAGGCAGTTCTTGCATGGCTCAGTGACTTTGTGCCCCCTGGGACTGGTAAATATTTAAGCTGACTTCCTCCCTCGTGAAGCATTTTCTGGGTTCTTTGGAGATTTCTGGTCCTGAAACTGCAAAACATCTCCTACAGCACCTATGGGAAAAGCCAGTGAAGCATTCTGTTCATGAACAGGCTGTTTCCCCCGTTACTCTATTCCATGTGGAAATTTCTTGTCTCCCGGAAGTCTCCTTGGGGAGGACTTCAGATGTCTCCAGGACAGCACTCTCTCCCACTTGGCCCACCTTTGTGTTGTGCAAAATGATCATCCATCTTTTACCTGACAAACTCTGAGAGTCTAGTCTCTGAAGCAGGGGCCCTCACCTGCCTCTAATACCTTCTGCATTCCTGGTAGGAAGTCTATGGTGACTTTGTGCATAGAGAACACATGTTAAGATATCCGATTGGATTCACTGAAGCCTGTTCTCACTATATATATATATATATATATTCACAGGTCCCCTTTCCTCCATTCCCTTGACGCTTATATCTTCTTGAAACCAGTGAGGGTGTTCTTTGATACTTCCTCTAGCAAATCATCATATTTTATCTGATGCCTTACGTTGGAATTCTACATCAATTTTATTTCCATGCCCATTTGAAACCACATTTTTAACATCCTCCTAAATGTGCACTGTAATTCGTTGACTTTCATAGTAAAACTGTTAGATGTGCTGCCTTACCTAGTCCCATCCCATTGTATGCAAGGTCTTTGACACATGATGGAAGGAAGAAAACGTTGGTATTCACCCAGGATACACTAGTGAATGGGAAGAAAAATAAAGATGCTAGTGGCTAGATACCTCTGCTTTCCCTTCTTCTGCCTTCCCATGGCTCTGTGCCTGGAGAGACACACTGACTTTTCTTCCTGTAATGGTTAACTAAAGAAAAGATATCTTTTTCTTGCATTCAGATTTCTGTGGGCCTGTTCTGGTGGTTCTGGTGGAGCTTTCAGAAGACATCTTGGTTAGTGATAAATCCTTCTTGGCTTTCTCGGAGCCCCCAGGGTCTCTAGAATAATATATTTGGAAAAAGATACCACTGGCTAAGGATAAACTAAGTGGTTGGCTGAAGGTGCTTCCACTGGAGGTTATGGTAATGTCATCTGGAGCAATTCACTTTACATTTTTAAGGAGGGAAACCATGTATTTGAAGAAAACTTCAATGAAAGGATGTTGTTTCTAATGGAACTAACCCGGAATTTAGAGTTAAATGTTTTTGGATTTTCTGTTTGTTGCTTGTTTTTGATACCTTTCTTTGATGACTCTGTTATCCTGGAGAATTTGAAAATGTAAGTCAAGAATGATTTTTTCTCTCTCTCTGTACCTGGCGACTTCTCTGTCATTATTGACTGGAGATGCAGCCTGTGAGTTTGCAGCCATCACAACCCCATTGTCTCTGCTCCCACAGCTCTGTAACTGCTCTGCTCTCAATGTCTTATATAGAGTAGGTATTTAGCAAATTTGTGGACTTAATTTTTTTGGACTTAATGCTAATTAAGACACCTTCATTTCTTCTCACCTGTTTTGCTTGGTATGTAACACTTTAAAAAACCTCTCTGAGCTCTTTCTGCTTATCTAGGATTGTGTTAAGTGTTTGAATACATTTTACAGCCCAGAGTAGATGCTAAATAAATGATTATTGTAGAAATAGAGTTAAGGAAGAGAAGAGGAACTAGAGAACAGAGGCATACCCTCTTCTGTGATATCTTGCCCTACCTCAATATTGCAAGTTTCACACTGTCCCTTCATCTTTTCAAAATTGCTCTGTTCCATTATTAATTCCTTTTCAGGCCATTCCTAGTTAGAATTTAATTTAAATCAGGGGTGTAGATACCAGCTAACAGTTTTATATATTGTACTCAAGGGATATGTGCATTGTGGCTAAGCACGAAAGGGATTCAAAAATCAAAACAATATTTTGGGCACTTTGGCAGAGCCTTTGGGGAGACTCTGACAGAAGGTGCCCTGGGGTCCTTCTGAAATCATGACAAAGAAAACCACTTACTTTGCTGATATCTATGTCTAATCTTCGTGTATTGAGTGGTCCTTCCCAGTACACAAAGGGAAAGAAGGGGTGTGTCTGGACTGGGCACACTTGGGTCTCCCTCTTTATATGATTTCCAACTCTGATTGATACACACACACACACACACACACACAAATTTTTATATATATATATATGTAATATAAAATATATGTAATATATATTATATATAATTTTTATTCTTATTTCAATAGTTTGGGTAGTACAGGTGGTTTTGAGGTTACATGAATAAGTTTTTTAGTGGTGATTTCTGAGATTTTGGTGCACCCGTCACCTGAGAAGTATACACCGTACCCAATATGTAGTCTTTTATCCCTCACCCCCTCCCATCCTTCCCTCCGAGTCCCAAAAGTCCATTATATCATTCTCATGCCTTTGTATTCTCATAGCTTAGCTCCCACTTATAAGTGAGGACATATGATATTTTATTTTCCATTCCTAAATTACTTCACTTAGAATAATGGCCTCCAGCTCCATCCAAGTTACACCAAAAGACATTATTTCATTCGCTTTTATGGCTGAGTAGTATTCCATGGTGTGTATATACCACATTTTCTTTATCCACTTGTTGATTGATGGGCACTTAGGTGGTTTCTGTATTTTTCCAATTGCAAATTGTGTTGCTGTAAACATGCTTGTGCATCTATCTTTTTCATATAATGATTTATTTTCCTTTGAGAGGATACCCAGTAGTGGGATTGCTGGATCAAGTGGTATTCTACTTTTATCAATCCTGATAGGTTTTAAAGTATAGTCTTTATCTGAAGGGCAACAGGATATGTTGGAAAAACCATGGTCTTTGGAACCAGATGGGCATGGAACAAATTGTTGAACCTGTCTAAGCTTCATTTTACTCAGTTATAACATGTGAATATCAGTTCATGGAATCAAAAATCTTATACGCATCATGCAGAACACTAAGTGAATACACTTTCCCTTTAACATATGCCACCCCTTAAAATATAAACAATTATCAATTTCATCTTTAGTGAAAGAAACAGGTTCTGAGAAGTTTTTGATTTATCCAAAGTTGTAATAGTAGTTAGGACTTCTAACTCTAACGGCCTTGACTCTAAAGTCTGTATTTTTGAGCGTGATGTTATATTGTGTAATTGTTTCAAACTCATTATGGCTGTAATAAGATAGAAATATTGTAGGTAAAGCACTTACTATGGTTCCTAGCTCCCCTAGGTACCAAAGTGATAGGAAGCTATTATTGTTTGTCGCTTATTTTATTTAGGATTTTTCTGTGTGTTTAATAGCTAGTCATTTAGAGGGGAAGTAAAATTACTCTCTGGGGCAAGGAATTGACATTCAGTTTTTGTTTTATTTTATTTTCTCCATACTTTTATCTATGGCAATGCTGGGAACTAACAAGGCTAGAGAGAAAAGAAGAAATGTCTTCCCTTTTGTATGTGCAACCTTGGCTAAGCTGCATAATTTAAATAGACATTTAACACCTGTTCCTCCCTGAATATTTACATGAGAATCCTGGCCTTAAATGCTTCTGAGCCTTGGTAGACCTTAAACTTGTCATTAATTTAACAAATATGTATTGATTCTTATTTTGCATAGTTTGCTGCTTTGTCTCAGCACATACCAAAGTGTTGATGAAATCCTAATGAGCCACATTCTCCATGATAGAAGCAGAAATGCAGAAGTGTGCTTTTTACCCAATTGCCTTGCCATCAACACGGTCATCCTGATTGATTTTAATAGCACGCAATTGATCACTTTTCCCACAAAGATGTATTGGGCATCCCCTGAGTGCTGGCCAGGGAGCTGTGGGCTAGGGGTAAAATTTTAAAAAATACAAACATGTTCCCGCTTCCATGGAGTTAATAATCTAGTGGAGAAGATAAACAACAAGAAACTAGCAAGTATCCATTTTGTTAAGACCTATGAAGAAGACAAAGTGTGACGTAAGGAGAAACTAATCTATTGTTCTTACGACAGATATCTCTGAGACCCACAGAAGCTAGCCATGGCACGAGTAGTGAGGAGAATTTCAGGCCAAAGGAATGTGAATGCAAAGATTCTAAAGCAAAGCACTTGCTGTCTATGCTCAAAGAGCAGAAAAAAAGCTGATGCGATTGGATGAGTAGTAACACAATGGAAGAGCTGTACAAGTTGAGCAAGGCCATGTAGGTTATGTTGGAGGGCTGGGGTTTTGCCATCCATCAGCTAGAAAGTCTGGCAGAGGAAGAATATAGATCTTACAGAGTTGATTGTGGCTGATGTGCAAAACAAATGTACCTTAGAGTAGCAAGAGTGGGAACAAAGAGATCAGGGAGGGAGCTCCTCGGTGGTTCAGGTGAGAGACAATGATAATTCCCAGTGGGATGGTGGCAGAAAAGATGGAGAATTGAGAGATTTGAGAAATATTTTAGAGGTACAGTTGACAGGAGCTGCTGACAGAACCACTGGAAACAAGGGAAATGAAAGAAAGGAAAGAATAAAGGATGATTCTTTTTGGAATTATTTTTAAACAAATGTGTGGTAGTCTTGTCTGGGTCATAAACTAAGTTTTTAGCATCAATGGATAGTGGTGAAGGAGGGCATCATAAGAAAAGGGAAAAGAGACCTAACATTTATGGAGACCCTAAAGTGTGTCAGGAATTGTGCTAACTTTGCATATGCTATTTAATCTTCCACTTTATAGAAATCGTATAAAGTAAAAATCATGACTTGCACATTTTACATATGATGCAATGAATCTTTAGAGATGCTAAGTAACTCAACAAACGTCATAGCGTTGGCAAATACAGGAACCAGACATTGAGACTGATCTCCAAAGTCTTTTTTTTCTTCCCACAACATTATACTATTTCCCAGGGCTAAAATAATGCCATACAACTTGGTATTTTATTCCTTGAAAAGTGACTAGCATTGTGCTAGGCATGTGTTGAATGTTCATTATATACTGGTTAAATTTAAAATCAGTGCAAACATTTGACTTTCTTGAAATGCCAAATGTTTCTAAGGCTAGTGAACCTAAAAAAATAAAGTGTATTTCAAGATGAATTGATCAAAACAGTAGACAGGTTATTATTAATTGGCAAAGTTAGGGGAAAAAGGAAGATGAGTTATTGAAACAGTGGAGAGGAGTTTACAAAGAGTAAGACAACAGGTGCAATTGGAAAGGTGGGTCTGTGGGTTTTTCTGGAGGAAGAATAGAGTATTAACTTTAAAAAAATTATTTGGACAAAGGACACTATTTTCCAGATTTCTAAAACCCCATCACTCTTTTTTGTCTTAATCCAACCATTTCAGTTATGTATAAGAACTGTTGTGCCCTTCAAGGTAGTTTAGTTTGCATTTGATATATTAAACAGAGTCACCTTTGAATTCTACATCTAAATGCAAGAATTTATCAGAATGATTTATCTACATTTTATGAGTGCAGTCTGACATTCTGGAACCAGAAGTGCAACCAGCTTTCTGGAAAAAAATAAGCCCTCTTTCATATACTTCTAGGCAATATGCATTGCACATATTCATGTAATGCTCCTAGTAGCTCAATGAAGTAGGTACTATTATTATTCCGATATTATAGGTAAGAAAACAGGAAAGTGAACCTCAGAGAGATGGAGTAACTTGTCTTGAAGCTTATGAGCTGCACAACCAGCATTCCCACTTAAGAAGGGTGACTTCAGAGAAAGCCTCAATCTCTATTCTTTGCTGCCTCCCCTTAGCAATAATCATATCCTTAGGTTCTGCTTTGCTGCCTTGCAACACGCTGGCTCAAAATAAAGAATTGTCTAGAGTATCACAGCAAATCAGGGGTAACTGCAGAGCAATTCCAAATCAGAAGAGCCAGGCACTCCTTCGTAGTCTTTTGAGATCAGAACCTGCAGACCATGTAATCTATGTATGTGAATTCAGATAAACAGAGGCAGGCCTCTGAGATATAACAAAAACACAGAAATCTGCATGAGGGCGAGATCAGGTCTAGAAACCAAAGAAGATCCTGATTCTAAGAAACTTCTCAAGGCGGAAGCTGCTTTATGATCTGTAGATATAATAGCCTGGCTGGTTTCATGTAAGCCAGTGTTTCTCAACCTCAGCACTTTGGACATTTTGGGCTGAAAGGTTCTTTATTATGGGAGCTGTCCTGTGCACTGTAGGATCACTGGTTTCTACTCAGTATGTGCCAGTAGTACCCCCCATATACGCTAGTCATGACAGTTAAAATAAAGTCTGCCGGATATGCCTCCCTCATTTATAACCACTGATCTAGGTAAAGAAAGAGTTCAAGGAATACGTTTGTTCATCTAACAGGTGCTTGCTAAGTGCTGCTCAGTTTTCAGCATCGTGTGACTTCAGGTCCCTTTCCTGGTAGTAAGGCAGGACTCTCGAAGTATAATACTAGTCCGGAGACCTCAGGCAATATGGTGCTATTATGGAGGGCATGTGCTCTGAGCTTGACTGTTGTGGGTCTAATCCACTTTGGGCATCTTTACCTTGGGCAAGTCACTAATTCTTATTAAGCCACAGTGTCTGCTCTGCAAGATAGAGATAGTAGTAATGCCAGACATGGGTTTGTTGTGAGGATTTAATGGGAAAATAAATGTAAGGGGCTGGGCTAAGTGCCAGACACAAAGTGCTCAGGTGATCCTTATGATGATGATATCTTCACCTCTTCATCCAAAGGGACTGAGAAATAGCCTTTGATCCTCCAAGCCTGCAGTTTCAGAAACCATATTTATGGCTGTCCTTTTAGGATAAAGGTTAAATAAGTGGCCAGTGAAGAGGTTATTTTCCTGTGATTGTAGGGAAACTTTTTCATAAACTCTGGTAGACCCTATGGAGTTAGTCCAAAGAGTGGATTGGCTCAGCTTCCACTGCAGTTTTGTGATTAAAGGATTTAGGAGATTAACAGCATCTCTTCAGGAAGTAGCTCAGAGAGCTCAGTTGGGTGTATTCCAGTGAAGAGGCATTTTCTGAATTAAATCTCTTCTCTGAAAAGCGAGATGTGTTTGTACATAGAAGTGAGGAACAGGACCACAATTTCAAGTTAACAGGGAGTTGGATATCCAGTGTAAGCAATATCCCTTAGTCTAGGTGATATTAGCAAGAATATCAAAGATAGGCAAAAAACAAGTTGCATCATTATTCTTCCTTTCCCTAGTTGGGAAAATTTTGAATATCATGTGATAAAGAGCTAGCTAAATAGCTTGCCTTCTAATGCTCAGTCCTGTGAGTAATTTCCTGTGGGAACTTTGGTGGATCGCTCAACCTACGTGGTAATAAGGTTACCTCTCAATTGAATAAGAGGATTATTTGAGAACTGCCAGATTGTGAAATTTGAAAACCGCCGAGTCAGAAAATCTGAAATGTGTTACTTTGCCAAATTATGGAAGAATTGCCACTCAGCCGTAAGCCCCAACTCCTAGCCCACTCCCTATGTGCTACCTACCACCCTGGCCATAGGGTAGCACGTGGGATATGTTGGCTGATCAGAAATGCCTTGCTGAGTCGTGTCATGTGAATAATATTGCAAAGTGATCACTGGAGAAGTACTAGGTTGTCAGAATTTATTTTGGTCAATGTTACAAATTTCCCAGGCCTTAAGCTTAGCCTGGGCAGCAACCCAGGCTCAGAAGAACTCCTCCAGGTAGTATAGGTTCAGTTTCTAGTCATTTCTTTCCTTGCAAGTTTGGAACATCTAGATGGGAGTAGTGTTCTTTCTCCAATCCATATTTCTCAGTCTGATCCTTCCAGCCAATGCAGAATAAGGGGTCCAGAAGGTTCTAGAGCACAAGATAGGCTATGGATGATCAGGAGAGGCACCTTCTTCATTCCCCAGGACTAAAAGTAGATACTTTCTGAATTATGACTACCGACTACAGACTGGGGACAGGACAATATTGTAGTAAGGGTTTTCTAGGGACTGCAGGAAGAATCTAGCAAAGGATGAAGAGAAAAGAAGGGGGCATTTATCAAGGGCAAGAAATTAAGAAGACTTCTTTTGCATTACCTCAGATCTCAGGTTCAGCCCCTACCTGAGGCCTCTCATGGAGTGTTTGCCGTCCCACGTGTTCAGAATGTTGAATTTAAAGGTCTTCAGGTCAATGTGTGTACTCTTATCAATCTTAGGCATCACTATGCTCTATTGTTTGGTGCTTGAAGACATTGAGTTTTCTACCAGATTTGAAATAAATACAGTGTTAATGTGTTGGCAGCAGCAAACAGACTAGTAGAAAAAAAGTAGAAGTAAGGGTGGTATTACCTTTGGCCAAGAAGTTTGAAGGAAGGTAGGTTGTTTTTAGAAGGCCAATTAAAACAAAACAAAACAAAAAACCTCACACTAGACAAAAACAAGATTTTTCTCTTGGGCATCGAGTTGTTTTGGCAAGAGGTAACAGTGATGATGATTTTGCATCGTAAGCTTTAACATACACTCAAAGGTATGTACACAAATAGCGGTAATAATAATAGTAATTACTAGTGTTATCATTGACCATGTTAACTTGCTCATATATTGTCTCCCTTTATCTTAACGAGCACTTGGAACTGAATGTTAATAACATCATTCATCAGAAAAGAAAACATCGTCTTAGCAAGATGAATTGACTTGGCTAAGTTTCCATAGCTAGTTTGTGGAGGAGTCCAAGCATTCTTCTGACTGGGTGACCCTTCAAATGCTGGCTGAGCCTCTGGGTTGGATGTTTTATTTCCTTTTAGCATGTCAGTTTCTTTGACTGTTTGATGAAGAGGTTGGACCAGACAGTTTTTCAAATCCTTTCTTGCTTTAATATCTCTTTATTCTTCTAGGCAGTGAGTTTTTTTGTTTGTGTGTTTGTCCTATTAGTTACCTTGTAATAAGACTTCTATGTGTTTTCACTTCATATGGAGAGGCAGTAGTTATCTGGAGAGGCAGTAGTTATACCACCCACAACCAGACTTGTCAAATAGTAACCTTTTTTCAATACAGTGAAAGGAAAGAGAAGTTTATCATTAACAGTGGATTGGCATGAAGTCTGGAGTCTCAGGTTTCTAATCCCAGCACTGCCACTGTTTCCATGGTTGTGAACAAGATGCTAAGCCTCTTAAGGGCTCAGTTTTGTCATGTAGCATAGCAGACCCTAACCTTTTTGACACCAGGGACCAGTTTTGTGGAAGACAATTTTTTCATGGGCGGGAGTGGGGGTTGGAGGATGAGAGGGTGGTTGGGGGATGGTTTCAGGATGAAACTTTTCTACCTCAGACTATCAGGCACTAGACTCTCATAAGGAGCACACAGCCTAGATCCTTTGCACGCGCAGTTCACAATAGGGGTTCCTGCTCCTATGAGAATCTAATGCCACTGCTCATCTGACAGGAGGTAGAGCTCAGGCAGTAATGCTCACTCGCCTGCCACTCACCTCCTGCTGTGCGGCCTGGCTCCCTGTACCGTCTTCGGCCCGGAGGGTTGGGGACCCCTGATCTAGCAGATGGGAACCACAGGTGCCCAGCTTGTCACATGTGATTTGGAAATGGAAGTATGGATATGTCTGCAGGAAGCCCAGTACTGGGGACATTCAAAGAATGTTGAGAACACAAAATAAATGGAGTAGAGAAGGATTCCACAGCAGCAAATCTGGCTTTAGCTCCAAGTTTTATGACAAATTACCCAGTGTGTCAAGTACTTGTCAGTTTCTTCATTTGAAAAATGGCAGCATTAGGCTAGATCAGCATTTCTAAAACTATCAAGAATAAATGTCCCTCAAAAATGTCTGAGGGACACACACTTGGAAAACACAGCACACTCTATCTCCGCCTTGGATATTAATGTGACTGTCTTCTGAGATGCTCTGCAATAAAGAAACACGTCTACGTTTATTTAACTCGTTTGCCAAATTAAGTTGACCATGGAACACTGTATTCTGGAATGTGTGTTAGTATCCCATGAGACACTTTTGGAAAATTCAGGCTTAGATTGTATCATTCTCTGAAGAATTATGAAGAAATTATCTGTTGGATATTATATCTACAAATGTTGGAGGTCACTTTCTTTCTTCTACTCTTCTGACTTGTTTCTCTCTGTCTCTCATGAAGTTAAATTTGCCTTCTTAGTGTGAGGGCCAGCAGGTATGTAGATGTGTGCACATTGTGTATTTTATTAGTGAGTAGTTTGAACACCAATGAACTACTACCATGGTAGATTCTATGGACAATGGAAGAACAATAGGGAATATACTTATTTAACCTCCTTCGTGTACCCAAGAAAGAAATCATAGTGCTAGATAACTTTCAGATTGTTTTACCTCATTGAATTCTGTGACCCTCATGCTATAGAAGGAAAAAAAAATGATATCACAATGGGACAAGATAATTAGAGAAAGCTTTATGGAATAAATGAAATTTTGTGTAGACCTTGAAAATGTATGAAACATGATCTTGTCAGGTAGGAGTTACATGGATTAGACCAGAATGGAGCTAAAATTTGAAGTGCAGGAAAAGTTGTATCTTGACTTGTTACAGTGAACCCTAGCAGCTATCATAAGTATTTAAGCAAAGAAATAGCATGGGATAAATAAAAGTTTTGGTGGAGAGGGAGCTGAGAGGTAACATCAGTAGGAGGCCCTTGATGTAATTTCAGGAAAGGCAACTAGATATAGTAAGGCATTGTCAAGAAGGAATACACTGGATTTCAAGTAAGAAAAATTGAACTGTGTTACAATTCTTTTATTGAAAATAATTTCCATCTGTATAAATATTTCATGATTAATTAACTTATTTTAAAGTAGTTTTATTTGTTTGTGGCACCCTTCTGCTTCAGATGCCCATTTAGCCACTACAGAGGCAATTGCCAGTGTATTGTTCATCCTTCCAGAATAAGTTTCTCAGCCTCAGAACTATGATAATACATTTGGGGCCAGATTTCTCACTTTTGTGGGGACTGTCCTGCATATTGTGGGGTTTTTAGCAGCATTCATAGCCTGTTACCCACTAGATTTTCATAACACCCTTGCCCCCTCTGTTGTGACAACCAAAACTTTCTCCTGACTTTGCTACATATCCATTGGGGGACGAAATCACCCTGGTTGAGAGTAACTATT
This sequence comes from Macaca thibetana thibetana, assembly GCF_024542745.1. NCBI lineage: Eukaryota > Metazoa > Chordata > Mammalia > Primates > Cercopithecidae > Macaca > Macaca thibetana. Next base: position 25,104,447 of record NC_065583.1, on the reverse strand, counting down.
CCAGAGATGTTTTGTAAAGAAGAGATTGCTATACCAAAAGATAGAAGCAATGATTGTATGATTTTTATATAAATAAAAGATTGGGAAGACTGAAAATCGGTTTCGAGGACTGAGGCTTGTGTAACTAGAAAACAACTAGCATCCGTATCAGTTACTATACTTTTGGCTGCAGGTATCAAATCTGTGGACTTAAACTGGCTTGAACAAGAAGGAAATATATTAGGTCACTTGACAGATGATCTTGAGGCAAGTTAAACTCCAGGTTTCATTGATTTGGTAGCACACAGTGTCATCATGGACTCAGATTCTTTCCGGGCTTTGGGCCAGTCACCCATAGCATTGGGCTGGTTCCCTGCTGTATTATAAGATGCTATCAGCAGCAGCTGTTTCTAACTACTTCTTTATTTATGTCCAATGGTAGACACGTAGCCTGAGTCACTAAAGAGTGAGAATCCTTCTTTCCCAGAAACCACCAGGAATCCTCTTTTCAAGTATTAATGGCCCAAATGGACTTAGCAATCCACCCCACCCCAATAATTGATTCTTTCACTGGCAAGATGAATACGCTCAGCTTTGTAAAATAGAAGTCAAATGTCCCCTTATCAACCTTGGAAGGAGAAGAGTTAATCGGAAAAGTATGAAATATGGTGAAGTCATGCTTTTTGAGCTGGTTGCCATTTAGATAGATTAAGTTTGGGTCAGCAAAAGTACCAAATTGAATACAAATGGGTTCATACAAATTGAAAACATGCAAAAGAAAATTTTGCTGAGAGACATGAGCATATGGGGTTAAAGATCACAATCTTGGAGGAAATTGGATATTGATAATTAAGTCATAGTTTAAGAGCTTTGGTCTTGATTCTAAACACAGCTGACTCAGCCACTTGCTGGACACATGATCTTGGCCAAGTCGCTTTTCCTTTCCTTGGATTTTTTTTTTTTTAATTTGTCAAATTCAGAAGGTAAGAGCATCCTTATAACACTGACATGGGTGGATTAAGTGAGGCAGTGTGTGCAGAGTGCTGAATCAAGTGACAGGCACTGGAGCACACTAATACACAGTCACTAGTGATGGTTGCCTTTGAGCTAGGAGGAATAAAAGGAGTCCACAAAAGGAAAAGGAGAGCTCTGGAAGCACAGGGCCAGTCTCTGATCCCGCAGGAAGAGATGACTGCACAGAGCATCCTTGAGAACATTAAATAATGTTCTAAAATACCCTGTCTCCAGGTAAACATCACAACACTTTCAAATTTGATTCAGCCTTGAGCTCCTTAAGGTTCTGTCAATTTAGAATACTTGCCAGTTCAGACAGCACACTGCTTAGATTATGCCTCCCCTCCCACCACCTCATTCCCTGCCCCTTATCAAAACACAATATTCAGTTATGCAAAGTCCAAAAATGAAAAAAAAAAAAGTCCACTTAAATCTGGGAATTATATTCAACATTTTAGGACTATTTAACATTCTATAAGCATTTAAATATGATATTACCTTGCCCAAGGTGTGATATCATCTTTGATCACAGATTGGTACTGAGGGAAAACATCTGTTCCATGGGATTTTTCTGTAAAACAAGATGTAGAGTATTTCTATCAGCAAAGCAGGATGAGCTTACTTTGTCAGCCTAGATGTGAACATGGTGGTACTTTATAGACCAGGATTGTATAAACCTGTTTAAAATATTATTCTTCTGTTGAACATACTTCACTGCAAATATCCATCTCTTTCATCAAACACACATTTGTCAAGCACCTGCTAGATGCAAGACATGGACTTAGCTTGGCACCAGTGCAAAGTGAGGATGGAGCACTAGGAGGAATTAATGTTCATTAGGTATGTCCTCTAGTAAATGGGCTAGAAATAAAACATGCTAGGTAGAAATATGCGTTATTTAGTCTAATGCATTTCACTACCTTGTTGCACTAGGCCACATTCATGGCATTTGCTATTAATTGTGGCATTAGTTTTGCTTTGGTTACATGATCTTCAGCATTCAACTGCTGAATGTGCATTAATAGCTTCTCAGACTCTTGGCATTCTGTGCCATTGCCTAAACTCACAGAGTCAATAAGCAGTCAAACTGAAATTCTACTTCATGGATGTCTAACCCTTTCTACTAAATAAATCTGCTTCAGCTATGAATCAAGAAGTAGTCACTGCCATCAATAAATTTACCATTTCATAGAAAAGTGAAAACTGAATGCAAATAACCCTTATCAACATAAAAATAATAACTGAGAGTATTGAACTATTCTATAGGCCAAATTCTTTGCATACATAAACCCATCCTGTTTTCCTGTAAACTGCCATGAGGTTTCTACCATTATTATGCCAATTTCACAAAGGGAAAAACTGATATGCAGAAAACTGACATGAAAGCTGATACACAGGGGTAGAAAGAAGTAGATCCAGGATTTAAAACCAGGAAACCATTTTATAGCTCTTAATCACACCGCTACCTCTGATAACCATTCCACAAGGTTACAAGTGACACAGAGGTTACGGGAATTGTAGATAAGTTGTATTTCTTATATGAGTAAATGGGCAGGGTGTTGGGATAGGAAACAGGATTTGGTCTGATCTTTAAGGAACATTGGTTGTGCAGAAGTGGAGGAAATGGGCATTCTATGAGAAGGGCTTTCTATTCATGAGCAGAAAGGGAAGAGGTGCTGCTGTCTAGATGAGTTGAGTGTTTCACAACACTTCTGCGATAACCTGTGGGATGGTCTTGTGCCCCTGCTTACCCATTCTCACTGCAGCCACTGCTGCCTGGGGCCTGCCGGTGCAGCTGGTAAGAGCTAACTTTATGACCATTGATTTATACTCAGATCCCTTGGTCCACAGATACATCACCAAGCACTCTGGCTTCTGAAGTCAGTGAAGGGAGGTTTATGACTCAATTTTATTTGTTTGCTTGTGCAGACAAGTGGCTTCAGTTGTGGAGGAGTTTCAGATAAAACATCATTATTATATTCCCGGTCTCTGAGCCTACTCTCTGGTCCCGTAGTTACCTTCGAGCTAAGGCTCAAACAAAGGACCTGGTTGAGAACGGTTCTTCTGTGCACAAGAGAAAGTCATCTATTAGGTACTAGAAATTTAAGAATTGGAGGCATAATGCTTTTTAAAGGAGATAATGAAGGGCGTAGGAATAAGCATGCTTCACAAAGATGGTACTGGAATTGTCACTTTGTCTTTCTGCCTTTGTAGGTCATCTTGTTGGCTTTCATTTTTGAAAAGAGACACCTTATTTAGTGTACATGTTTCTTTACCACCTGGCTGTCTCAGTCTTCCAGTAATCTTACACATTCTCATTCCTAAATACTAAACAGGATCCTCCCCCATATCTTTTCTGACCTTGTTGCCACACTCGCCCTGTCAGCTCTTTTGCCCTTGCCCCTCCAACACAATCATCTCTGACCTCAAGGCCTTTGCACTTGTTGTTCTTGCTACCTGTGGTATTTTAGCTGAGATATCCACCTGTCTCATCCTTCGCTTTATCCAGATCTCTGCCAAAATTGCCACAACTCCAGAACATCTTTTCTATGAAAACTATGCCATTCCCAACAAATGCCATTTTATTTTTTTCCTAGGACTTATTCCCACTGAACATATTATTTGCTTTTTCAGCTTTCGTCTATCTCCTCACAACCCTTCCCTACACACTCAAATACACACACTCTTTCCCCCCGAATCCTCTCCATGATCATCCATATTCTCACTCTCACAATGTCACCATCCAGTATGTTATTCCTTGCTTCTCTCCTTGGATGTGTGTGTTCATGGGAACAGGGCAGGGTTTAGGGGGGCAGGGGGTGTATCTTTAATGCCTAGAACAGTACTTGGCACATGGTGAAAATTCGACAGTCATTGAATGAAAGAACAAAAGAAAGAAACAAAGGAAGTGGGGGAGGAAAAGAAAAGGGAGGGATAAAGGCAAAGGAAGAAAGAAAGCATACATGATCTTGGTTTTTTCACATATGTTAGCTAAACCTGGTTATGGTGACTTCCGGTTCTAAGAGCTACCTCCCATGGTCTAGTGATCCTGCTATTAATACTTGCTGATACATTCCATGCCGTCCCTGACACAGAAGTTACCATTTCCTGACATTCCCATTCCGTGCATTCTTACATATTGCTTTTACCATGACTTCTACCAGTTTTCTCCTGTTATTCTAAGGCCTGAAAAAAGGTCATGTCCTCCAGAAAGCCTTTTCTAACTGACCTGAAAAAATGGGGTTCTTGTTTATTTTCCTATTTGCTTGACCTGATCACTCATACCAGGGCATTTGATTTGGCTTGTTTAACCTTAAGGAAGGGTGACATCTGTTATGCACTGCCCAGGTCTTTGTCCATAGCATGAACATCTGTAAGCAGGTCTTCCCCTCTGAGAATTTGCCATTCAAATTCGGAGCACCAACGAGAACTCCCGTCCCCACTCATGCCACAGACACACAGCACATGTTTCTCTCTAGCACTGTATTTCCCTCTTTCTTTCCCCTGATAACATCAAGGTGAGAGCCTGTAAGGCAAATGTATAAGTGGTTTCCTCTTGGTGACCAACTCAGATAAATCGGTCCTGTCTGCCTGTAGTGCTATGTTGAGAAGATGTGAAACGGAGTGTGAGCACAGTGAGAAAGTGAGCAATTACCAGTTAGCAATGCCTGTCCTAGGTACAACAGTGGGGATGTGGTGATACCATGGTTCATGTTTGTCATCCCTTCCCTGGTAGGATCTAACATTCTGTATGTTTGTTTATAAATAAGTCACAGCAATCATGCTTATATTACTCATTTATCTTTTATTAGAAGCGAGTCCAAACAGAAGACTTTTCTTTGCCTGCCACCTTGTACAAACAAGTACAAATGGATTTGGAGCCCCTGTGAATGAAGGAATATCCTACCATAGTAAGAATGAGGGTCAGCTCATTTGAAAATAACATCCTCCTGCAGTCATTCTAGGATACCACATCTGTTATTTCTCCCTGAGATAGCAATAATATGATTAATGACAATAATACCAATAAAAGTAGTATAGACTGTTATACAGTAGGGCACAGCTGTCCTCTGTTTTAGTCTTCAGCCCAAAATATTGTTAGATTTGTTTTCAGAATCCCTTTTCATCATTGCTTTCAAACCATCCCAAATCTAACTTCATCTTTAGCTCCTTCCACCTAAAGAGTATGGTATTAGTCTATTTAGTGTTGTCATATAAAGAAATACTTAAGGCTGGGTAATTTATGAAGAAAAAAAGGCTTCCTTGGTTCATGATTCCGATGGTTGACATGTTCAAGATAGAGCATCTGCATCAGGTATGAGCCTCAGGCTGCTTCCGAAAGGTGAAGGGGAGCCAGCGTGTGTGGAGATCACATGGTCAGAGATGGAGCAAGAGAGATGGAGAGATTCCAGGCTCTTTCTAACAACCAGCCCTTGTGGAAAATAGCAGAGTGAGAAGTCAGTCACCCCCAGGGGAGGGCATTCATCTGTTCATTAGGGATCCAAACCCATGACCCAAGCACCTCCCATTAGGCCCTAACTCCATCAGTAGGGATCACATTTCAACACGAGGTTTAGAGGGAAAAAACATCCAAACCATAGCAGATACTAAGTTTTTCAAATGTGTTTCTTCTTTAAGATGCTGTTAAATCACTTGTTTCCCACACTTTGAATAAGTTTCCCTGATTTGATCTATTTGAGCACCTGCTCAGGCCCATCTTATACCAACCTCTCAATTCTTTTTTTTATTGAGATATAATTCATATAACATAAAATTCACCTTTGAGAATAGTACACTTCAGTGGTTTTTAGTATATTTACTATTTTGTACAACCATCACCACTGTCTAATTCTAGAATATTTTCATTATCCCATAAAGAAACCCCATACCCATCAGCAGTCACTCTCCATCCTCCCCTCCCTACAACTCCTGGCAACCCTAATCTGCTGTCTATCTCTGTGGGTCTAGTCTGGATATTTCATACAAATGGAATTATATAGTGCATGACCTTCTGCATACGACTTCTTTCCCTTAGCATAAGGTCTTCACGACTCATTCATATTGGAGCCTATATCTGTACTTGATTGCTTTTTATGGCTGAATTACTATTACATTTGGGTACACCACATCTTGTCTATCCATTCATCAGTCGATGGACATTTGAGTTGTTCCTGCTTTTTGACTATTATGAACAATGCTACAATGAAGATTTGTGTACACATTTTTGTGTAAATATATGTTTTCAATTATCTTGGTTATATATAGTAGTCCCCCTTAATCCATGGTTGTACTTTCCATAATTTCAGTTATCTATGGTCAGCTGAGGTCTAAAAGCAAGTGAGTGCAGTGCAACAAGATGTTTCGAGGCCAGGTGCAGTGGCTTATGCCTGTAATCCCAGTACTTTGGGAAGCCAAGGCAGGCAGATCACTTGAGGCCAGGAGTTTGAGACCAGCCTGGCCAACATGAAGAAGCCCCATCTCTACTAAATACACAAAAATTAGCCAGGTATGTGGCACACACCTGTAATCTCAGCTACTCGGGAGGCTGAGACACAAGAATGACTTGAAGTCGGGAGGCGAAAGTTGTAATGAGCTGAGATCACGCCACTGTACTCCAGCCTGGGCAACAGAGTGAGGGTCTGTCTCAAAAACAAAAAAGAATTTTGAAAGAGGGGCACCATGTTTACATGAGTTTTATTATGATATAATCTATTTTGTCATTATTATTGTTCATGTGTTACTATGCCTAATTTATAAATTTAACTTTATCATAGGTATGCAGGTATAGGAAAAACTGTGTATATGTGTGCATTTGTCTGTCATATAAACATGTGTATCTATGTTTAACCAAAAAAATAAAAGTATGCATGTGTATATATGCATATAATATATATATAAACATGTGCATATAATATATATAATATGTATATTATATGTCTAAATTCAGTACTGTGGGTGGTTTCAAGTGTCCATTGTGGATCTTTGAATGTATCCCCTGCAGATAAGAGAGGACCACTGTACCTAGGAGAGAAATTGCTGGGTCATGTGGAAATTCTGTGTTTACCTTACTGAGGGAAGCAATCCAAGTGTTTTCCACAGTAGCTGCACCCTTTTACATTCCTTTCAACAATATGTGCGGTTTCCAGTTTCTCCATGTCCTTACCAACACTTGTTTACTGTTGCCATTACAGCCATCATAGTGGTGTGAAATGATATCTCATTGTGATTTTCATATGCATTTACCTAATCACTAATGATGTTAGGCATCCTTTCATGGACTTATTGGCCATTTTTATATATTCTTTGAAGAAATGTTGATTCAGATCTTTTGTCCACTTATTAATTGGTTATTTTATTGTTCAGTTGTAAGAAGATTGTATATATTTTGGACACTAGACATTGAAGAGATACATGGTTTGCAGAATTTATTTCCAAGGAAGTTTTTACTTTCTTGACAGTGCCTTTTGCCCTGAAATGTTTTTATTTTTGATGAAGTCCAATTTATCTACTTTGAATGATTGTGTTTTTAGTGTCATATCCAAGAACCTGTTGCCTAATCCAATGGCAAGCACATTTACCTCTATGCTTCCCTACAAAGATTTCACAGTTTTAGTTCTTATGTTTAAATCTTCAATCCATTTTGAGTTAATTTTTGTGTATGTTGTTAAGTAGAGCACCATATTTATTCTTTTACATATAGCTATTCTGTTGTCCCAGCATCATTTGTTGAAAAGACTATTATTTCTCCCACTGAATGGTTTGGTACCCTTGTTGCAAATCAACTGACCATAGCTGTATCAATTTATTGCTGAATCTTCAATTTTATTCTATTGTCTTTATTGCTACCTTTATGTTAGTAACATACTGCCTTCATTATTGTATCTTTGTAGTTAATTTTGAAGCCAGGAAGTGCAAGACCTACAAATTCGTTCTTTTTTTTTTTTTTCCCAAGGTTGTTTTGACTATTTGGGGTTTTTTGTCTTTTGAATTTTTTAAGATTGGCTGTCCAAGATTGCATTTAACCTGTAGATCAGTAGGGAGTATTTCCGTCTTCATAATATTGTCCAGCAATCCATGAACACAAGATACTTCCCTTTTATTTAACTCTTTAATTTCTTTTAGCAGTGTTTTGTAGTTTTCATTGTACAAGTCTTTTACTTTTTTGGTTAAACGCATTTCTAAGTATTTTTTGATGTTATCAGTGAAATTGTTTTTCACAATGTTTTAGGGCTTACATAAGTTTCCTTCCAAAGATTCATCTTTCTGTCTAAAGAATCCCATTTCTCAACTTGGTCATCTCATATCACATGCTTATTTAATTGTCTTAACAGTGACTTGAACACCTGATATCTAAGAAAATACTTTCTGATACAGATAAGAAAAAAAAAAAAAAGATATTAGAGATGGGCTCAGAGTCAGTCTTTATGAACTCATTTTCCTTCCTCCAAATAAGCCAAGCCAAGTCACATCTCACTGTGTTCCCTATTAGAGCAGAGAAACCATTAGGAAGATTCAATGGCCCATGATTATTTGTTGCCTAAAGCCTCTGTATCATTTTTGTCACCCTGTGTCTTTTTTGAAGGGTCTTTTTCTAGAAATCTTTTCTGCGATTTCCCAGACTCCTGCTGTCCCAGTGTCCAAATTGGGTCCATCCTTTTTGCTACTCTTCTGTTATGTTCCAGAGTTTTCCTCCCTCCACTCTATCTTCTGTTTACGACAGATCTCTAATGCATGTCTAAAAATCAGGAGATCATTCGTATTTAGCAATAGGTTAAAATAACTAACGCTAATGCTGAGATCCTCATGGGTTTTAACTTGGTTTTATTAATTTGTACATCTCTACAACTCCTCTCTTTGCTGGAGTGTATGCTAAATATATATTTGTGAAATCGACAAGAAAAGAACCATTTCTGTAGACTTTCACCAGTTTAAAGCAAGGACCAATGCAGAGTCAAATCATGTGCATTTTACTCTCAGATTGGCTGAGAAACAACTTAGGCTTTTCTTAAACATTTTCTTTTTTGATGGACAACTATGTAAATCAGCAAATAATGAGAGAATTTTCATGGTCTCAGAGAAAATAGCCGCTTTTCTATAACTGTGGTTGCAGGTTATGCTCCAGAGAATGACATTTACAAATACAGAGTCATATGTTTGACCACATGATAATGTCTACTGTTTGAAAGCAAATTTCACACATTCTAGAGTTAAAAGGTCAGTGTGAGCTGTAAGTGTACTTTGCTCTGTCTGTTCTTAATATTTTGTGCTTTCTCTAGTTTTAGTGATTTCCTGGCTTTTAAGGACTAGAGCCTTTGATTTCCCTTTTTGCTAACAAGTATTCCTCATTTGAGAAAATCAAGCATGGCTATGAATTTTCCATCTTGCAGAATATTTCTATCTTTCAAATATTTTCCTGGGAAGCCACCAGTTAGTTGATCATTTTCAGCCTGCAACCCGCATAGCTACATCTGCAGCAGAAGATGTTGAAGACTCCACAGCAACACCATCTGTCCCTTCACAGAATGTTTTCTTTCAGATAAAGATGGGAGGTGTTAATCATAATTAGGCAAGTTGCATGCTGGGATCAGAAAAATGATTTGATTTCCCAGGAATTGTGCACCAATAAGTACTGCTGGCCATGTGGTTATTCATGAATTTGGGGGAAGCCGAAATTAACAGTAGTATCATGGGATATCATTTTTAATACTAGAATAGGAGTCAGCAAACTAAAGGCTGTGGACCAAATCCAGCCTGTGACCTGTTAATATAAATAAAGTTTTATTGAAAATAACCATACTCATGCATTTATGTATTGTCTGTGATTGCTTTTAAAATGTAGCAGAATTGAATAGAATTACCTACCCCTGTACTGGAAGATTATTAGAAGAAGATTTACTTTCACTAAATCTGTATGATCTTTATGAGAAGCACATGACCATTTGAGATTTGAAACTGTTAACTTAAAACAGAGTAGCCCTGTCTCCAGGAAGTCTTCCATGATACATCCCCTCTGCCTCCTCATCAAGCTGTACATAGTATTCTTTCCCTGTCCTCCTCGTATATTGTGGGCAGGCCTCAATTACTGCATATATCTTATTATATAACTTTAATAACTTAATATTTAAAATTATCTCTGTGCCTTTTATTTTCTCTAAACCTGTGAAAATTCTCACGTTATATCCTGATTTGGAGAGTTGTCCATCAAAAATGGAAACATTATTCTTGAGGAAGGACTGTATCTTTTTTGTATTCCCAGTGCCTCATATTAATACCTGGGATGAAAAATGGGTTCAAAAATGTTGAATGACTGAATGAATGGACTGAGTGTGTTATTAGTAAATCTATAGATAGATAGATAGATAGATAGATAGATAGATAGATAGATAGATAGATAATTTAACTCTCTTTAAAGGACAGTTTGAGATATTAATTAAGCATGTGGTCTCTGGACTCCAGGTACTTACAATGAAAGCCCATTCCACCACTTACTGGCTCTGAGTCTTTGGCCAAGTTGCTTACCCTCTCCCATGTCAGCTTCCTTACCTGGAAATAGCAATATTGCCTCCCTCCTCCATTGGTGGAGAAGACAAAATCATATAATCCATGCAAAGCGATAACATGGCACCAGGCACATACTAGATATGCAACATTTCATGGCCATTACTGGTGATTATCATTTCTTTTTTTTTTTTTTTTTTTTTTATACTTTAAGTTCTAGGGTACATGTGCCTAACGTGCAGGTTTGTTACATATGTATACTTGTGCCATGTTGCTGTGCTGCACCCATCAACTCGTCAGCACCCATCAACTCGTCATTTACATCAGGTATAACTCCCAATGCAATCCCTCCCCCCTCCCCCCTCCCCATGATAGGCCCCGGTGTGTGATGTTCCCCTTCCTGAGTCCAAGTGATCTCGTTGTTCAGTTCCCACCTATGAGTGAGAACATGCGGTGTTTGGTTTTCTGTTCTTGTGATAGTTTGCTAAGAATGATGGTTTCCAGCTGCATCCATGTCCCTACAAAGGACACAAACTCATCCTTTTTTATGGCTGCATAGTATTCCATGGTGTATATGTGCCACATTTTCTTAATCCAGTCTGTCACTGATGGACATTTGGGTTGATTCCAAGTCTTTGCTATTGTGAATAGTGCCGCAATAAACATACGTGTGCATGTGTCTTTATAGCAACATGATTTATAATCCTTTGGGTATATCCCCAGTAATGGGATGGCTGGGTCATATGGTACATCTAGTTCTAGATCCTTGAGGAATCGCCATACTGTTTTCCATAATGGTTGAACTAGTTTACAATCCCACCAACAGTGTAAAAGTGTTCCTATTTCTCCACATTCTCTCCACCTGTTGTTTCCTGACTTTTTAATGATTGCCATTCTAACTGGTGTGAGATGGTATCTCATTGTGGTTTTGATTTGCATTTCTCTGATGGCCAGTGATGATGAGCATTTTTTCATGTGTCTGTTGGCTGTATGAATGTCTTCTTTTGAGAAATGTCTGTTCATATCCTTTGCCCACTTTTTGATGGGGCTGTTTGTTTTTTTCTTATAAATTTGTTTGAGTTCTTTGTAGGTTCTGGATATTAGCCCTTTGTCAGATGAGTAGACTGCAAACATTTTCTCCCATTCTGTAGGTTGCCTGTTCACTCTGATGGTAGTTTCTTTTGCTGTGCAGAAGCTCTTTAGTTTAATGAGATCCCATTTGTCAATTTTGGCTTTTGCTGCCGTTGCTTTTGGTGTTTTAGACATGAAGTCTTTGCCCATGCCTATGTCCTGAATGGTACTACCTAGGTTTTCCTCTAGGGTTTTTATGGTATTAGGTCTAACATTTAAGTGTCTAATCCATCTTGAATTAATTTTCGTATAAGGAGTAAGGAAAGGATCCAGTTTCAGCTTTCTACTTATGGCTAGCCAATTTTCCCAGCTCCATTTATTAAATAGGGAATCCCTTCCCCATTTCTTGTTTCTCTCAGGTTTGTCAAAGATCAGATGGCTGTAGATGTGTGGTATTATTTCTGAGGACTCTGTTCTGTTCTGGCTAGGGCAATCAGGCAAGAGAAAGAAATCAAGGGTATTCAGTTAGGAAAAGAAGAAGTCAAATTGTCCCTCTTTGCAGATGACATGATTGTATATTTAGAAAATCCCATTTTCTCAGCCCAAAATCTCCTTAAGCTGATAAGCAACTTCAGCAAAGTCTCAGGATACAAAATTAATGTGCAAAAATCACAAGCATTCGTATACACCAGTAACAGACAAACAGAGAGCCAAATCATGAATGAACTTCCATTCACAATTGCTTCAAAGAGAATAAAATACCTAGGAATCCAACTTACAAGGGATGTAAAAGACCTCTTCAAGGAGAGCTACAGACCACTGCTCAGTGAAATAAAAGAGGACACAAACAAATGGAAGAACATACCATGCTCATGGATAGGAAGAATCAATATCGTGAAAATGGCCATACTGCCCATGGTTATTTATAGATTCAATGCCATCCTCATCAAGCTACTACCAATGAGTTTCTTCACAGAATTGGAAAAAACTGCTTTAAAGTTCATATGGAACCAAAAAAGAGCCCGCATCTCCAAGACAATCCTAAGTCAAAAGAACAAAGCTGGAAGCATCACGCTACCTGACTTCAAACTATACTACAAGGCTACAGTAACCAAAACAGCATGGTACAGGTACCAAAACAGAGATATAGACCAATGGAACAGAACAGAGTCCTCAGAAATCATTTCTTTTAAACAAAATTCAACTACTTGCATGTGTACATGACTATATCCTTCATGCAAATAACCAGTTTTTAAATTCTGTTCTGTCAGACACTGACTGTACTAATCACTAGGGATAGAAAGATGGATCAGATGTTATTATGATCCTTAAGTAATTCATAATCTAGTACACTGAGCCTAAATCTGCCACTGAGGAAAGTATGTGAAGCTCAGTCACAAAAGGGAACAGAGATTGATCATAACTGAGAATTACTGACCTTTAATTTTTATAAACAGAGAGCAAAGCCCTAAGTGAATAAAATGATACTGTGTGTAAGGTATTTTAGACATCAGCCAAGGAGTCTGGTGTTGTGGGGAGAGAAGCATCCAGATCCCCAATGAATGTGAAAACACTGTTTCTGGCTGTACTTGCAGATGACTCTGAGTAAAAAGACGCTCAGGTGCTCTGACCTGAGAAAAGTCTATACTCATTAACCTTCAGTAATATGTGATTAACAGGACATTAGAAGGCAAAAACCGGCATTTTGGTGGATGGATTACCAAAGTCATTTGCTTTGCGAAGAATAGGACTAAGAGCTCCTGTTCTGCATCTGAGGGATGTGAGTTGAACCCCAGCTCTACTACTCACTGGCTAAATGACCTTATACAGATCCCTTTCTTTCTCAGATTTCTCATCTGTAAAATGAAAATGGTCATTGTATCAACTTTATGAGGTGATTGATATGGGTTTCAGCCTACAGCCTTAGGAACACAGGCCCAATTTCAAAAGTGCTCCTGGCTCTCTCAGACTGGGAGGTTTTCCATCATGAAGGCATCCAATTTGGAATACCCCCATTTGCCATCCCCTCTTTCTCTAGGCTTAGTCTCTGCCTGGCTGCTGCTTCAGGCTGTGACCACACCAATGTAAAAAATGTATCAGTAGGTCAGACAACAGTGCCTCACTGGTACCATGAAACTTGCAAAGTAGAACTTGGGTTTAGTGTATTGTAGAACATTTAAACAAACAATGTGAGCTGTCTAGATAGATGTTGAGGGTACTTCTGCATGAAAAATCTATGGTGACCCAGGTAAAGTATGTCCACAAGAGGCCATCTAGAATAATTAAAAACACAAACTAGAGAATAGCAAGTTTCGAATTTTCTACTTTCTAATAGTGAGACTGGGCAAGTTACCAACTTCTTGTCAGCTTCCTCATCTGTAAAATGGGAATAATGAAGCCTGACTCTCTAAGGATACCTTGAGAATTAAAGGGTATAGCATAGTCCTTAGTAACAGTGGTTGTTAGGCAAGATACTGAATTTCTAAACTTCTACAGGAGACAGGCATACTATTCACTAATCGTTAGTCTATTAGAAAACTGTGCCTGTGTAAAGGAATTTACCTTCCCGCAGACTTTTCAAGAGGATTTTGAGCTTCAGATTCTGAGGGTACTGAGAACACTGCATTTATTCTAAAGCAGTGTCAGTTTCTGTCTAATTATATTTATGAACTCTAAGGAGTAAAGTTATGGGTCTTTTATATTTTTCCCTCCAATGGAAGAGAAAAAAGGACAATGTCAGAAGTTTCCATAAAAAGCTTCCAATGGTAATAGAGGTTAGAGGTTAGAAATGTAAGTATGCATTGCCATGGTGATGGAGTTAGGATTGTTATGAGCTTGTTTTATTTATGGTTAGCTATTTCTGTCAGTTTTCTTTCATCACCTTCGTTTTTTCTCAAATTACAAAACAATTAAAGAATTTGGCAAGGAAAATGAGCCAGATGTAATGGTTTCCCCTTACATCTCTTAATAGAAGCAAACATGCTGTAATGACATTTCTTTTTCCTTCCATCAGAATTGCACCCTCCTGCAAGTTCTCAGCTGCAGAGCAGTAACAAAGTCCCTTGAAAGCAGAAAAGCCCTTACTTTCTATGGAATGTAATTAAATTTAAATAATGTTGCATCAGCTGGTTGAAGAGGGAAATCTGGAAAGAAAATCTTCTAGTTTCTGAAATTTACTCCAAGCAACACCCAGAAATTCGGCTAAGTGTTGACATGAGGTTTCCATATGATGATGGCATTAATGCACCTGTAGGCTGTATTTATGTGGCAATGAAGGAGACTTAAGAAATTCATAAAACTGGAAGACTATGTAATAGAAAGCAGTTTAAAATTCAGATTCAGATGGAATTTATAACCCATTAGTAAGGTCGTACTGGATTATTGTTAGTGTTTAGGATAAGACTTCTTTTTTTTCCCTCACCCTCTATGTCCTAGGCAAATGAAATTTACAATGAAAATTTCCTAGGCAAATGAAAATTTTAATAAGAAACACTAGAGTGCAGTAAAATGGTTACGAACAGTGGCTTTGGAGTTAGACAAACTTCTGTTCATTCAAATCTGTGTTCTGCCTGTGGATTTTTTGGATCAACTTAGGTAAGTCAGTTTATATATTTGATCTTCAGTTTTCTCACCCAAAAGACAGATGTGGGATAATAAAGTCAGAAATTATTGACGATATTATTAGGTTGAAATGGTCCAATGAATGTAAAGCTCTTACCTTGGCATATACAATATACTCAATAATTGCTGCTATTGTAATATTTATTAGGCATTGACATTCAGTAACCTCATCAATTAGAATTCCTTTCAAGGGGAAGAAAATTGCACAGATACAATCAGTCTTAATGAAAGATATGACTGAATTCAAGAAAATATGGAGAGACATACCTTTTATAACTCCCACCTCCACACAGAGCATATCACCCTTCCATTAACAGGATTTGATTCTTCTACATTACGGGGCTTTGGAAGTTATTTCCTAACCCTGGCCCTCGGGTTTACTTATCTGTAAATTACGCACTCAGAGTAGATGCCCTCTGAGGACCCTTCCAGGTCTGGCTTTCTGTCCTCCCAGCAGATTCTCGGAGCAGATTCCAAGCCATTTTTGAAACCATGACTAGAAATAATCATCATTGCCCAAATAAATTAAAAATAATGAGTGGCTCTTCATTTGAAAGAATTAACCAGTAAAACCATAGCAGAAGACTGGCTGAAATGTGTGCAATTTTGTGTTAGCCCTGTAAGCAAAGCAGTGAAACTCGTAGAGAGGTTTCTCTGATGATTCAGGCTCTGATAATTTGTTTTTGATGAGTTTGAAACATAGATCAGAACTATTCCTGTTAGGGTGGCAGCCAGTGTCACCTGCTTTTCTGAAGGTAGAAATAATTAACCTAATGGTATTGAATGAACTTAAGTGATTTTTCAGTGTCTGAGTGGGTAACTCAGGTCACTCCTTCCAGTAAGAGTGTAATCTGCAAATGGACCAATTTTTGTTCTATATCACATAGTTAGGTTTTTTGTTTGTTTGTTTTTTCTTTTCATGTTTTAATGTGTTCTTATGGAAAGAAGGCTAAATTTAGAATCAAGAATTTGGGTTTAAATCTCAGCTCTCACATTCATCATCTTGGATAAATTACTTTACTCTTTCATTAAGTTTAAGCTGCTTTATCTTTCAAATAAAGGTAGTCTTCCTTATATTAAAGGATCACCGTGAAGATTAAATAAGAGAACTCATGCAGAGCCCTCAGGCACCTGTATTGTACAAGGAGGACACTGAATAAATAAACAAATGACTCTTCATATATTCTTTAATCAACAAATATTTAGTGAACACTTATGATGTACCAGGTACTGTTTTGGCTACTTGGGAGACATTAAAGACCAAAATAGATCAAGATTCTGTACCTATGGAGCTTAATTTCTAGTGAGGAAAACGGGCAATAAACAATAACCATAGCAAAGTAAGTAAATTATGTAATATATGCAAAGATAATAGTTACTGTGGGAAGAAAGAAAATTGTAGCATGTTATACAGGATATGAAGGGCCCAGGTGAGTTTGAGGAAGGCTGTAGAATTAAGGAGAGTGGTCCTAATGGGTCTCTTGAGCAGTGGCCATTTAAGCAATCACATGAAGGTGGTAAGGAAATAACAAAATGAGGGTATTTATTGGAAGACGTATCCTGGCCAAAGTGAAAGGCAAGAGCATCTTGTCACATTGAGGCACAGCCTGGAGGCCAATGTGGCTGAAGCAGAATGACCCGGGGGACTGCAGCAGGAGATGGTCAGGCAGGTGGTGTGGACCTCCTAGGGCCTCGGAGGCGATTGTGATGGTGTTAGTTTTCACTCTGAGGAAGAAAGGGAGACGTTGAAAGATTTTGAGGAGAGGAAACACAGTATTTGACATATATATATATATATATATATATATATATATATATATATATATATATATTTTTTTTTTTTTTTTAAATGACAACTCAAGTTGCTGTTTTAGGGCAATAGTGGGGCTGGGAGCTGAGAGAGGCCATCGCAGAAATCCAGGTAACAGGCGATGGTGGTCTGAGCCATGAGGTAGTAAGGAGTGATCTGATGCTGAATACAGTTTAAAGGTCTTTAACCTTTATGTAGTTAAATATATGTATATATATTTTTTATATTCTTATACATATGTTATATATTTAAATATAATTTAAATTATACTTAAAGACCTTTAAACTACCTTCCATTTTTTGGATTGTAGTAACAATATTTACCTAATTAAATTAAGAAACCAATTAACAAGTATATAGTAATGATAGATTATTATTATTTTGAGACAGAGTTTTGCTCTTGTTGCCCAGGTTGGAGTGCAAAATTGCATGATCTCGGCTTAATGCATCCTCTGCCTCCCAGGTTCAAGTGATCCTCCTCCCTCAGCCTCTCCATTAGCTGGGATTATAGGCATGCCACAGCCACACTGGCTAATTTCTGTATTTTTAGTAGAGATGAGTTTTCACCATGTTGGTCAGGCTGGTCTTGAATTCCTGACCTCATGTGATCCATCCACCTTGGCCTCCCAAAGTGCTGGAATTACAAGCGTGAGATACCATGCCCAGCTGAGAAACCATTATTAACACTCTTAAGTAGGCACTGTGCTAAGTACCCATCACCCCCATGAGATAAGTATAATCATTAACTCTTTTTAACAGATAATAAGTCTGAGACACAGAGAGACCTAGGTCCCATGGTATCTCAGTGGTAGACCCCTATGGGTCTGACGCTGGAGCTTTTCTGTGAGGAGGCTGTCTTCTACAATGTGAATAGCCATGTAAGGCGACATTCTGCCTTTCCCTCTTTTTCCCTCCAAAGATAATTCTTACTGTATGCCCTCACGTTCTTCAGACTAAATTACAGAGAGATTTGCCATACTTAGTCTCTTTCCTACCTGGAATCATTATCAAAGAAGGAAGCAGCTACATGCATTGCTTAATGGAAGCTGTTTCCCCTTTTGGGGGACCAATCAGTCAGTTCTGATCCAAAGACAGTTCTTCCCTACTCCCTCAAGTTTTTCAAACTAAATTACAGAGAGATTTGCCATACTCAGTCTCTTTCCTACCTGGAATCATTATCAAAGAATGAAGCAGTTACATACAGTGCTTAATGAAAGCTGTTTCCCCTTTTGGGGAGGATCAGTTGGTCAGTTCTGATCCAAAGAAAGTTCTTCCCCTACTCCCTCAAGTTCTTCAGACTAAATTACAGAGAGATTTGCCATAATTAGTCTCTTTCCTAACTGGAATCGTTATCAAAGAATGAAGCAGTGATGCTTAATGGTAGCTGTTTGCCCTTTTGGGAAATCAGCCAGTCGGTTGGTGAATTTATTTATTGGAAAAAATAAGGAATAAACAATTGTATCAAAACACTTTTGTTGTTTTTTTAGTTATCCCCAGATCACCATAAATTTCTTAAAAATTTTTAGTTGTGGGCCGGGCGCAGTGGCTCACACCTATAATCCCAGCACTTTGGGAGGATAAGGCGGGCAGATCACAAGGTCAGGAGATCGAGAGACCATCCTGGCTAACACAGTGAAACCTCGTCTCTACTAAAAATACAAAAAAATTAGCCAGGCTTGGTGGCGGGTGCCTGTAGTCCCAGCTACTCGGGAGACTGAGGCAGGAGAATGGCACGAACCTGGGAGGCAAAGCTTGCAGTGAACCGAGGTGGCACCACTGCACTCCAGCCTGGGCGATAGAGCGAGACTCCATTTCAAAAAAAATTTTTTGTTAATTGTGGTAAGTTATACATAACGTAAAACTGAATCACCTTAACCATTTTTAAGTGTGCAGTTGAGTGGCATTAAGTACACTCAGTGTTCAACCTCACCATCGTCTCTCCATGGAACTCTTTTCGTCTTGTGAAACAAACTCTGTACCTATTAAAAAAGAACTCCCCATTCCCTATTTCCCCCAGCCCCTAGCAACCCCCACTCAGCTTTCTATTTCTATGAATTTGACCATTTTAGGTGCCTTATGGAAATGGAATCATGTAGTTTTCATCATTTTTGGGGCTGGCCTATTTCAGTTAACATAATATCCTCAAAGATTCTTCTATGTTGTAGCATGTGTCATAATTTCCTTTTTCTAAAAGACTGGATAATATTCCTTTGTACATATACACCACATTTTGTTTATCCATTCATCTGTTGATAAAACAGATTTTAACAGTCTTGTAGCACATTGACTTAACAGCTTGAATTTGAGAAGTCACATCATCTTAGAGATTCAAAGTCAGAAAATCTCTTCTTTGCTCCTAGCCTATAAGCAAGGATAGATATGAAAGATCAGAGACTTAGCAACTGACTTATTTAAATTAACAGGACAGTATCACAGTTCCTAGGACATAAATTTCTATTGACTTTCATTTCATAGTATCATAAATGTGGAGCATTTCTCCCTGTACATTATCATCTCGTGTATACTGTTTCATTTGTCTTAAGTTAATCATTTTGTTTGCACAGTTTGCTTATTTGGGTTGTATTTAGGTTTTGTGAAATGTTACTTTCCACAGTAGGTAATAGATTTCTTCAAATATTAGCCTTTGGGAAATGTGATTTGACAGTTCTTCAAAGAATGTATAAAACTAATTATAAGTGAAAGTCATTTCAATTTCAATAGTACTTTTTTAAAAACCTGTCAGCCCTAGATTATTCTCTTTCAACTCATATCATAGACCTGTCCATCATTATGGTCCTACACATGCCTATTGACCAAATTACATAAATCAAAGTATTGTTCACTACAATTAATCTTTTGGGGGGATTTATTCATATTTTATTTTAAAATAAAATTCACATAAATTTAGTGTTTTTTTTTATTATGCTTTAAATTCTGGGATACATGTGCAGAACGTGCAGATTTGTCACATAGGTATATATGTGCCATGGTGGTTTGCTGCACCCATCAGCCCGTCATCTACATTAGGTATTTCTCCTAATGCTATCCCTCCCCTAGCCCCCCACCTACCAACAGGCTGCAGTGTATGATGTTCCCCTCCCTGTGTCCATGTGTTCTCATAGTTCAGCTCCCACTTATGAGTGAGAACATGCAGTGTTTTGTTTTCTGTTCCTGTGTTAGTTTGCTGAGAATGATGGTTTCCAGCTTCATCCATGTCCCTGCAGAGGACATGACCTCATCCTTTTTTATGGCTGTGTAGCATTCCATGGTGTATATGTGCCACATTTTCTTTATCCAATCTACCATTGATGGGCATTTGGGTTAGTTCCGAGTCTTTGCTATTGTGAATAGTGCTGCAATAAACATATGTGTGCATGTGTCAAAAAGTGGTCAAAGGATATGAACAGACACTTCATAAAAGAAGACATTTATGCAGCCAAAAAATATATGAGAAAAAGCTCATCATCACTGGTCATTAGAGAAATGCAAATCAGAACTACAATGAGATGCCATCTCACACCAGTTAGAATGGTGATCATTGAAACAGGTGCTGGAGACGATGTGGAGAAACAGGAACACTTTTACACTCTTGGTGGGAGCATAAATAAATTCAGTTTCTAAAAAAAAGTATCTACCAAAATAAAGATATTGCCGGCATTTATTTACTTCTGAAAGTTACTCATGTGGCTTATTTCCTGTTTTAGATGGCATGCTATTTTAATATTGCAATAAGATCACACCAGTTTTAAAGGCCCCAGCATGTCATCAAATCCCTGGGTTAGAAGAAACATTAAAATTTAACCCCATGCTAACTTGAGCTGAATCTACTTAGCAGTCTGTGGTCTTCCATCCTTTACTTGAATGCCCTGTCACCTGCTTTCCCAAAAGTTAGTCATCTGTGTACCCCTGGCATGATTTAAGGTATAACTATGTCTCTTCCTTAATAATATTTACTTAATACGTTCCTTTTAATAAACCCCTGTTTTTCTTTGATAATCAAAAAGAGAAATGTAGCACTATTCTAAGTGAAAAATCAACATGACTTTCCATGAATACATAACAGGTATAAAAATAAATAATGAGATGTTAAAATTAAGGCCGTTTCTCCCTTTGATAAAAATATAAATGTGAAGGTGTTATAGAGGTATGAATGTCATCATGGATCTAAAATGAGACATTATATTTACTATAATCAAAGATATTAAAAAGGAAATTGAAAGGAAAATGACCTTCTCGTACATAATGCCAAGCATCACGATACCTGAAACTATCTTACATACTACTGAGTTCCAAATTTTGGGAAACATAGCTTCTTCCTCTTGTTGCATCTTTTGAATAGCTTAGCTGTTAGAAGGTCCTCTTCTCATTACGTTGACATCTATCTATATCCATGAAGCATCCACAAATGATCCTGTACTTCAGAGCCATTCAGATCAAGTTTGATCTCTTGAGCAAGATTCATGACAGTTTTTTGGATACTTTGAAGTATTTTCCCTTCGCTAAACTACCTCAGTTCTTCCCATTTTTCCTTATATGAAGCAATTATTTAGTAGTACTCACCTACTTTCTGCTTTTCAATATATTTACTACCTTTCTCAGTTAGGATTCTTCCAAGAAAGAGAACCAATAGAGTGTGGAGGGGGTGAATGGAGGGATGGATGAAATAATTGGGGAGGGAGGCAAGAAGGGAGAGAGAGAGAGAGAGAGAGACAGAGAGACAGACAGACAGACTAGCTCATGTGATTACGGAGACTGGCAACTTCAAGATACGCAGGGTGAGAAGAGCCATTGTCTAGTTCATGTCTAAAGGCTATCTGCTGAGGAATTTCCTTTTGCCCAGGAAAGGTCAGCCTTCATCCTATTTAGGCCTTCAACTGAATCTATGAGGCCTACCCATATTATGGAGAGAAATCTGCTTTACCGAGAGTCCACTGCTTTAAATGTAAATCTCATCCAAAAATATGTTCATAATTGACAACGTGAGCTCAGAATAGTAAAGTGATTTGTCTAATGCATACTTTGCAGCTTATTAGAATGTAGTAGACTCCTGCATATTAAAAATTTAATACTTTCCAAAAATGTTGAACAAAGCAACCCAAAGATTGCAGTCAGTCAGTGATGGATGTGGGATGATGGCAGTGATATGTTCTTTATTATTAGCCATGTCAACAACAGTAGCTAACATGAAATTGAGAGTGTGCTATCTGCTAGGCACAGTTCTTATTGCTTTTCTGATATTATGTCATCCTCATATTACCCTGTATGTTGGGTTCTACTTTTATTTATTTTGAATGGATCCAGAACCTGAATGATAGAAGAATTAAGTAACTTGTCCAGGTTTATATGGAGCTTCTAAGAGGTAGGGATAAGACTCAAACTCAGGGGCCAGGTGTGATGGCTCACTCCTATAATCCCAGCACTTTGGGAGGCCGAGGCAGGCAGATCACTTGAGGTCAGAATCACTCCCTGGCCAACACGGTGAAACCCCTTCTCTACTAAAAATACAAAAATTAGCTGGGCATAGTGATGTGCGCCTCTAGTCTCAGCTACTCAGGAAGCCGAGGTAGGAGAATCGCTTGAATCCAGAAGGCGAAGGTTGCAGTGAGCCAATATCATGCTACTGCACTCCACTCTGGGCAACAGAAAAAGACTCCATCTTAAATAAATAAATAAATAAATAAATAAATAAATAAATAAAGACTCAGATAGCTGTAACCACTAAATGGCCCTAGTCCCTACTCTTCCCCCACTGAGAGCACTGACTGCAGAATGTAACCGATGGCCACAGTCTGGAAATGTAGGTGCCTATTTGACTTATTGAATCATGTTAGATGGATAATTGATGTCCTAGTTGACTGGCTGGCAAGTCACTCAGAGTGGCTACAACAGAATGGCATACCATCGACACACTGTTGACTGATAATTTCTAAAGCCTGAATTGGGCCATGTGCACAGGTACAGTGGGGTTTGTGTGTGCCAGATCCAAAACCTTCTGACATGCTAAAAGTGCGGATTTGCTTAGTGAATGTCAGAGGCAAGAATCACCTGGGACAATGCATCATAGATATAAGTTCAAGGATAAGGGAAATGTGTTAATGAACCACATTTGTTTCAGTTTCTCACAGTTCACTAAACTGTGCTTTGCTAATGAAGAACAACACAGTAAACATGTTATCTAATATCACTGAGCACATCACGTACTGTAATAGAATACCACGAAATCGTTATGATGTATGTACACCAATATTTACAGAATGTATGGCCATACAGTGGTCACCATCTCTGTTTTCACCTTTTTCAATATCTTTCTTTAAAGTGTAGAGTCTGGATCTGAACATAGTATTCCAGATGTACTCTCACTGTAGTGAGTAAAGCAGGACCATCCTCCCTTCTTTTTAGGTACCACAGTCTAAAAGCTTTCTGGCAGTCAGTGGACTCAGTGAACTCATATTGATTTTGATATTTATTCGTATGAAAAGTATTTTTTGTACCCACCATGTATCAGACACTTGTTGTAGGCACTGGGGATGCATGGGTGAACAAAAGAAAATCCCTGCCTCATTGATCTTTCATTATAGTAGAAGGAGACAGATTTAAAATACAGACAATCAGCCAGGCATGGTAGCACACACCTGTAATCCCAGCACTTTGGGAGGCCGAGGCAGGCGGATCACCTGAGGTCAGGAGTTCAAGAGCAGCCTGGCCAACATGGTGAAACCCAGGCTGTACTAAAAATACAAAAATTAGCTGGGCATGGTGGCATGCACCTGTAATCCCAACTACTCAGGAGGCTGAGGCAGGAGAATCGCTTGAACTCGGGAGGCAGAGACTGCAGTGAGCCAAGATTGCCCCACTGCACTCCAGCCTGGGCAACAGAGTGAGACCCTGTCTCATAAAATATATATATACACACATACAATCAGACTTATAATAAAATTCTAAGCTATGCTAAGTGAACTGGGGAAAGAGAAAGCAAGAGTAAGAGGATGGAGAATAAAGAGGCTACTGTGGTAGGCAAGGAGGTCAAGGCAACCAGGTAGGCATGGAGGACAGAGAGAGGCACTTCAGACACAGAGAAAAAGAAGTACAAATTCCTGTAGGCAGGAAGGCACGTGGATTGTTTGAAGAACGGAAAGAGGCCAGTCCTGCTGGAGGAGTAGTAATATGGAGAAACCCAGTAAGAAAGAAGAATATTGAGGAGGTAGTAGCAGAGTGGATCATGTAGGGTCTTGTAATTAGGAGTTTGAATTTAAGTCTAGCTGTGACAGAAAGCCATTGAAGGATTTTTCCCCCATGAGAGTGACATAATCTGTGTTAAATTTGAAAAGGATTACCTGACTGCTCTGAGGATAATAGAATTTAGGAGGGCAAGAGTAGAAGCAGGGAAATCAATATGGACTAAAACAGCTATGTTTACATTTCTAAGATATGATCATTTTTAATTACCTTTTAATTTGATTTATAATTTAATGGCACTAAAGTCAGAAAATGTGTTCTGTGTGGCACTGTTGTCTGGCATTTCTTTGTGAACTAGGACATTATTTTTGCAAATGCTTTAGTGTTATTGAAAATAACATAGATCCTCAATTTCTTGGGTGCAGAGCTCTACACATCCATTAGTTCAAACTAGTTAAATATTATTATTCAGAGTGTCCATATTCTTGCTATTATTTGGTCAGCAGAATCTATCATTTTCTAATAGACTTTTGTTAAAATTTCATGCTAGCATTTGCTAAATTTCCTTCATACTTCTGACAACTTTTAATTAATATGTTTTAAGCTACATTGATAGATACATGCCTGGTCATGATTTATAGCTTCTGGTCATATTTTGTTGTTTTATGTGCAGTCTCTATGGAGTATGTGAATGCTTTTTGCCTTAATTACTGTTTTGTCTAATACTAATTTTGATACCCAGCTTCCTTTTTAACTTTTATTTTAAGTTCAGGGGTACATGCACAGGATGTGCAGATTCGTTACATAGGTAAATGCATGTCATGGGAGTTTGTTTTACAGGTTATTTCCTCACCCAGACATTAAGTCTATTAATAGTACCCATGAGTTATCTTTCCTGATCCTTTCCTTCCTCCCACCCTCCACCCTCTGATAGCCCCCAGTGGGTTTATGTTCCCTAGCTTGCTCTTAGTAGGACTTTGCCTGGGGTATCATTTGCCATATCTTTATTTCCAGCCTTTCTATATTGTTTGGCTTTAAATATCTCGTTTATAAGCAGCATTTACTTGCAATTTTGTATCTGTTATAGATATTTTCTATTCCTACTGTCTTGGTTTGTATTTCTTCTCTACCATTCTCTTTCTTTTCTCCTTTTTTGTTTTTGTTTTTTGTTTCATTTTGTTTTTGTTGAGACAGAGCCTTGCTCTGTTGCCCAGCCTGGAGCGCAGTGGCACGATCTCAGCTCACTGCCAACTCTGCCCCCCGGAATCAAGTGATTCTCCTGCCACAGCCTCCTGAGTAGCTGGGATTACAGGTGCGTGCCACCATGCCAAGCTAATTTTTGTATGTTTAGTAGAGACGGGGTTTCACCATATTGGCCAGGCTGGTCTTTAACTCCTGACCTCAAATGATCCGCCCACCTCGGCCTCCAAAAGTGCTGGGATTACAGGTGTGAGCCACTGTGCCCGGCCCTTCTTTTCTCCTTTTTAAACATTTTTTTTTTTTGGTCTTTCTTTCTGGCAGTTTCTTTTGTATTCCTTCTCTTTCTGCTCTACTGGCTTCAGGACCACAGATGGCATTTCATTTATTTTATGGCCACTTTAATTTTTAACATTTATATTTATTAAGTATTTATATTATCTCTCTTAGATATGATATAGGGATCAGTCTGCTTTAACTGTCCAGTAACCTCTCTGGCAACCTTTCCTGTCCCTCCCCCTGAATATATAAACCTTGCAGCGGTGAGCTTCACTGCTGTCTCCTCTCTTTGAGAACTCTTAACGCCCTCTCTGATTCACTTGAGCTAAACACACAGTCACAGTCTCCATGGCCTGCTTCTAGATCCTTATGCCAGCAAGTCTGTGACTACAGCCTACATTCTAGTTAGTATTTCTGCTTCTGGTCCACAAAGATGGTAATCCCCCAAAATCCCCCACAGTGTATTTACTGTGGTAAAATACACATGACATAAAATTTACCGTGTTAACTAAAGTGTATAATTCAGTGGCATCGAGTACATTGATAGTGTTGCGTAACCATCACCATCATCTAGTTCCACGATGTTTTTTATTACCCCAGACAGAAGCCCCATATTCATTCAGCAGTCCCTTTTATTTCTTTCTCCAGCCCCTGGCAACTGCTAATCTACTTTCCTGTGGAATTGCCTACTCTGGATATTTCATATAAATAGGATCATATAGTATGTGACTTTTGTATCTGGTTTCTTTTACTTAGCATAATGTTTGCAAGGTTCATCCATGCTGTAGCATGTATCCATACCTCATTTTTACAGGGGAATAATATTCCACAGTATAGATACATCACATTTTGCTTATTCATTCATCTACTGTTGGGCATTTGTGTTGTTTCCACCCTTTGATTATTATGAATAGTGCTACTATGAGCATTTGTGTACAAGTTTTTGTTTGAACATCTGTTTCCAATTCTTTTCGGGGTATACTTAGTAGAGTTGCTGGGTAATATGGCAATTCCATGCTTAACTTATTGAGGAATGGACAAGCTGTTTTTCATAGCAGTGGCACCCTTTTACATTCCCACCAGCAATGTATGAGGGTTCCAATTTCTCTACATTCTTGCTGATATATGTTATTTTCTGTTTTTTTTTTTCTGTTATAATTATTCCAGTGGGTGTGAAGAATTACCCAGTTTTTAGTCTCATTTTGACTTACTGGCTTTCCATTTGTTGTTGTTGTTGTTAGTCTAACATTGCTGTGGGCTTGGAGCAAAGGAGTCAATCAAAACATGACCTGATCTCTCCGTTTTTACTGAAACCTGAAGTCTTTTATCAATTCTGGCCATAATTCTGAAGTAGATGAATTGAATGAAGCACCCATAAGCCAAAGTGTCTGATCATATAGCCATTACTTTTCTAAGAGTGTGAAAGGAGATCTTCTCTTTGTGGGGTTAGATAGACAAATACCAATTAAAGCAATCAAAGTTTGCTTCAACAAATTTCCTCTTTTGACATCACCCCTTTCCAACCAAACTAATATAATGCAGACATTAGCTAGTTAAATGAGGTCAGTGGAGACTATATGTGCTTTTCCTATGAGAATTGAGCTTCCTCAAAGGATTAGTGACAACTACAAAATCACTCTTGTCTCTCTTTTGACCTGTCCACAAAACTAGAAATTTTGGCCAGCCACAAAAGAAATTTAGGGCACACAAAAATAATTAAGAAATGTACATAGTACCTGTATTTTTCAATACTTATTTAATAATGGTCATGTTTTTATGAATATTTTTGTATTTTATATTAATGATATTTATGATTATGAACATATTGTTTATTCATGACTTTTTATGATCATAAAAGCAATACATGCTCATTTCTTTTTCCAATAAAAAAATTGAAAGCACATACTATACTTAAGAACTTTAACAACTCAGCAGGCTTACAATATGAAGGTCTCAGCCTCGGATTTGAATAATGAGCCTGGGATCCAGGTCAGGTTCTGCATGACCTGAAGATTACTGCTTAACTTTTCTGTAAATCTGATCATCACTTTGCCTCCAGTCATGAAATATTTTGTTTGAATACTCTCATTTTGTCCTGCCCTCCTTGACTGCCCCACCCAGGTGAAACTGATTTAGGACGCCACACGGACTTAGTGTTTCATGTCCTAACTTTAATCAGCAGTTACCTAGACTTTCTCCATTCTCCCCGAGCCTAGTTCTTCCATATGGCAGCTGGTGAAATTCATCCCTCCTCTCAGACTGGAAGGCTCATAGGAAAAGAACAGCATTGACTTTGGAACTGTCAGACACCTTTTCCGTCAAGGTGCCTTTTCATGTGTCCCTAATCATCCCTAATCATACCATGTCAGCTAGATACACATTCTGTGCAGGGCTCTCTTCTTATTCTTTATTTTTTATTAATTTTTTTAGAGATGGGATCTCACTGTATCACCCAGTCTGGAGTGCAGTGGCCAGACTGTAGCTCACTGTAACCTCATACTCCTGGACTCAAGTGTTCCTCTCAACTCTGCCTCCCCAGTAACTAGGACTATAAGCACACGTCACCATGCCCTGCTAATTTTTTCTTTTTTGTAGAGACAGGATCTTACTATGTTGCCCTGGCTGGTCTCAAACTCCTCACCTCAAGTGGTCTTCCCTCCTTGGCCTCCCAGAGCATTGGGTTTACAGACGTGAGCCACTGCACCCATCCCCGTCCTGTTCTTTAATATTAAATATTGTTAGCACATATTGTGTCCTCACCCTTTACTTGGCACTATGCTGTCTGTTTAGCATATGTCATCTTCTCACAGACACCTATGAGGCAGTGCTATTCTCTGCCTCATACTTTAATAGGTGGGAAAATGGAGATACAGCAGTTAAGCTACCCACCTGCACAGCTGGTGAATGGTCAGGTTCTAGTTCCAGCCTGCCTGCCTAAAGTCATCCTCTTAATCACTACATATAAAGCAGAAACCGACCACGTGCTAACATCACTGTCAGTTTGATGGTGCTGACAGAGCTTAGCAACCATCAGCGCCAAATTAACTATTTAAAAATATAAGTTCGGAGGTACAAACATGATGCTAAATTCCTTATCCATGCAATTTAATCCACTTAGTTCTGTAAGGGAGGTACTGTTATTATCTCCATCTTGTAAGTTATTGTCCCCATTTTCCAGCTGAAGAAACTAAGGCTGTGTAATCTAGGGTTACTAGTTCAGAAATAGCACAGCTAGGATGTTAGGTCCAGATACCTCCAAAGCCCTAACTAACCACAACAGCACACCACAAAGAAAGGCTAGAGTAACCCCAAGGTTAGTAGTCTGGGCTTTGGGGGTTTTTTCCCTATGTTATTCTGATTTTTTAAGAGGTCATATCTCCTTCAAACCGGTCAGCATTAGACTGGGTATATTTCCTCTACAGCAAACCAGTTTGTATCCCTCCTATGATTAGCCAGTCTCTATGTAGTTGTTTTTCTCTCCATGTTAGTAATTCCGATCTCAACTTGCACTTCTCCCTGAAAGACTCACATTGACTTTATCCAAACTTTTCCTGAAAGAGGGGTTCTGACTCCTCAGAATGCCATGCACTGTTCTGTGAAAGGTCAAAATCCAAAGCAACAGGCCCTCACTGATGGAGGGAGGAAAAATAGGCAAAGAGAACCAACGAAAGTGTGGGGGCCAGCCACAAAGCCCAGACTTGTGCTCTCAGATCTGCAGGAGCTCTTGACCACTGCAAATCCAAGCATGCCTTGCATGGAAGAACCCTGTTTGCAAATGTGGCCAAAAGCCAGAGAAGTTTGGCCCACAGAGTTTCTGCAACAAAGAATGGGGTGGAACAGTCTTGTCTGTATTGCTGTCTGTGCCATGAAATTAACCTTCCATGTGAAAAGCACATCTTATTCTTGGTATCAGTCAAGTTTTAATGCTTTAATATTGGAATGTGATTGACCTCATGGGGAAGAGACAGAGCTGCCTCCTTGAACTGCAGGAGTCTCTCTGCTTACTGGCTTTCTCAGAAACCCTGGCAAGTCTCTCTCCCTGTCTATGAAGAATTCTCTAACTGTCCAACCAGTGCTGAAGTCTTTTCTTCATCACAGCTCTTAAACTTTTCTTAGACTACACATTCCACTGTAATAGAAAAAGCGGAAAGTGCTCAACTCTAGAGTGCTAGTCCTGTCTTTGCAACTTACCAGCATGCAAGTCTGGGTAAGTTGTGCCCCACACCCAGCCTCAGTCTCCCCATTTATAAAATGGCAATTATACTTATTCACCAGTATTGTAGACATTAAGCCATCCAACAAGCTCTACTGAGAGTCCACCAGAGGTGAGGATAGCTACGAAGCCCTTTCATGTTTTAAAGAGCTAAATGAGAGATAGCTAAGCCATACTTGTATATATAAAGCAATCATTAAAGTAGCATTCCCTAAAACAGGTCCCGTTGACTTGTACTATAAAAAAAAAAGTACTTTTTTCCTGTAAATTTGTTTAAGTTCTATGGAGATTCTGGATATTAACTCTTTGTCAGATGGGTAGATTGCAAAAATTTTCTCCCATTCTGTAGGTTGCCTGTTCACTCTGATGGTAGTTTCTTTTGCTGTGCAGAAGCTCTTTAGTTTAATTAGATACCATTTGTCCATTTTGGCTTTTGTTGCCATGGCTTCTGGTGTTTTAGACATGAAGTCCTTGCCCATGCCTATGTCCTGAATGGTATTGCCTAGGTTTTCTTCTAGGGTTTTTATGGTTTTAGGTCTAACGTTTAAGTCTTTAATTCATCTTGAATTAATTTTTGTATAAGGTGTAAGGAAGGGATCCAATTTCAGCTTTCTACATATGGCTAGCCAGTTTTCCCAGCACCATTTATTAAATAGGGAATCCTTTCCCCATTTCTTGTCTTTGTCAGGTGTGTCAAAGATCAGATGGGTGTAGATGTGTGGTGTGATTTCTGAGGCCTCTGTTCTGTTCCTTTGGTCTATATATCTGTCTTGGTACCAGCAGCATGCTGTTTTGGTTACTGTAGCCTTTTAGTATAGTTTGAATCCAGGTAGCATGATGCCTCCAGCTTTGTTTTTTTTTTTTTGTTTGTTTGTTTGTTTGTTTGTTTGCTTAGGATTGCCTTGGCAATGAGGGCTCTTTTTTGGTTCTGTGTGAACTTTACATTAGTTTTTTCCAATTCTGTGAAGAAACTCATTGGTAGCTTGATGGGACTGGCATTGAATCTATAAATTACCTTGGGCAGTATGGCCATTTTTATCATATTGATCCTTCCTATCCATGAGCATGGAATGTTCTTCCATTTGTTTGTGTCCTCTTTTATTTTGCTGAGCAGTGGTTTGTAGTTCTCCTGGAAAAGAGGTCCTTCACATCCCTTGTAAATTGGATTTCTAGGTATTTTATTCCCTTTGTATCAATTGTGAATGGGAGTTCACTCATGAATTGGCTCTCTGTTTGTCTGTTATTGGTGTATAGGAATGTTTGTTATTTTTGGCATATTGATTTTGTATCCTGAGACTTTGCTGAAGTTGTTTATCAGCTTAAGGAGATTTTGGGTAGAGACGATGGGACTTTCTAAATATACAATCATGTCATCTGCAAACAGGGACAATTTGGCTTCTTCTTTTCCTAATTGAACACCCTTTATTTCTTTCTCTTGCCTGATTGCCCTGGCCAGAACTTGCAACACTATGTTGAATAGGAGTGGTGAGAGAGGGTATCCCTGTTTTCTGCCAGTTTTCAAAGGGAATGCTTCCAGTTTTTGCCCATTCAGTATGATATTGGCTCTAGGTTTGTCATGAATAGCTCTTATTATTTTGAGATACGTCCCATCAATACCTAGTTTATTGAGAGTTTTTAGCATAAAGGCTGTTGAATTTTGTTGAAGGCCTTTTCTGCATCTATGGAGATAATTGTGTGGTTTTTGTTGTTGGTTCTGTTTATGTGATGGATTACGTTTATTGATTTGCATGTATTGAACTAGCCTTACATCCCAGAGATGAAGCTGACTTGATCATGGTGGATAAGCTTTTTGATGTGCTGCTGGATTTGGTTCGCCATTATTTTATTGAGGATTTTCGCATCGATGTTCATCAGGGATATTGGTCTAAAATTCTCTTTTTTTGTTGTGTCTCTGCCAGGCTTTGGTATGAGGATGATGCAGGCCTCATAAAATGAGTTACAGAGGATTCCCTCTTTTTCTATTGATTGGAATAGTTTCAGAACGAATGGTACCAGCTCCTCTTTGCACTTCTGGAAGAATTCAGCTGTGAATCCATCTGGTCTTGGACTTTTTTTGGTTGGTAGGCTATTAGTTCTTACCTCAATTTCAGAGCCTATTGGCTATTGGTCTATTCAGGGATTCAACTTCTTCCTGGTTTAGTCTTGGGAGAGTGTAAGTGTTCAGGAAATGATCCATTTCTTCTAGCTTTTCTAGTTTATTTGTGTAGAGCTGTTTATAATATTCTCTGGTGATCATTTGTATTTCTGTGGGATTGGTGGTGATATCCCCTTTATCGTTTTTTATTGCATCTGTTTGATTCTTCTCTCTTTTCTTCTTTATTAGTGTTGCTAGTGGTCTATCAATTTTGTTGATCTTTTCAAAAAACCAGCTCCTAGATTCACTGATTTTTTAGAAGGGTTTTTTATGCCTCTATCTCCTTCAGTTCTGCTCTGATCTTAGTTATTTCTTGCCTTCTGCTAGCTTTTGAATTTATTCACTCTTGCTTCTCTCGTTCTTTTAATTGTGATGTTAGGGTGTTGATTTTAGATCTTTCCTGCTTTCTCTTGTGAGCATGTAGTGCTATAAATTTCCCTCTACATACTGCTTTAAATGTGTCCCAGAGATTCTGGTATGTTGTGTCTTTGTTCTCATTGGTTTCAAAGAACATCTTTATTTCTGCCTTCGTTTTGTTATTTACCCTGTAGTCATTCCGGAGCAGTTGTTCAGTTTCCATGTAGGTGTGTGGTTTTGAGTGAGTTTCTTAATCCTGAGTCCTAATTTGATTGCACTGTGGTCTGAGAGACAGTTTGTTGTGATTTCTGTAATTTTACAATTGCTGAGGAGTGCTTTACTTCCAATTATGTGGTCAATTTTGGAATAAGTGTGATGTTGTGCTGAGAAGAATGTATATTCTGTTGATTTGGGGTGGTGAGTTCTGTAGGTGTCTGTTAGGTCTTCTTGTTGCAGAGCTGAGTTCAAGTCCTGTATATCCTTGTTGACATTCTGTCTTGTTAATCTGTCTAATATTGACAGCGGGGTGTTAAAGTCTCCCATTATTATTGTGTGGAAGTCTAAGTCTCTTTGTGGGTCTCTAAGGACTTGCTTTATGAATCTGGGTGTTCCTGCATTGGGTGCATATATATTTAGGATAGTTAGCTCTTCTTGTTGAATTGATCCCTTTACCATTATGTAATGGCCTTCTTTGTCTCTTTTGATTGATCTTCGTTGGTTTAAAATCTGTTTTATCAGAGACTAGAATTGCAACCCCTACTATTTTTTGCTTTCCATTTGCTTGGTAGATCTTCCTCCATCCCTTTATTTTGAGCCTATGTGTGTCTCTGTATGTGAGATGTGTCTCCTGAATACAGTACACTGATGGTTCTTGACTCTTTGTCCAATTTTCCAGTCTGTGTCTTTTAATTGGGGCATTTAGCCCATTTACATTTTAGGTTAATATTGTTATGTGAGAATTTGATCCTGTGATTATGATGTTAGCTGGTTATTTTGCCCTTTAGTTGATGCAGTTTCTTCCTAGTGTTGATGGCCTTTACAATTTGGCATGTTTTTGCAGTGGCTAGTATGGGTTGTTTCTTTCCATATTTAGTGCTTCCTGTTCTTGTAAGGCAGACCTGGTGGTGACAAAATCTCTCAGCATTTGCTTGTCTGTAAAGGATTTTATTTCTCCTTAACTTACGAAGCTTAGTTTGGCTGGATATGAAATTCTGGGTTGAAAATTCCCTTCTTTAAGAGTATTGAATATTGGCCCCACTGTCTTCTGGCTTGTAGAGTTTCTACCAAGAGATCTGCTGTTTGTCTGTTGAGCCAACCTTTGTAAGTAACATTTCTCTCTGGCTGCCCTTAACACTTTTTCCTTCATTTCAACTTTGGTGAATCTGACAATTATGTGTCCTGGGGTTGCTCTTCTTGAGGAGTATCTTTGTGGTGTTCTCTGTATTTCCTCAATTTGAACATTGGCCTGCTTTGCTAGGTTGGGGAAGTTCTCTTGGATAATATTCTGAAGAGTGTTTTCCAACTTGGTTCCATTCTCCCCGTCACTTTCAGTTACACAAGTGAAATGTAGATTTGGTGTTTTCACATAGTCCCATATTTATTGGAGGCTTTGTTCATTTCTTTTTACTCTTTTTTCTCTAAACTTCTCTTCTCACTTTATTTCATTACTTTGATCTTCAATCACCGATACCCTTTCTTCTACTTGCTCGAATCAGCTATTGAAATTTGTGCATGTGTCACGTAGTTCTCATGCCATAGTTTTCAGTTTCATCCAGTCATTTAAGCTCTTCTCTACACTGTTTATTCTAGTTAACCATTCGTCTAATCTTTTTTCAAGGTTTTTAGCTTCTTTGTGATGGGGTTGAACATCCTCCTTTAGCTCAGAGAAATTTGTTATTACTGACCTTCTGAAGCCTACTTCTGTCAGCTCATCAAAGTCATTCTCCATCCAGCTTTGTTCCATTGCTAGTGAGGAGCTGTGATCCTTTGGAGGAGAAGAGTCACTCTGGTTTTTAGAATTTTCAGCTTTTCTGCTCTGGTTTCTCCCCATCTTTGTGGTTTTATCTACCTTTGGTCTTTGATGTTGGTGACCTACAGATGGGGTTTTGGTGTGGATGTCCTTTTTGTTGATGTTGATGCTATTCCTTTCTGTTTGTTAGTTTTCCTTCTAACAGTCAGGTCCCTCAGCTGCAGCTCTTTTGGAGTTTGCTGGAGGTCCACTCCAGACCCTGTTTGCCTGAGTGTCACCATCAGAGGCTGCAAAAAGGCAAATATTGCAGAACAGCAAATATTGCTGCCTGATCCTTCCTCTGGAAGCTTCACCCCAGAGGAGCACCTGCCTGTTTGAGGTGTCAGTTGGCCCCTACTAGGAGGTGTCTCCCACTTAGGCTATATAGGGGTCAGGGACCCACTAGAGGAGGCAGTCTGTCATTCTCTGAGCTCAAACACCGTACCGGGAGAATCACTACTGTCTTCAGAGCTGTCAGACAGGGATGTTTAAGTCTGCAGAAGTTTCTGCTGCCTTTTCTTCAGCTGTGCCCTGCCCCCGGAGGTGGAGTCTACAGAGGCAGCAGGCCTGGCTAAGCTGCATTGGGCTCTGCCCAGTTCAAGGTTCCCCAGCCACTTTATTTACCTACTCAAGCCTCAGCAATGGTGAACACCCCTCCCCCTGCCAGGCTGCTGCCTCGCAAGTTGATCTCAGACTCCTGTGCTAGCAGTGAGCAAGGCTCCATGGGTGTGGGACCTGCTGAGCTAGGCACGGGATATAATCTCTAGCTGTGCCATTTGCTAAGACCATTGGAAAAGTGTAGTATTTGGGTGGGAGTGTCCTGTTTTTCCAGGTACTGTCTGAAATGGCTTCCCTTGGCTAGGAAGGGGAAATCCCCCAACCTCTTGCACTTCCCAGATGAGGCAATGCGCCACCCTGCTTCAGCTCACCCTCTGTGGGCTGCACTCACTGTCCAACCAGTCCCAATGAGATGAACCAGGTACCTCAGTTGGAAATGCAGAAATCACCCTCTTCTCCATCAGTCATGCTGGGAGCTGCAGACTGGAGCTGCTCCTATTCAGCCATCTTGGAACAGACCTGGGGGCTCAAATTTTTTTAGCTTATATTTTAAGAATGGCTACTTACATATTATGGGAAAGTTTTTAATGGAACACTGGAAAATGCTAGCAGGAAGGCTCAGGCAGTTAGAAGAGATGTTGTTTTGTATGTTGTGAAGATGAAATTGTCACCTGAGAAACAGAAGAGTGCATTGTTCATTGTCAAGTGCCACCTTCCCAGCCTGTCTCTGATCTCACAGGGGTTTGGGATTGTTACATGAGAGTTAATTTTGTCTTTCTAAATGCAGAACAAAGATCTAGACTACCTTTTATACTCCTGTTATAGTTCCTGGTACTGTGATGGTTGCATAAAAGTGCAACCAATTGAGCTCTAGCATTCCTGATCACAGCCATGTAAGGATAAAACATCTGCCTCTTTACATACCCAAAAGCAACCTCTGTGACAACTGCACTCCCACAGAACTGAGTCCAGGTTATACTCCGTTACTTTGGGCTCTTGGGTTGGATGTTGAGGAAGCCATTCTTAGCCAAGGCATCCCAGTTAATCCTCTTATCTGACCTTACCCCTAAAGAAGAAAATGTATCAGTATTTTTTTCTCCTATGCAGTTTGCTGCATTTCAGGAAGCTTGACCAGCAAATTAGAATTAAAACTTTATGTCTCCTTCTGATTTCCTTATTCCTAGATATATGTATGTAATTCAAGCCCATCTCCCCACTATCCTTTGGACACACACAGACGCACACAGGTGCATGCATGCATGCACACATGTGCACAAACACACATACACACAGTAGGAGAACCACTGATTTTTCACTTCCTGCGAAGTTTCTTTGAATTCTTTGTAACCTTCAAACTATGAGAGATTTGCCTTGAGATACTACCTTTACGTTAACAATTATGTTTTAATATGTCTGTCCTCTTAGAGGAGACCCACTGATGATGTCTAGAGAGAGCAAAAAGCAAATTTTAAGCTGCCAGAAAGAGTCAACATGGAAATGCACAGAATTTTGTGAGAGTTGACAGCTGAGATAGTGTAATTGTGAACATTTTTATAAAGGAGTTTTAGTATACTGTAGAAGGCACAGAGGAACTTAAAAGACATGATGTAGGATTGAAGGAAATGCCAACTGTGCACCCTAATACATCAGACTCCTAGGCATTTCACACTTTACATTTCCAAAGCTAAACCTTCAAACCCCAAACCTCCCACCTACCAAACTCTCCCTTCAAATATTCACTCCCTCACCTCCTGCTCTGTAGCTCAGTAAATGGCTGTTGCCTCTCCAATTGCCAAGCAATACAAGGGTTATCCCTCACTCTGCCTCCTTTCTCATTCCCAAGCCCCATTAGTTACCAACCCCTGCCAGTTCTAAAAATGTAACTTTTCTTCTACTACTTCCACTTCAGTTCAGGTGGCTATTGTTTCTTAGCTGGGTGACTACAGTAATCTACCTGGCCTCTCATATCATGTACTTCTCTTTCTAGCAGACCCCACAAGGTAACCAGAGTGATCATGATTAGTTCACACCTTCTCCTGCTTAAAACTCTTCAGTGACTTATCATTTCTGAAGAAAGTTCAAAACCCTTAAAATGGAGTATAAAAGCAAAATGGGTAGATAGACTTGCCAGATATCTGGACATACCACAAAGCCACAGAAACAAAGGTAATATGGCATTGGTATAAGAATAGATAGACAATAAGACAGTCTACAAGTCTGAGTCAGACTCAGATATATTTGGGAATTAATATGTGCCAAAGTGATACCACATAATAGTGGGGAAAAAATAATGATTGTTCAGTAGATAGTGTTGAGGAAACTGCCTTCCATTTGAATTCCTATGTAAGTACATACTGAAGTAGACTTCAGAGAGAATAAAGACTTAATATGAAAAGTAAAACTCAAATGTTGATAGAAGAAAATATATAGAATGAACTAGGAAAGGAAAGGATTTCTTTGTGAAAAATCCCAAGACACAATCCATTAGGAGAAACAAATGTTTTCTTACATCAAAAGTAAACATTTCTGTTCATCAAAGAACAGCATGGGCAATGTTAAATTGTTCTCTCTCCCTTGAGCATCAAAATCCAAGCACATAGTCTTGCTCTCTGTCCCTTAAGTATACCAAGCTCTTTTTCGCAGAGGGCCAAATACACTTGTCTGTGTCTCTGTCTGAAAAGTTCTTTGTTTTCTGGTTCAGCTAGTCAGTTCTCACTCATCCCTGTGATTTTTGCTAAAATGTCTTTCCCTTAGTAAGGCCTTTCGTGACCACCTGAGTTAGAGGAGGTCTCACTGAGTGTGATCTCATTTCACCTTCTACTTTGTGTTCACTGCACACATTGAGATTGCAATTATATGATCACTTACAGAACTCAGTTCAGTGTCTATGTCTGTTAGTAGTTTGTAAACTCCAGCAGACCAGGGGCTACCTGCTCAGCCCTGAGGACAGTGCTTTATGCTTAGAAGATACTTGAAAATATTAATACAGTGGATTAATGAGGGGCAGTTGGGGCACATTCACTACCACATGCCAGATAAGTGCTACATGACCAGCATAGATTCCAGGCATCTTTTGACCTTTACGTCTGCAAGGATTTGAGTAATAATGTGTGCTGCTGCTTCTTTCTG
This sequence comes from Macaca thibetana thibetana, assembly GCF_024542745.1. Taxonomy (NCBI): domain Eukaryota; kingdom Metazoa; phylum Chordata; class Mammalia; order Primates; family Cercopithecidae; genus Macaca; species Macaca thibetana. Next base: position 25,066,383 of record NC_065583.1, on the reverse strand, counting down.
TCACCTAGAGACTCAACATCTGAAGTCTAATTTGTATCTTCTACCATTCCTTGCACTGCATTAGGAAGTGAACAAATATTTGCTGGCTGTATATCTATATGGCCTCCTCCCATCACACTAAGTTTTCTATGTTTAGATTATCACATCATTCATGCTTAATGGCTTGCCTTTTGAAAATTGACAGTTACTGTCAACATTTCTTTAATTATTTCTTTTGTTGACAACTCTCACTCTCTGTTGACTCTTAATTTGATCTGAGCATTCAGTTATTCAGCAAATATTTATTGAAAGCCTAATGGGTGCCAAGAATATGTGGGGCACTAGCAAAGCTGGCAGTCCCCTTGCAGTGGTGACAGATGAACATGACCCCTCAAAGGAATCATTGAGACAAAACAGCTAAACTTAGTGAAGTATTGAGAGAGACCAAAATGCTCCCAAATTTGGGCACAGTGCAGAGAGTAGCTGAATAGGAATGCTACAATGGGAAAACTGGACTGTTTCCCAGCTTATTTTGAGAAAGAGCTTCACAGTGTAGCTTCATTATTCATGACTGGAAAAAAACTTTCAAAACAATAGAAATCTACCCAAGCATATTTATAAAAAGAGACTCCAAGAAAATAGAAATAACTGTACTATAGTATTGTTCAGTAACTTGTTATGCTTTTAAAAGGATCAATTCAGAGACAAAGCATCCTATCGAAAATAATAATGTTAATAGTAGAGATATTTGATGCTTGCTGAAGAGAAACAAACTATCCTTTGAAAGTGATTTTAATGACAAATCTTACTTTGTAGAAGTCAGTTTTTTTCCAGGGGATATTCAAAGTTGCTGTTATTTTAGTAAACCCAGATCACTGCAACCAATGCCTTTTGATAATGACTGCAGAGAAGTCACTGCATTCTGACTACCCAGTGTTGCGAGCCTTCCAGAAGAATGGTTGTGCAGAGAGAGCCCTGGGTGAAGAACTTGCTGTGAGAGGACCCATGGACTATTCCTTTAGTATTTCCATAGGCAAAATCTCATGGAAATATATTTTGTCTCAGTATAAGGGAGAATTTTCTAATGTGATCAAAAGTGAAATTGTTTGTCCACAGTGTATGAAACTCCCTGCCTACTCAAAGATGGGGTCCTTTCCAAGGTCTCTTCCTGAAACTCAAGATCTTAGAATTTTGCAGCCTAATACAGCTTTCAATTATATATAAAAATACTTTATATTTTATGATAGTTTTATATGTATCATAAAACTGTGAAGTGAGTACAGGGTGTTTCTATACATACCAAACTCAGGCTTTCCTATTAATATCTAACACTGGTAGGTGAATTTTGTCACAATTAATGAACCAATAATGATACATTATTATGAAAGTCCACCCTCTATTTTGATTACCTTGGTTTTTTTTTTTTTTTTAAGTAATATCCTTTTTCCGTCCAAGGTTTCTATCCACGTTATGTATAGCTCTCATGTCTCCCTACGCTCTCAGCTGTGATGGTGTCTCAGATTTTCTTTGGTTTTGATGACCTCGACAGTTTTGAAGAGTACTGGTAAGGTATTTTGTAAAATGGCCATCAATTGATATTTGCTATTTCCTCATGTTTAGATGGGGATTATGAATGTCGAGGAGGAAGGAGACCACAGAAGCAAAGTGCCGTTGTCTTTTTATCATATGAAGGGAGCATGCTATCAACATAATATACCAGTCTTCATGTTGATTTTGGTCAGCTGGCTGAGGTAGTGTTGGTCAGATATCTCAACTGTAAAATTACTCTTTTACTTCCCTTTCTCTACGGTGCTCTTAGAAATGAAGATACTAGGCACAAATCACCATTAAGGAGTGAGGAGTTCATCCATGTAGATTTTTTGGAATTCCTCTATCTGGGTAGATTTGACTATTCATCCTCTTTTATCTGTTCATTTATATCTGTATACACTCATGGATATTTATTTTATGCTCTGGGTTATAATGCAATACTGCATTATTTGTTTTGTTCCTCAAATGCTTTCAGCTTTAGCTGTTGAGAGTTCTTTCGATTGTCTTCTGTGTCGCTCTGACATACCCCTGATTGTAAGGTTTTTTGTTTTTCGTTTTTTAAACACTTCCTTTCTGGCATTAAAAGATGCTGCAGCCTCATGTTGAGGATTTCTTGCCCCAGAACTAGTGTCAGCCATTTCTCTAAGGAGCTCGCCTAATGTAGCTTTTGTTTGTTTGTTTATAGTTTTAAAGTATTTCTAGAGTCATTGCAGGTACTTTACACCTATTTTTCTTGATTTTTAGGGGTCTTTTTTTCAACATCATTATGTAGCCTTTAACTTCATTTCACGGATGCAGAAACTACAAGAGAAATGATTTACCCAAGGCCACACAGTTACCATAGAAGTAGAGTTGCTATAAAGCCTAAATTGTTTGACTCCAAAGCTCACACTCTGCACATTTACTTTACAAGGTCAGTCTAACTTGTTACCTTAGTTAGTGTTAGATAGAAACAGTGCTGCTGTGACCAGCCTGCCCTTTTGTTAGGAGGAAAGGTGAAAACCAGCTGAGCTTTCCTCTGGTTAGTCTTCCCTCAGGATTCCAGCCATGCTGAGAGTTCAAAGCCTTTCCTGAATGTGGGAGTTATTGTGTGCTATCTCGTGGTTTTCACTATTTATCTGAATTCCCAGATCAGATTGTTAGCTCTTCAGAGAGCAAGGAAAATATACTACACTCTAGGATTATTAAGGTAAGTAACTTCTGGCAGCCACATCATATCAAAACAGGCTGTGATGATATGGTTGCTATCAAATACAAATATCAAAATCTGCACCTTTCATACCAGGAGAGCATAAATCTTGATTGAAGTGATATCACATTCCCTCCCCTTTCCTCCACTTTTGAAAGCCACCTGGGGATGGGTGTTGGCTGCCATTCTGCCGTGTGGAGGTGGCTGGACTGGACTGGCCATTCCAGTAAGCATCCCCACCAGTTTTAGAAGGAAAAAGACATTAAACAGCCCACAATTTTCTTACCTCCATGACCTTCTTTTTTCATTTCAATAGATAAAATTGTATCTATTCTTTTCAAGGCTTAGCCCAAGTATTCATTCCGTCAGGAACTCTTCTTTGCTTCCCACTCCACAGCCCCAGGCTGAGAGTAATCTCATCCTTCAGGGAAGTCCCCAAACATCTTGTAGCTCCGTAATCACTCTTGTTATTCTCTGCCTAGCATATTTGTGACCATCTCCTAGTCTCCATTAAAATATAAGACTTAGAAGGTAAAGACTGAGCTTTGCCTACCTTCTGCTTGCTCACAACTTGTAGGACAATGATTTTTACGTATTTGGGGCTCAATGCATTGAGTTATTATTGAATTTTCAGGCAGGTATATACCATATGGTGACAAAGGTTCAGAAAGGTAGGAATGCCTGTCAGATTCCTTTTTCCATGTTCTTTGTCAGAGATTCATCCTTTAATTTCTGGCTTTGCTTTACCCTAAGAAAATGACAACTTCTAAACCAAGAGTTGGCACGCAATGGCCCTTGAGCTACATTCAACCCTCTGCCTCTTCTTGTATCACCAGTGATCTAAGAATGATCTTCATGTTTTTAAGTGATGGGAGGGAGAGACAAAACACAAAAAGAATAATATCTCATGGTATATTCAGTTTATATTAAATTTTAAATATAAAATTGAAATTTTATGAAATTTAGATGTCATTTTCCATGAATAATATTTAATGAAGTACAGTTATACCCTCTTTGTTTATGTATGGCCTAAGACAAGTTTTACACTGAAACAGCAGAGTTGAGTAGTCACAACAGGGACATACATCCCATGAAACCTAAAATATTCAGTGTCAAGACTTTCAACAAAACGTGTGCGGCCGGGCGCGGTGGCTCATGCCTGTAATCGCAGCACTTTGGGAGGCCGAGACGGGTGGATCACGAGGTCAGTAGATCGAGACCATCCTGGCTAACATAGTGAAACCCCGTGTCTACTAAAAATACAAAAAACAAAAACAAAAAAAAAACTAGCTGGGCGTAGTGGCGGGCGCCTGTAGTCCCAGCTACTCCGAGGCTGAGGCAGGAGAATGGCGTGAACCCGGGAGGTGGAGCTTTCAGTGAGCCGAGATCGCGTCACTGCCCTCCAGCCTGGGCAACTGAGCAAGACTCCATCTCAAAAAAAAAAAAAAAAAAAAAAAAAAAAGGGTAGGGGGGCCAAGTCCTATTCTGAGTCATGCCCAGAAATGTGTACCACTGTGTGAAAGAGTTGGGGAGCCCTTTAGATAAAGGGCAGAGTAGATACAGGCACAGACGGTCTGTAGGAAGAGGAATCTGGAGACAAGAAAAGGAAGAAAAGGCAGGCAGAGGCATACCTGGGGACATCACATCTCCTGGGTTTTTATGCATACATTGCAAACATCTCCACAAAGGATTCTTACAGTTGGTGGGTATGCCCAAGGGGCAGATCCTGGGTATTTTACAGAACCTGCCTGCTCTTCTGTAAGGACTCTGCATGACTCCTTTGAAGAAAGGATGGCATTAGATTATCATTCATTTCTGATCATTCTTTGTACCAAGACTAACTAATATTTTCAGTAAGTGCTAATGGGCTTTGTGTCTTAATTGTCTGTGATTCAAACATAATAATGTGTGTGTGTTCTGGGGGAATCTATACTGTGTGAGAGAGAGAGAGAGAGTGTGTGTGTGTGTGTGTGTGTGTGTGTGTGTGTGTGTATTTCTTTGGAGGAAATCTGTTTTAGATAGTTGCTAGTTAATTATCATGTACGTAAGGATCATTAAACATTTGGAGTTTTCGAGTAAAGACACATTGATTGGAACTTGGCTAAAGCCATTGCAGCAGAGAGTTGTAATGACAGTTCTTTTTGTTTAGAAATATATCATTTTCATGTGTTTCTCTTATTTTCTTATTGTAGGGTAATGCCCTGTACTTCAAGTCTGCCCGAAATGTTACAGTGAACATTCTCAATGACCAGACTAAAGTGCTAACTCAGCTTATAACAGGTAAGAAAAGGGAGAACTTCGCAGTGCCTGGCCCATGCTAGGCACTCAGAAAACAGAATTCATGGTCAAAGGAAACACCATATGAACTTGAAAATAAAGTGTGCTAACACACTGTGTTGAGAAAGAGAATGTAGCATGTGTTCCATGATTCCACTAGAGGGTAGAATTCCATCTGTACACAATTTAAACTTAGGAAATCTAATGATACCTACTTAGTGGGCTAAGGAAAAAAACTTCTACCTATTTAGTGGGGTAAGAAAAAAGAATTTTTTTTCTAAGCAGATTTTCACAGAACATGGCCCCTAAATATAAGCCAGCTGCTTCATCTGGTGCTCAACCAAGGAAAAGTTTCTTGCTCCAGTGCTGGAGGAAAAACAGGCTGTGTTGGATTGGTTGAGAGAAGAACGCAGTATCTACAAAGCTGGGGACCATACTTTATGGGCTGTGAAAGGGATTTTTAACTATAGTTTGAACCCATGCCATATTTGCTGTATGTGCTGACTTTGAACCTAACTCAATTGCAAGATGTGGATGTATCTTTACTGAATATGTTTGTGTGTAATTCCTTTTAATATAGCAGATCTGCGCCTAACAGCTGTGGAAAACACCCACTGGGTTTTAAGCTATAAATTCTTGAAATCTAAACAAAGACTGGTTATTCACAATCATGATTATAATGATAAACATGGACCTCATGATTTGGTAACATGTTAAGCAGCACAATCAATGCCCACTCTGTAAGCAGTGAACAGGGAGGCATTATGCACCCCCACAGTGGAAGGGAAAAGGAATGTATGTGTGAATGGCATTGTTATACTTACAGACAGAAAACGCCATTTGTTTGGCTTCAGGGATAAGAGAAAAGTATACAGATGGACGTTTTGAGAAGCCAGTTACCCAAATGCCTTGAAACTTTACTGTTATTGTGAATAAAATATCTGGAACCCACTAATAAGCCATGGGGAAACAGGTACCTTTGTGCCCAGAGTCTTCACTCCTGGTGAGACAGCCTCACTCCCACTCTGCCCCTGGACTGCTGCATATGGATGTCTAGAGATTCACAGCCAGTGGGTGATTTGGACTATCCGCCAATCAAGAAACTCATGGATTGAAGGAACTGCTGCCCGGCAGAGCCCATAATCCATAAACATGTTGTTTCAGCGTGTGACTGGATCTTCCGCCTTGCTTATATAACATCTGGTCCACAGTCACAATGCTAAATAATTAAATAAACAGCTTCAGTAAGCAATGATTTAAGCAGCTTGTGTGAAAATTGGCTCCAGGAGGGTAATAAATCCAACCTCCAGCTCCCAGATTTTCACATTCAAAAGGAACTTATTTAGCCTGTTGATCATTTCCCATTTATTTGTAGTGAGAGATTTGGTTTACTTGAGAGATTTTGTTTTGATAAAGCTGGAACTGCCCAAGTGACTATTACTCAGCAAAAGAGTGAGTCAGTCTATTTTTCCCCCCACCTCTTCCTCTCCTTACTCTTCTGACGCCCCTTTTCCTCGCCCTTTCAGTGCTTCTCTCCCTTTTCCTTCCCCTCTCTCCTCTCACCCCTTTCTCTCTCTCCTTCCCCTTCTCTCCTCTCATCTCTCTTCTTCTTCCCCTCTTCCCTTGTTTCTTCCTCCTTCTCCCTCCTCCTGTGTCACTATTCTTGACTCTATCCCTCCAATAGTATTTGGTGTTTGTTTTCTGTCTCCCTACGATGAACTCTGGAGAAGATAATAGATATGTTTAAAACATCATTCTAAACACACAATACACACACATGCAGCACATACACCCTTAAAAGTTTCCCTTCAATACACTCCTTTTACATTACATTAATGCACACAGTGGAAAAGCACCCAGCCATCCCAGCAGACAATACCTTCTAATGCCTGTTGTGCTGGGTGCTGTACTTATTGCAAAACCAATCACTCCTGTCTTCTCAGTAGTGAGGTCTACGAAGGCAATCCTGAGGAATAAAGAATTTTACTTACCTAAAGAATGTCTCAAAAACCCATTAGCAATTCTAATGTTAGATGTCCAGGAAGTCTTTTCACAGGAAACAATGTTTCACATGACAGTAAAGTTCTCAAATTAGAACACAAATGCCTATTTGACCATAAGGCAGGCTGCTGATTTAGTATCTCAATAGTGGGTCTGAATGGGGAACCCTCCTACCTACATGGAGGAAAGCAGTGGAGATGCTTTGGACAGCATCATGAGGGAGTGGGGAAGGGTCCTAGTATTAAGAGAGTTGGGGAGAGAAATTAGGTTTGAAGGCCACCAGGCCTTTGCACCGCCCAGATTCATGGAGACTGTTGATGCATCCTGATGGGACTCCAGTTCTCCTCCCTGTTTAGGAGATTAATTAAGGAGGGACTCCACACATAGACTACACAGAGGGGGATTAACTCAAGATTAGTTTCACATTAGTAATAGTGGTTTTTTCCATCCTGGAGAACAGTGAGTTCAACATGTGACCTCCTGAGCTGTCTCCAGCTCCATTTGCATTTTTCTCTAGAGTCATTTTTAAGGATTCCAGCCATGTCCAGGGAATTTGGCAGCCCCAGGTGAAATCAGCAAAGGACAAGCGGTCTGCACCACTGAGTCAGCAGTTGCTCTGTGGGTTTTTGGCTAAAATTACCAATTACTGAGCTTTAGATACCCAAATGGTTGTGGCTCTTGGTAAATTCCACTTTATGTTCTGTGAAGCCCTGGAAAGCAAGATAACTTAATTGTACTTTGTGTTCTCTGATTGCTGAAGCATACTTTCTATACTGCTATAGCCTTTAGTATATGCTCCTGCATGCCTCACAGCTGTTCATAAGTTCAAAGTAACACAGGAAGGTGTCCTTAACTCCTCAGGGACCAGGTTGATGATACTGCCCAGGTCCACAGAGAAGAAGTCCAAGCATGTGTGTCCCCAAGTTATACAACTGCTTTTTTTATATGAATGGATCAAAGATGGGCAAACTCTGCTCATCCTGTGCCCATCCTGAGGTCATTCATTCATTCATTAGTACTTCATTAACTTCCCATTCTCAATCTACCTCCTCACAAAAATAAAGTAATAACCCTAAAGCATCGACAAATATAATATAGATTTTATTCAAGGTTTTGATTCCATCAAGAAGAGAGCTGCATCTTAGCCTTTGCAGAAAAACTGAAGTCAAATCCCTCATTGGACATCTCAGCTCTTTCAAGATTTCCTTCTGGCTCTTGTCTCGTTTTCTATTTCTGCTTATCCTCACAGAGCTCATTTCCTGGATGTTCCAGATGTGCTGGCCCCAGACCCCTTCTCCTTCCCAGACAAATAAATACCCCTTTCCTTCTGTGGAATAATTCTCAGAGCTCCATTCCAGACCCAGACCTGCTATTGTCTCTAACTTTGCGAGAGCCCTCCACCACGCCGCCATTTGTTCTCCTCATCTGCAGCATCAAAGTGGTCAGATAAGATGACTTCCAGGTTCCATGATGCTTGGACGTGCTGTCCTATCTCTGCTGTTTCAATCTCCTACTCATTAGGGAGCCTTTCCAATGTCCTTCTTTGTGTTAGAGGGCTGGTGTGGACATACTGGCAAGGGATGAGGTCTGCCTAATAGACGTGATTATGTGAGTAAGAAAAGTGCACTAATAAGTACTCATCATGCATTCTTTTCCATGTGTTGTCACCACTGCAGTAGAATGGGGATGTCCACAAGAGTGGTGATGTCCACTCTCTCCTACACTCGCAGCACTTTACCACCCTAGATTTCTTTCTATAAACACAATGTCATTCGATCCTTTCAAACTTTCTATAGAGTCGATAGAGTAGGCAGTGATAGTCCAGTGTTATAGATGCAGAAACTGAGGTTCAGAAAGATCAAATGATTTGCCCCAAATCATGTTGCCACAGAATAAGACTGAGTTGGGAAATAATTCATGTCTTCTGATTCCTAGTCCAACAGTCTTGACAAAGAGAAAAGCCACCCCAGATGCCCAGTGGCTGGCTGGCACTATCACCCTGGCCTTAGCATTTTCCTGCTTCAATGTATATAATTTCACAGAACACGTGCACCAGTCAAGGCTGTTCAGTGGCCCTGGTGGATCAAGACAAAACACAACACAAACACACAAACACAACTCTGGTCCTGTGTGTACATAGCAAAACTATCAACATTTTCCAGATCACAAAAAAGACCAAACATCCCCCTCTCCTGGCTAATATGAGTGACTGTTTCTTTATTCGCCACATTTTTAGCCTTTCCCTGGTCTATCTTTCTTCTAGATAAGATTTACTCCCATTTCCTGATAGTATTTAATCCAGGGTAAAGCCTTATTTCCTTCAATGTTCCCCAAAATAATCTAATATAAGGTCACATCCTCTGAGAAGTCCTTTCTCATGGCTTCTTTCTGAGATGCCCTATGGTTTTCCTTATGTTGTGTGTTGTCCCTCACTGCAGTGAGTAATAAACCCAATTTGTTCAACAGCAGGTGTGTTCCTAGTGGTCTTTGGCTGAAAGGCACTGGGACTCTCTCATTGCTATTTATTATTAAGTGACACTCTTTTGAGAAATATCAGAAAGAAAACAATTCCATGTCAGAATCTTCTGAACAATTTTGGAAAAAATACAATATTTCTAGACTCTACTCTCCTTCAAATATTTTTCTGTAGGAACTTCTAGATGAAGAAATGAATTTCTTTTGATCTGAGCTAGGTTCGGTGAGAATGATTATACTCCTGGATTATTCCTGTGCATTTCTGTAGACCAGCTTTTGAGAACCTCATGAAATTCAGGTATTCAGGTAGATCCAGTAGATCTAGCTCAGATAGATTGGAATGCTTTCTTCTTTTAAAAATTCTAATTCATCAACCTGTTTTACTTTTTGCATAGTACCTAAAACTTTCTGCAGTTTTATGGTTTAATAATAAAATTTTAAATGTATATTGGTGTGTGTCCATGAGAATATAGATGCTATGGAATCAGGGGCTTGACTTCCTTGTGCAGAATTATAGCTCCACATTCAAGAACAGCATCCATTGGCATCTGATAGACCATCTAAATTTAGTTTTCACTGAACAAAATCCTAGTATGAAAGATTGGACAACTTCTAAGACAATTAATTACAATAACCATTTCTGCTAGGAAATAATCTATATACTAAGGAAATAGATTTCTCTTGGTGTCAAATACAACCAGTAGGTTAAGGGTACAACGTTAAACACATTTGAGCTGAATTTTAAAAAGTTCTTTCTGATATTTAGGGAGGGTCAAAGATATGTGATTGCCTCAAGAAGTGTTGAGCCTCTGGTGCCTTGATATATACAAGCAAAAATCCACAGCTATTTGACAGTAATTTGGTGGTTAGCTGAAGGAAATCACAGTCAAGGATTAGTTTGGAGGAAGGGCTTGGTGGTCTTCAAAACTATAGCCCAAGAATATATTATTAAAAGTAATTGACAAGACCTGGCTAAAGTCATTAGACTGATTTTCATGGTCAGCTTTTGAAAACCAGTCCACTGAACACTGAACTCCCATGCAATCTTGTTAGATGTGTATGTTCTATGAAAAGCTTTTTGTAGTCAAAGTGATGAGACTAATGGGGTTTTTTTGTTTGCTTGTTTCTCTCTCTCTCTCTCTCTCTCTCTCTCTCTCTCTCTCTCTCTCTCTCTCTCTCTCTCTCTCTCTCTCCCCCCTTTCTCCTCTCTCTCCTCTCAGGTCCAAAAGCTGTAGAAGCTTATGGCAAAAAGTTTGAGGTAAAAACTGTTTCTGGAAAATTGCTCTTCTCTGCAGACGATAATGAAGTGGTAGTAGGAGCTGAAAGATTACGAGTTTTAGGTAAGGAAATCATTTAACTTGTTTGATGTTACTATGTACATTTTAGAGGAGAAGCAAAATGGTGTTACAAACAGGATGTGTCCTCCCAAAATTCATATGCCGAAATCCTAACTCCCAAGTTAATGGTATTAGGAGGTGGATCCTTGAGGGGTAATTAAGTCATAAGGGTGAAGCTCTCGTGAATGGGCTTAGTGTCCTTCCAACGGGATGAAAAGACCAGAGATCCCTCTCTGACATGAGAGGGTACAAGAGGTTAGCAATCTGCAACCTGGAATAGGAGCCTCACCAGAACCTGACCAGGCTGGTATCTGATCTCAGACTTCCAGCCTCCAGAGCTATGAGAAATCAATTTCTGTTGTTTATAAGCCATCCAGGCTATGGTACTTTGTTACAGCAACCTGAACTGACTAAGACAAATGGTGTCTAGAAGAGTGATTTAGGCCAGTTTCCTGGATTCTTTTAAAGCAAGGCAGTTGAATCTCTCTAAGTCTTGTCCCCTAGTGGAAATTTCTCAAGCTGTCAAGTCTTTTTGGCACATCTTTCAACACTGAGCTTTGTGTGAGAATGAGTGCTTATCCAAAGAAGTCTCATTTAGCACATCCTGTACTCACAGACTGGCAGTCGTGCTTGATGCATTCCAGACTTGCATAAATGATACAGTGATTCCTAAACCTGGTTGCAACTGAAGAATCATCTAGGAAACTTTGGAAGGGTTTAGGTTCATAGTTCCAACTCTGATTTACTGAATTAGAAGCTCTGGTGAAAACACTGGGAATTCGTTACCAAAAATATTTACAGAAATTTCTATGATCTCACTGTTGGAATTATTGAATTTGAGCACATAACAAATGAATCTTTGATGGCTGTACACTGAAATGATCTAGCATGGTGATTTAAGGGTCCTGGAACTCACGCTGACCTGGCTTTTAATTCCTGCTGTCACCCACTAGTTTTGTGACTTTGGGCAAGTTGCTGGCATCACTGAGCCAGTTTCCTTTTCTGCTCAATAAGGCTAAGAACATCTCCCATCTTAAGTTGTCCCTAAGATTAAATGAGACTCTGTTACATCCACTTATCACAGCCCCTAGCACAAAATAGTACTCAGTCAACCATAGGTGCTGTTGCTGCTGTTACTGCTTGTACTACTATTACTATTAATGCTAATGCTACTTTTCCTTCTTTAGCTCCCTGAGATTCACTGTAGCACAGTGATTAAAATCTCAGGCTCTAGAATTAACCCATTTTTAACCCAATTTCTATCCTTTACTAGCTGTGTAACCTTAAGCAAAGTATCTAACCTCTCTGTGCCTGCTTGATTACCTGTTTATAAAATTGGTATAATAGAAGTATCTATCTTCTGAGACTGCTAAAATGATTGAATGAAATCATCTATGTAAAGTACTGAGTTGGCCAAAATCCTAAGTGTCCAATAAGTGCTAGGTGTTATTATCTTAAATTATTAGTATTATTTATTATAAGGTACTTTTACTTGAAATTATATTTATCTCTGCATTATTATTTGCACTCTGCATCTTCTTTGTCTTCCATTTCTCCTGTATTTTTTATTGGTATTTACCTCCTCCCACAATCAGCTTGTCTGGTCTATTTCTCTCTTCCTCTCTCAGTACACATACATGTCTAATTTCCTTTCTGGATGACTCTTAGAGCTTCATCTCCAGCCTGGTATCTTCCTTGAATTCTGGATCTTCTTCACCTGGATATTTTGCCAGCCTCTCAAATTCAGTGGATCTTGAATGCCTATCATGGTCAAATGCACACATATGTACATGTATGAACATATATTTTATCACCTCACCCCCGACTCTCACACTTGTATTTGCCCCTGACTTCCCTAACACTCTTACTGGCCCCATTATACTCTCCTGTCCCAATCTCATCCTGGCCATCATGAGCTCAGCATAGTCAAAAGATGGAAGTGACCATCCTTATGGGGCTTTAATGGAGCCAAAAATGCAGGGTGCAAAGACGATAAAGCCAGGTGCAATCTAATCCTATCAGTGGTCAACCTGTGGCACGATCTGAAACAACTCCCTTTGTCTTTCAGGGCCTTGCTTTTTTATATCTTTAAAATTAGAGTTACCTAGAGAAGACATTTTTAAACAATGTTTTCCAGTGACCAAAGCTTTTAAAAATAAAATTTCATACATAGTCCCAATAAATAAAATAGATAAAAGACCAAGATTTCTCTGGGTTATAGGCAAGTGTGTTAGTCCGTTCTCACCCTGCTAATAAAGACATACCCTAGACTGGGTAATTTATAAAGAAAAAGGGGTTTAATGGACTCACAGTTCCAAGTGGCTAGAGAGGCCTCACAATCATGGCAGAAAGCAAAGGAAGAACAAAGGAACATTTTACATGGCAGCAGGCAAGAGAGCATGTGCAGGGGAACTACCCTTTATGAAACCATCAGATCTCGTGAGACTTACTCATGATCACGAGAACAGCATAGGAAAAACCTGCCCCTATGATTCAATTACCTCCAACTGGGTTCCTTCCATGACACATGGGGACTTATGGTTGCTACAATTCACGATCAGATTTGAGTGGAGACACAGCCAAACCATGTCAGTGAGGATTTGAAAGGGAAAAGTTGAGACATTGGAGTCTTAGTATAGTTTGATTCTTTTCTACCTCTGTATCCTCTGGGGACCACTTATAACTTATTTTTTAAAGCTCTTTATGTGGATAATCTTTTTATAAAAAGTCTATTGATTACTTGCTATGATTTAGGTACTATGCCTGATATGCATTATTATATTTACACCTCAGAAACACCTTGTGGAGTAGACACTGTTTTTATCACCCCTGTTTTACAGATGACACAGTTGAGCTGAGCCATAGGGAAAGGTGAAACAAAGCATGGCTGACAGCTAGAATTCCCAACCAGGCATGTTGGACATAGAGGACTTTACCTTAAAGCCCTATACTTGCTGCCTCCTCTATTTGGTCTCATTTTCAGAAGGGGAACATTGCCCAAGATCAAGTGCCAGTAAGTGGTAGGGCCCATGTTCAAACCCCTGCCTATAGACTCCAGCCTCAGTGCACTTCATTACATGTAAATATGTTAAGACCTCCTTTTTTCACAATTTATGCTTTTCTCTTTTTGTAGAAATGGCATTTTCTGTTTTAATTCTTGGCTGGTGTGGAGGGAAACCCAGAGACTTTGAGCTATCCTCATGTTTAAGAGCACTTTGGGCCAGATGCACTTGCTCACATCTGTATTCCCAGCACTTTGGGAGCCCCAGGTGGGTGGATCATGAGGTCAGGATTTCAAGACCAGCCTGGTCAACATGGTGAAACTCTGTCTCTACTAAAAATACAAAACTTAGCCAGGTGTGGTGGCACACAGCTGTAGTCCCAGCTCCTGGGGAGGCTGAGGCAGAAGAATTGCTTGAACCCAGGAGGTGGAGGTTGCAGGGAGCCAAGATTGTGCCACTGCACTCCAGCCCAGGCAACATAGTGAAACTCTGTCTCAAAAAAAAAAAAAAAAAAAAAAAAAAAATACTTTGCTGTACCAACTGTAAAAAAATGCCTGGGGGAAAAAAATGGTGTCATCTCACACCCAGATCATTCTATCCGAGTGAATTTGGCACTTCCTGTAAATTCCTTGGTGCATCATGAGTCATTTCACCACTTTAACATCTGACTTTGCAAAGACACAGGATAATTTTAAACGTCCAAACACTTTGGCTTGATCTTAACATACAAAACTCTGTGATGGTATCACTTCAGAATTTAACCTCTACCCTGCCCTACCCCACAGTTACTTAGACTGATGACTGAGAAATGATGATAGTTTTTGGTCACTTCAAAGCAGGTGGGTATTTTCGTTGTTGTTTGCAGCTATGTTTGTGGTATTTCATTTAGAGAATAATGCAGGATAAAATCTGCCTCTCTTCATCATTAGGAACATTTGCTTTTTTATGTGAAGTGTAGAAAGGAAGCATCAAAATAAATATCACTGCCGCTATCAGTGCTAAAAAGACTTGGAAATGACCACCCCACAAATCTTGCATCAACCTACTCAGTGAAATGAGCCCAGTGTGTTGCAGAAATGAGCTTCCTGTCAACTGGGATTCAGCCATATGGTGTGGAATGACAAGTCTAGGCAGTTTCATTTTCAGCATAATGAGAAGTTTGTCTTTTTGAGTTGTCAGACCATTTAAACTCTTGGGAGGTTTGAATCTGGTTGCACATTTCATGGTAGCATCTAACATAGCTGGGTTTTATCCTTATCAGGACCACTTAGGAGCTGAGTGACCGTATTCAAGTATGTTTTCTCTCTAAGCTTTAGTTTCCATTTGCATAGAAAAAGATAAAAAAAATAACAAAATAACAAAGGGAAGGAAGAATGAATATAAGAAACATAAGTAAATGCTATGTGAAAAGTCAATTATTTAAGTTGATAGCCAGTAGAGGAGAAATAAGCAGTAGAGACCTGAAAAACATAATGTCTGTTGTATGTAGTAGCTTTACTTGTGGATTCAGAACAATTTTAAAATTTTTTCTCTGGAAAACCACACCCACCTATTCAGTTTTTTGGACAATGACAACCTTGAGCACTTTCAAAGGATCTTGAATAGCATGGCAAAAAAGACTAGAAGTTCAATTATTTGGAAACTTTTATTCTGTCAAACATATAGGAGGAGTAAATGTAGGTAGACTGTAGTCACTGATCTCTCATACATGCATGACTTTCCTGGGGGAAACAGAGCAACCAAGAGCCATGCATTTGAGTAACTAAAAACACATGTTTTGTAGCTAACTATATATCCTGGTTTCTGTTGTCAGATAGTGCTTTGGGTACGTTGCTTCACCATTCTAGGGATCCTCTTATAACTCTGTGACATAGGGTAATAATGTCTGGTGCTCTGTGCTGTTGGGAGTACTGAACTGCACAGTGTGTGTAGAGTTAGTAGTACAGTATGTGCAACACAGTAAGCATTCAGTACACACTAACTGTTGTTGGTAACCGATTTTTTTTTTCCAATCAACACATCACAGGCAAACATACAATTTGATTTTTTGATACATGTATCCATCATATAATGATGAAACTAAGGTAGTTAGCATATTCAACACCTTGTGCATTTAACATTTCTTTTTGATGACAACATTCAAAAACCTGTCTTGTAGCTATTTTGTAATATATAATTTACTATTAACTATAGTCACCCTACTGCACAGTAGAACACCAAAACTTATTTCTCCTACCTAAATGCAACTTTTACCCATTAACCAAACTCCCCATCCTTCTCTCCTCCATCCCCTCCCAATTTATGGTAACCACCTTTCTATTCTCAACTTCTATGTAATATAAAATCAACTTCCACCTTTCTATTCTCAACTTCTATTTAATATAAAATCAACTTTTAAAAAATTTCACATATGAATGAGATCCTGTGGTATTTTTCTTTGTATGTCTGGTTTATTTTACTTAGCAAAATGTCCTCCAGGTTTGCCCACTTTGTCTCAAATGACAGAATATTATTCTTTTTATGGCTGAATAGTATTCCGTTGTGTACACATAACATATTTTCTTTATTCATTTTTTTATGTATTTGTTGTTGGCTGTGTGGGTTGATTCCAAGTCTTGGCTATTGTGACTAGTACTGCAGTAAACGTGGAACTGCAGACATCTCTTTGATGTATTGATTTCATTTACTTTGGGTATATATCCTGTAGTGGGATTGCTGGATCATACGGTAGTTCTATTTTAATTATTTGTAGAGCCTCCTTACTGTTTTCTGTAGTACTTATACTTATTTATATTCCCACTAACAATGTTAAGGATTCCCTTTTCTTCACATCCTCATCAATACTTGCTATCTTTTGTCTTTTTGATAATACTCCTAACTGGAGAGAGATGGTACCTCATTTGCATTTCATTTATATTTAAGTGGTTAATGATGCTGAGCATATTTTCATATACCTGTTAAACATTGGTATGTCTTTTGAGAAATATCTATTAAGGTCTTTTGCCTATTTAAAATTGGATTATTTTGCTTTTTTGCTGTTACCTGTGTATTCTAGATATTAACTACTGTCAGATGTATAGTTTGTCAACATTTTCTTCCATGCAGTCAGTTGTCTCTTCATTCTCTTGTTTCTTTGGCTGTGAAAAAGCTTTTTAGTTTTATGTAATCCCATATTTTTACCTTTGTTGCTTGTGCTTTTGAGATCTCACCTAAAAAATCCTTCCTTAGCCCAATGTCATGAAGTCTTTTCTCTACGCCTTCTTCTAGTATTGTAGTTTTGGGTTTACATTTACATCTTTAAATCCATTTTGACATGATTTTTATATATAGTGAGAGGTAGAAGTCTAGTCTCATTCTTCTGCATGTGGATATCCAATTTTCTGGCACCATTTATTGAAGAGACTATTTTTTCCCCAATATGTGTTTTTATCAACTTTATGAAAAGGCAATTGGCGTAGGTGTGTGAATTTATTCCTGGGATCTCTATTCTCTTCCATTGGTGTACGTGTCTACTTTTATGCCAAATACCATGTTATTTTGGTTATTATAGCTTGGTAGTATGTTTAGAATTGTAATAACTGCAGTTCAATTCCTTTTGCTCACAATTGTTTTGGCTATTGAGAGTCTTCTGTGGTTCCAGATGAATTTTAAAATTTTTTTTCCTATTTCTGTGAGTAATGTCATTGGTATTTTTGATAGGGATTGCATTAAATCTGTAGAATACTTTGGGTAGTAGTGGAAATTTTAACAACTTAAGAATTAATCTAATCTGTGAACATGGAGTCTTTCTTCATTTATTTGTATCCTCTTCAATTTATTTCATCAATGTCGTATAGTTTTCAGTATAGAGATCTTTCACCTCCTTGCTTAAGTTTATTCATAGGTATCTTACTTTTTGTAGCTATTTTAAATGGGATTGCTTTCTTGATTTTTTTTCAAATAGTTCACTGTTAGCATATGGAAATGTTACTGATTTGTATATGTCCACTTGATGTCCTGCAGCTTTACTGATTAGAATTGACTTAGATTTCTTAATTCTAATAAGTTATTTTGGTGAAATCTTTAGGGTTTTCTGTATGTTATATATAAAATCTTATCACCTTCAAACAGGGACAGTTTGATTTCCTCCTTTCCATTTTGTTTGCTTTTTTCTTTCTCTTGGTTAATTTCTCTGGCTACAACTTCCTGTACTTCATCGAATACAAGTGATGAGAGTGGGCATTCTTGTCCTATTCCTGATATTAGAGGGAACTTCCCATTCATTATGATGTTAGCTGGTGATTTCTTGTATATGGCCTTTATTGTGTTGAGGTACATACCTTTTATACTTAATTTGATGAATTTCTTGCAATTGGATGTTGAATTTTGTCAAATGCTTCTTCTGAATGTATTAAAATGATCATATGTTTTTGTCTTTCTTTCTGTTAATGTAATATATCACACTTATGGATTTGCTGATGGTGAACCATCCTTGCATTCTTGGGATGAATCCCACTTGATCATAGTGAATAATCTTTTTAATTTGCTGTTAAATTAAGTTGGTTAATATTTTGTTGAGAAATTTTGTATCTATGTTTGTCAGAGATAATAGCCTATAATTTTCTTTTTTTGTTGTGTTCTTTTCTGGTTTTGATATCAAGGTGATGCTGGCCTTGTAACATGAGTTTGGAAGTGTTTCCTCTTCTCCAATGTTATGGAATAGTTTGAAAAGAATTGGTATTTCTTCTTTAAGTGTTTGGCAAGAAGTCAGCAGTGAAGCCATTATGTCCTGGGCTTTTCTTTGATGGAAGACTTTTTATTACTGATTCAATTTCTTTACTCATTGTTGGTCTGTTCCCATTGTCTATTTCTTCATAATCCAATCTTGTTAGATTCTATGGGGTCCAAGAATTTATTATTTCATCTAGATTGTCAAATTTGTTGGTAGATAGATAGTCATATAGATATATAATAATCCTTTTTATTTCTGTGGTATGAGTTGTAATGTTTACTTTTTTACCTCTGATTTTATTTGAGTCTTCTCTTTTTGTATTAGTCTAGCTAAACATTTGTCAATTTTGTTTATATTTTCAAAAAAAAGCTTTGTTTCATTGATCTTTTAACTCTAATCTCTATTTTTTAATTCTAGTCAATCTTTATTATTTACTTTCTTCTACCAACTTTGGGTTTTGTTCTTACATTTCTAGTTCCTTGAAGTGTATCTTTAGATTGCTTAATATAAATCATTTTACTTTTTTGATATAGGCATTAATTGCTATGAAATTCCTTCTTAAGACTGCTTTTGCTATGTCTCATAGGCTTTGGCATGATGTGTTTTTATTCTTATTTCTCTCAAAAAAATTTAAATTTCCTTTTTAATTTCATTGTTACCTTATTGAGGAGAATGTTGTTTACATGTATTCATAAAGTTCTGAAGTTTTTCTTCTAGTTGATTTCTAGTTTTATACCATTGTCAGAAAAAAAATGCTTGATATAATCTTTATCTTCTTTGTTAAGACTTGTTTTGTGGCCTAACATGTGATCTATTTTGGAGAATGTTTAATGTGTAGTTGAAAAGAATGTATATTCTACAGCTTTTAGATAGAATGTTCTGTAAATGCCTATTAGATCTGTTTGGTCTATGGTGCAGTTTAAGTCCAATATTTCTTTGTTAATTTTCTGTATAAGTGATCTTTCCATTGTTGAAAGTGAGGTGCTGAACTCTTCTATTATTACTGTTTTGGAGCCAATCTCTCCCTTTAGATCTAGTAATATTTGCTTTATATATTTGGGTGCTTTGGTATTGGGTTTCTATATTTACAATCGTTACATTTTCTTGTTGAATTGATTCTTTTATCACTATACAATGACCTTCTCCTTTCTTTTTATAGTTTTTGACTTAAAGTCTACTTTATTTGATATAAGTATGGCTACTTCTGCTTGCTTTTCATTTCCATTAGAATGGATTGTCTTTTTTCATTTCTCCACTTTCAGTCTATGTGTTTAATAATGAGGTGACTCTCTTGTAGGCAGCATATAATTGGGTCTTGTTCTTTAATCCATTCAGTCACTGTATATATTTTAATTAAAGAATTGTATCCATTACATTCAAAGTTATTTTTGATAGATGAGAACTTACTCCCTCTCTTTTTTCCCTCTGTAGTGTAGTGGTTCTCTGTGGTGCTAAGCTTTGTTTTCTTTCTCTTTCTTGTTTGTGTATCTGCTGTAATTTATTTGTGATTACTATGGGGCTAGCATGAAGTCTTATAGTTACAATAGATTGTTTTAAGCTAGTAACAATTTAATTCCAGTCACATGAAAAATACTCTAGACTTTTTTCCTCCCTGCCGAAAAGTTATATTTTTGATATTCTGTTGCCTTAAAATATACATTAATATTAGTATATATAAAATATATACATTATATATACCTTAAATATATATACATTATATATGTATATATGCATATCATATATACACATTTTATATGTATAATATATAAAAATTATATGTACACTATACATAGATAACACTATACACATATATACATAATGTGTATAATATATACTTCATATACATATGTGTGTGTGTTTCTTAACTACTAATTGTAGTTGTTATTGTTTTTGACTGTTTGACTTTTAACCTTCATGTTAAGGGATTGAAAGATTTACATAGTACCACTGTAGCAATAGGGTATTTTGAGTCTGATTATGAATTTACTTCTACAGTGAGCTTTATACGTTCCCGTGTTTCATGATAGTTTGGATAGTTAAGGATATTATGTAAGTCCAGGCAAGTTATGACAAATTCCCTCAGCTTTTGCTTAGGTGCAAAAGTCTTTTCTTCTCCTTATTTGTGAAGGACAGCATGCTGGCTATTGTTTTTTTTTTTTTGGCTGGCAGTTATTATCACTTAACACTTTGAATATATTATTTCATTCTATCCTGGCCTGCAAGGTTTCTTTTGAGAAATTTGCTGGTAGTCTATTAGATATTTTCTTATTTACAACTTGACACATTTTTCTTGCAGCTTTTATAATTCTCTCTTTTGCTTTCACTTTTGAAAATTTGATTATAATGTGCCTTGGAGAGAATCTTTTGGGGTAGAATCTAATTGGGAATCTTTTAGTTTCCTGGATCTGGATTTGCATATATCTTTCTAGACATGAGAAGTTTTTAGCTATTATTTTGTTAAATAAGTGTTCTGTGCCTTTCTTCATCTCTTCCCCATCTGGCATTTGTATAATGTAAACATTTGTTAACTTAATAGTGTCTCATAAATCCTGTAGGCTATCTTTATTCATGCTTATTCTTAAACCTTTTTATCTGACTGGACTACTTCAAAATACCTGTCTTCGAGTTCAAAAATTCTTTCTTATGCTTAACCAAATTTGTTATTGACACTGTCAGTCATATTTTTTGGTTTCATTTATTGAATTTTTCAACTCCAAGATTTCTGGGATTTTTATAATATTCTCTGTTGAATTTCTCATTCAGAAGATGAATTTTTTCCTATTTCATTGAATTATTGGTCTGTATTTTCTTGTAGCTCAATGAGTTTCCTAAGATCATTATTTTAAATTCCTTTTCAGGAATTCTGTACATTTTATTTTTGCGGGGGTCTGTTACTAGAGAATTATTGTGTTCTTTTAGAGGTGTTCTTTTGCTTTTTTATATTTCTTGTACCCCTATGTTGATATCTGTGCATCTAGTGGAATAGTCACCGTTTTCAATTTTGTGGGGTAGCTTTTGCAGGAAGAGACTTTTTCCTATAGATGTATCCTAGGATGTTGGTTGGGAATGGTGCATTGGCTTTGGTTCTGGGTGGACCCAGTAACATAGCCTCTGTGCAGTTTCTTTAGCTGAAATCTTTGTCAGTGATAGCTGTGATTATGTCAGTGACCTAGGGTACATGAGTTTGTGATGGCAGTAGTGAAGTTTTGCTGAGAGCTGGAGGTACTGGACTGGCGGCTGGGCTTGGTGCATTTGGGTACTATGGGCTGGTTACTCACAAGGTTTTCTACTGGCAGGCCCACCGGCAGGCTGACTGTTGGGCTGGACATGTGCAGGTACAGCAGGTCAGCCAGCTGTGTGTCACCTTTCCCACTACGCAGGTCTGCCTGTGTGGGGATAAGGGTGCTGGGTGGATTTTAAGGCAGCATCTCAGCTGCTCCACTGAGCCTAGACTCTTAGTAGCCAGGGTTGTGGTACTGTAACTACCCATGTGAGTATGGTGGTATAATGGCAGTGCCTCAGAAATGGAGAGAGGCAATGGCTACCAAGCTCCAGAGCAGCGTGCACTCTAGTAGTTGAGCCATTGTTAAGATGCTGTGGTGCTGTAGCAGCTTAGGTCACAGTGGATGGAGGTTACACAGTGGAGAGTCCTACTCTGGGGCAGTGCACCTGCATGACCTCAACTCCCCAAACTGGATTCGGGGCCTACAAAGACCACAGAACTCTCTGGCAGCAAGGACTACAGGTGTGTGTAGCAGTAATAAGGACCACTGGGGGTCTCCAGCTTACTTTTTCCCTTAAAAATAAAATCCCTCCTGGCTGCAAGTTAATCCCAGTAAAGGAGATAATGTGGCAGAGGTAGGGTGCTTTGCTCCTCTCTCTATGGTGCTTTCCTGGGTTTCCATGTTCCACAGGGATCTTGCCACTGCCCTAGTGATCTCCATTGTACTTCCTCAGTCACTCCAGTTGAAATATAGCTGTTTGTGTGTTGTTTGCCTCCTCTTTTTGTGGGAAGATAAGCACCTGACAACTCTAGCCAGCCATCTTGCTGTTTGATTGTGGTAATAGCTGAGTTTCAGAGGATCCATCAAATCCTGAAATTGCACACAGCCCTTGTGTGTTCACAAAAGAAATTTGCTTAAAACTTGTAGGGGTATTGATGTATCAAGTACGTTTGGATCAGTAGATTTTGTTGACATAGTCAGGGCCAAAATAGAAAACACTTTTACAGGCTAGGAATTACTACACAGCCCTTTTCATGCATGTGTGAGTAAGGCTGGTCTCACTATCATATGTATTCTCCAGTTGGACCTTAAGTAATGGAGAAATTGAAGGCCAGGCTGACTTTCCACTATTCCCCCAACTCACTAGGACATATGGTTCTCAAAAATATGGTCCTGAGAGGAAGGATATCAGCTGTGGTCTACTTGTTAGAAATGCAAACTCTCAAGCTATACCCCAGAGCTACTGAATGAGAAACTCAGGGATAGACCTCAGTAAGCTGTGCTGAAGCAAGACATCCAGGTGATTCCGATGCCTGCTACACTTTGGGAACCACTGACCCAAGACTATGATAGCAAAATCATTTTGCCACAAAGCTCCTGGTAACTTTCAAGTGAGTTCAGGCTCAGCTTTTACTATTTTGCTGCAACATAAATATAGCTAGCGTATGTGAGTGCTTAGTCTCTGTAAGGGGCTGAACTAATCACTTGCCCTGAATAAATGCATTTGATCCTCACAATAACCCTGTTAGGAGGATACAAGCTTGTTTCCTTCCTTCCTTCCTTCCTTCCTTCCTTCCTTCCTTCCTTCTTTCCTTCCTTCCTTCCTTCCTTCTTTCCTTCCTTCCTTCCTCCCCTCCCTCTCTCCCTCCTTCCTTCCCTCCTTCCCTCCTTCCTTCCCTCTTTCCCTCCTTCCTTCCCTCCTTCCCTCCTTCCTTCCCTCCTTCCCTCCTTCCTTCCCTCCTTCCCTCCCTCCTTCCCTCCCTCATTCCCTCCTTCCCTCCCTCCTTCCCTCCTTCCCTCCTTCCTTCCCTCCTTCTCTCCTTCCCTCCTTCCTTTCTTCCCTCCTTGCCTCCTTCCCTCCCTCCTTCCCTCCTTTCTTCCTTCCCTCCCTCACTCCCTTCCTTCCTTCCTTCCTTCTTTTGCTTTGTCATCCAGGTTTGGGTGCAGTACTGTGATCTCTGCTCACTGCAACCTCTGCCTCCCAGATTCAAGCGATTCTTGTGCCTCAGCCTCCTGAGTAGCTGGGATTACAGGTATGCACCATCATGCCTGGCTAATATTTGTATTTTTAGTAGAGATGGTTTCACCACATTGGCTAGGCTGGTCTCAAACTCCTGGCCTCAAGTGATCTACCTCCCTCAGCCTCCCAAAGTGCTGGGATTACAGGCATGAGCCACCATGCCCAGCCAGGCTTCTTAGTTTCATTAACAGATGAGCAGATTGAGGCACAGAGTGGTATAATAACTTGCCCAAAGTTCCACAGAGAGCACATGGCAGAGTCAGGATCTAAATTCAGGCAGTCTTCACTACACTCTACGACTTCTATCAGTGGACTCTTCTTTTCCCAAACTCCACAGCACATTGCTCTCACAATGAGAGGAAAAGAGAATGGGGCAACAGTTTCCAGATATTCCTCTCCTTTGTGGCTACTGGATGCTCCACTGTTCCCTAAGAATGCTCCACCATTCTCCTAAGTCTCTGACCATTCCCTGATCCCTTCTCTAACTCTTCTTTCACCTGGTCCCTTGTATTCAAACCTGTAGACTCCCCCACAGTTTAGTCCTTTTTTTTTTTATGTTCACATTTCTGTGGGACATTCCACATTTACAGATGTCCTACTTATGGTTTAAATATTTCCTTCTTTTCAGATGACCCCTGAATTTGTACTTGCCTCAAACTGTCTTCTCAATTCCAGTTTCAAATTCCCGCAGCCTCTACTTTTCCTCATGGGGGTCTTTACATCACTTCTACTTCCTTACTTGCTGCTAAACTAATGTCTCCTCCACCAAACTTCCAGAGATTTATCCCCTAATTTTCGTTATGGGGCTATCATTCTCCTAGTCTTCAGGGCCTTGCTTTCATTCAGGTACCAGTCTCTGTCTTTTTTCACATGAGCAAAAAATGCTTTTGCCATCCCCGGTTTTTCCATGTTACAAAGGTCTCTGGCACAAAAGAATTAGGCTGACAACTTGGCCCATTCATTTAATTACCAAAAAGGTGTAAACTTAGTATGCAAGATGAGGCATGATATAGTTTAGCTGTAATTTCAGAACACAGTTTTAAAAGATCAGACCGTCATGGCCTTTAAAAAGCAGCACGAAGGTAAGCAACATAAAGGCCAGCACAACTAAGAGGCATCTTCAGTGACAACACCAGGGAAAACATGACTTTGGTTTTCATTAATGACCAATTTCGTTGAACAAAGAATTGGACATTATAGCATTTGTAAACAAAGTGCAATTATAAATTGCTATTATAATTGTTAATTAGGTATATTTATACTGTAGATTAGTTTTTTTTAATTTATCCTCTAGATGCCACTTGATGCTAATTATCCGAGTTACATTATTATCAATTGAAAAATATTTTAATTAAGTACAAAGCTGTTTAAATTAGCATAAGACTTACAGAAATTCAAATATGGTTTGATGCTTAACTTATTTTTTTAGGACTACATCAGATGGTACATTTAGCCTTTGGAATTCATTTTTGATGAAACTCTCTATTGCAACCTGGCAAATGATAATTACAGTGAAAGCGGTGGGAGTGTTCTTAGTGATGTTCACTCATTAAATGTGTGTGTCTATCATATGTATATGATATTGCCAAATCACTGCTACAGGTTCCACAAATATTCAGCAATGATTATCACTGTTCCTGCTCTCTATGGGAGCTCTCTGTCTAATCAGGGAGATAGACACGTATGGTGGATCGGGGAGCCCAAGAAGAAAACAAGCTATCTAAGAAGGATAGAAACAAAGTGCCTATAAAATTCAGCTGGGGTTAGGTGTAGTGGGAGAGAGAGAGAGAGAGAGAGTTTAGAAATCTTATTAAACTTTCAATTAGGTGCATTTGAGCTAGATTTTGAGTATAGATGAGGAGGGAAGAAAAATATAGAGTCTTGGCTTGGTGAATGGAGTCAGACGTGTTTATCATTTGGGTCTCACTTGGTTGTGATATAAATCCAATTCAAAGGGAGAGGCAAGGAAATTTATTGCCTCATGTGATTGAAAAGCCCAAGAGTAGTTGGCTGCAGGCTAGATTCAGTGACTCAAATAATGAAATCAAAATTTAGTCTTTCTCTCTTTCTTTTAACCATGTCTCAGCTCTGTTTTCTAATCTTGTATTCTGTCTTCAGCTCTGCTGGTGAGCAGAAAAAGTGGTTACCTTCCCAATACAAATCCAATGATGTCCTGGGATTTATTCAGTATGGAATGTCGTGGACCATGTGTCCATCCTTGAACTAGTTAGTCACTGTGACCAGGATGATACGGTGTGCTGGTTGGCAAGGCCTAGGTCATATTCCCACTGCCAGAGCTAGGGTTGGAATGACTGAGAGTGAAATAGAGCACTTCTCCAAAGGAAAATTGGGGTGTTGTTATCAGGAGAGGGAATGGGTGCTAGGAAAAATATGCAAATACTTGTTATAGTAGTCAGATGTATGAGCATGGAAAATCATGATAGTTGGATGGTTGTATATGAGACAGTGGAACCCAGGGATTGTGAAGGGTATTAGTGGAAAATACCTGATAAGTTCTCTCCCTTCGTAGCTGAGCTCCTAACACACTGGTGCCAAGCATGTTTTTACCTCCTAGCATTTTTACTTACTGTTCCCTCTGCATAGAATCCTCTTTTCCAAGATGTGCTAATGGCCTCTTCCTTTATGGCTCAAACATCACCTTATCAAAGAAGTCTTCCTTGACCATTTTATGAAAACAGCATGTTCGTGGTGGTGGGCGTCTGTAGTCCCAGTTACTTAGGAGGCTGAGGCAAGAGAATGGCGTGAACCTGGGAGGCAGAGCTTGCAGTGAGCCATGATGGTGTTACTGTACTCCAGCCTGGGTGACAGAGCGAGACTCGGTCTCAAAAAAAAAAAAAAAAAAAAAAAAA
This sequence comes from Macaca thibetana thibetana, assembly GCF_024542745.1. NCBI lineage: Eukaryota > Metazoa > Chordata > Mammalia > Primates > Cercopithecidae > Macaca > Macaca thibetana. The sequence continues at coordinate 25,039,747 of NC_065583.1, read as the reverse complement.
AAAAAAAAAAAAAAAAAAAAAAAACATGTTCCTATCCTCACTGTCTACAATAGGAATTGGTCAACTATAGCCTGTTTGCCAAATCAGACCCAAACTACTGCCAAGTTTTGTAAATAATATTTTACTGGAGCATGATCATACTCGTTTAAGTTTGTCTGTGGTTGCTTTTGCAGTACAGTGGCAGAGTTGAGTAGTTGAGACAGACATCATATGGCCCAGAAAGACTAAAATATTTACTATCTGGCCCTTTACAAAAAAAGTTTGCCAATTCCTGGTCTGCATCTCCATTCTGCTGTATTCTTCTTCAGGCCAGTTATCACAATGTGACATGATGTATATTTGTTTATTTTCTTTCTATCGTTCCTCATTCGATGTAAGCTTTCTGATAGCAGGAAGTTTTGTTTCATAGACTTAGAATAGCACCTGGCACATAATAACTGCTCAGTAAAATTTGTTGCATGACTGGATTGAAAGATTTTGAATATTGGAATGTCTCACAACTCACCTGACAGTGTAGTAAAAAGAAGCAGGGGAGAGCATGCCCCTAAGTTGCGAGAATATTGTAATACATTTGTTGGAGAGTCATAAAGGCTTAAACTAGGATAGAAAGAGAAGAGAGAACAAATAGACACAATACCTTGAGATAGAACTAATAAAACTTGGCAAGTAATTTAATGTGGAGGATCGGGGGAGGGAAGTTGAGGATACCTCTGGTGTTGTTAGCCTTGTCGGTCAGATAATTGTGACATCATTAACAGAAATTTATAGGACCAATGGCAGATTTGGGATTAGAGATTAATAGTTCAGCTTTAGATGTACTGGTTCTTGGAGTCTGGCCTCTGCCTTGGAGAGGTCCACTGCCCAGTGGGAAAAGCCAGGCAAAAAGCCCACAAGAGATGCCTGGCTGAGGAGAGGGATCAGAGAGTCATTCACATACCTTAAACAGTTGGAAGTGCCCCAAAGCAAATACTCAGCAAAGCTCATTAACTAGAGCTTCACCAAATAGCCCCTGGCCACCCAGTCCATTTCTTTATCTGAAGAAGCCTCCAGGGATGGTTTACAGGGCCATGATTGCCCTCCCCGGTATATCCTCAGAAGTCCAGCGCCCTATCCCATGTTCCTGTGCTTTTCCTCATCCACTCTGCCTTTTACCATGACAAGGTGAAGCAACTCAAAAGGCTTTAGAATGCAACAAAACTTGGGTTCTTACCAGCCACGTGAAGTTGGCCACATTGTTCAAGTCACGCAGATGTTACTTAAATGTATTCAGGTTCTAAATAAACAGGATCTCCTCCTTCCTTTCTCTGTGCTGCTTTTTCCTTTTTTCTCTTTCTTTCTGAAGTATTTCATCAGTACACAGAAGGAAGCATGAGAGTGGCTGAAGGATTATATTTTAGAGTGGAACATGGTTTCTCAGATAGGGTAGTGAAAATAGAATACTTCAAACCTTGGTCCCTGGGAGATGAGAGCCTACCAATCTAATAGAAACATTTGAGTAATAAATCAAAGGAGCCTAAAACTCACCAGGGCCCACCTTCTGCTCCCAGTTATCGTTAGCAGAGATAATCTGCTTAGTATTCAACTGTTTAGAAAGAATTACTGGTTGTCTAGTTCTTCTGTGGCACCTCATTTAAAAGTTGCTTTATTATTTACAGGAATAATGTATTAGATCATAAAGATACATTTCCCATAAATAATGCAGCGAGAAAGTCACATATACAAGAGTCTCAGATGAACAACCATGACCTAATAAACCAGAGATACTTAATGAGAAAAAGCAAAATTCTACAATACAGAAATAATAATGGGGTTTCATTTGAAATGCTACAGGGAGTACAGCACTCATAATTCTCCAGAAAAAAAAATTAAAAAGAATCAATCCAAAAACCTAGGCGATTTCACGGCATAGTAGCGCGCATTCATCCACCCATGTCCGTAGGCAGCATAAGCTACAGTGGTTCAGTTTTTCCCTGCAAGCTTGAGGGGTGAATTCCTGATGCAGGAGGAAGAGGTGTTTGGGCCCCACACAGTTTTCCCTTCGGCAAGAGGGAAATGTGATTTAATATGAGCATCATGGATTTATGCTGCTGTGTAAACTTCCACGATCATCCCAGCAGCATTGCCTCAGCAGACCTTCCCAGCTGCTCAGCCATTGCAGCCCTCCATGGTGCTCAGGGGGAGTGGGAAATAAGGAAGTTGGGGACGTTTGTCAGCTTTCTAGTTTGATTAAAGAGTTGATGAGGTTCACTGTGTGGTTCCTTTGAAGAGAGCTAATTCCAACACTTAACAAGGGAGGGAGAAGCTTTTGTTTTTTTGTTTGTGGAACTGACACAACTTTAATTTCTCTATCAAGCCATAGTCAGTGTGTTTTCAAGCTTCTGTTGGCCTGTTTTTATTGTCAGAGTTTTCTTCTAGCCAGTTAATCCCAAGGACAGAGTATTTTCAAATGAGGAGATAAACTTCTGTCAGGCATCTTCAATGTCAAGATCTAGGTATATTGTCTCCTTTCTTACTAATTATATTACCCTTGCAGAACATTCTTTTGCCACCAACAGTCACCTGAGTAGAATTTTTTCTTTTTTCTTTTCCAGCAGAGGCCAAGGGGAATGTTGGTATTCCACTGTGATACTAGGAATTTAATGAGATGACAACGTGAATAAGAAAATCTCAGTGCACAGAATAGGGAAGGAAATTAACTTTGTTCTCCTTTATTGGAAAGACTTGGATTTCATTTGCTTATTTGACTGGGAGAAAAGAGTACTAAAAATATTCTCTTAAGCTCCTTATGCTTCACCTCCTTGCTTGCGCTCTACTTTTGCCAGGTACTTCCTTTTAATCTTAACTCCTTTTGCACCGTCTTCCCTGGGAATAGTGGTTAATGGGGTAAGGGTTAATCCAAACACAGGAAAAAAGGAGAGACAGAGGAGAAAATGCCCAGTCTTCTTCAAGGTATAGAATAGAAGCAAATTTCAAAGTTTCTCCCCTTTAGAACAGTAGTATAGGTCAGCAGAATAAGTGAGTATGGGGTGAGGGCACAAACTTCCTGGGTTGAACTTCTGGCTCTAATGGTACAACACTGGGAACTGGTTTCTCATCTGTAAAACAGGGTTCATAAGAGCACTACATAATTATGTCAAGCACTCAATGTGGTGCTAGGTACCTCATGAGTACCCGATATATTAATGGCTGTTTTCTTCCTTCTACATATTCTTGTTGAACGTGATTTGTACAACTATCACCAAACTAAGTTCAGTGCAGAGATGTAAGGACATAGAACAAAAGTTCCACTTTATAAGTTCTCAAATAAGTTATATTCTTGTACAGCCATCATACCCAGTGAAATATTAAATAACAGTGAACATGTTTTTAAAAACTTGAACAAAAACATACGATAGAACTTGGACATGCTGAGAGGATTAAGTAGATGGTAAGTGCTGAAGACAAGGTAGGAAGAGACCAGGCCTACAGAGTTGGTCAGGAGAAACTTCCTAGAGGAGAAATAGGGGGAAGTGTAAGGGATGGGGACAGAGTTTGACTTCACAAGTGCAAGGGAATGAGAAGCAGCTTCCTATGCAGCAGCAAGAACAGGGACTGTGGTGTGACAGAGGAGGTGGAATGAGCTGCCATCGATTTTTTCAGCAAATAAGCACAGTTAGATTTCTTTATGGGAAGAGACTGTCATGTATCAGCAAGTAGTAAACAGGAATTACTTACTTTCCCACAAACTGAATTAAGGAGATGTCTCAGGGTTGTGCTAGACCCTCCAGGGGACCTTCCTGGCAGTGTACTGTGCAGGATGTGGTGGAAATGAGAATGGGAATATTTAATATTATTTTGGCTCTGAAAGTCAAAGAGAAAAGACAAGTGTAGGTACACATTATTTATGTTGCAAGAACTCTCATGGTTCAAAAATGAAAGGAAGTGGCATAAACAAGAAGCTTGACATTATTGAAGCTGTAGTGTAGGCTGTTCTCCTTTAGAAAGAAATTCACTCATATTCAACAAATATTAATTGAGTTTTTACTCTGGCCAGCTGCTGTGCTGAACAAAGGGACACTCTGGGTCCCTGCCTTCCTAGGATCCACAGCCAAGCAAGAAAGTTAGATTTTCTTTTTTTTTTTTTCCTTTGAGATGCTTTTCTCACTCTGTCATCCAGGCTGGAGAGCAGTGGCGCAATCTCAGCTTACTGCAACCTCTGACTCTCGGGTTCAAGTGATTCTCCTTCATCAGCCTCCCAAGTAGCTGGGATTACAGGTGTGCTGCCACCATGCCCAGCTAATTTTTGTATTTTTAGTAGAGACGGGGTTTCACCATATTGGCCAGGCTGGTCTCGAACTCCTGACCTTGTGATCTGCCTGCCTTGGCCTCCCAAAGTGCTGGGATTACAGGCATGAGCCACTGCATCTGCTCAAAAGACAGATGTTTTAAGCATTTACATTTTAAAAAATGTGTGTTTTGGGAGCAAAGTATAAAATGCTATGGAAACATAAAATTAGGAGATTAATTTAACCTAATTTTACAAGTAGGGAAGCCCACCTGAAAGAAATGATTAAGTTAAGACTGGAAGGATGAATTAATCAGTCCAAGGGTTGGAAGCACTAAATGTGGAGTAGCTATTTCGAGCATATACAAAGTCCTGTTGAAGCATGAGGAAAAAGTTTTCGAATTCAACACAGACAGAGAGTAGAGATGGAGTAGAATGTCCAGATATAAAAGGGGAGAGGTCATCATTAGAATAGCTGACATTTCTTAAATGCTTATTCCATAGCAGGTCATGTTCTTATCTCTTTGCCTGTCTTGATTCTCAGGACAGACCTCTAAGATATGTTTCATTCTTATTTTCACTTTATATATGAGAAAACTGACAAATAGGAAAGTTTCCCAATGTTTTATTGCAAGTTAAAGGGTGGAAGTAAGCTCTAAACCCGGGTAATCAGACTCTGAAACCTATATTTTGTTTTTCTTTAAATAACAATTTTATTGAGATATAATTTGCATATGCAATTTACCCATTTAGAGTGTACAAGTACATTTTTTGTATAAAGTGTGTATACTTTTCACATAAATCATGTAGGAGGGCCGGCCGTGGTGGCTCATGCCTGTAATCCCAGCACTTTGAGAGGCCAAGGCGGGTGGATCGCTTGAGGTCAGGATTTTGAGACCAGCCTGACCAACATGGTAAAACTTTGTCCCTAGTAAAAATACAAAAATTAGCCTGGCGTGGTGGTGGGCGCCTGTAATCTCGGCTACTTGAGAGCCTGAGGCAGGAGAATCACTTGAACCCAGAAGGCAGAGGTTGCAGTGAGCCGAGATGGCACCACTGCACTCCAGTCTGGGTGATAGGGCGAGACTCCGTCTAAAAAAAAAAAAAAGAAAAATATATCATTTAGGAAAGGAAAAGTCATATCTTTTCTTCACCCCTTGCAAGTCTCCGTAACAAAAACAGATTTAAAAAGGAGAAAAAGAAAAGCATAGCAAATTTAACAAAAATTGTCTATGGCATAGGAGCCTTCATAAATGAACACTCAAAGAAACAGGGAAAACCATATTTTTATGTGTAGGTTTGATGAAGAGTAGACAATCATGTAGAAGTATGATTGCACAAAGGCAGGTATGAGCTAATGGTAACGAACTGGGAGAAACTTAGAAGGACCTGTTTTTTCTGATTCTTCTTGGCATCTCTTTGACTTCATTCCTTTCCTCTGGGTATAGAGTAGGACGAAACCTGTTGCATGAGTATTTCTCAGGAAAGAAGGGTGGGAGAAGATCAGAGGGTGACTTTTCTAGGTTTTATAATCAGCTTCAGGGAAGAACGGTGGGAGCAAGTCAGAGTCCTTCTTGCTTCTGCTGTTTTCTCAAATGCCAAGGAGCCATATTTTGGGGTAGTATGTCCTGAACCCCGACAGTCATATTTACATAGCCACAAATATACATATATATGTTTGCATTGTATGTTTTATATGTATCTAGTATACATATATTTGTTGTATTATATGGTATATATGTATACATGTGTATACACATATATACTAGATAAATATATACATATACATGGATCATTATATATGTGTGTGTGTGTACATAAATCTCTTTTAGAAAACCACAATATTGCAGTGGGCACTGTGTGTCATGTTAAGGTGTTCAGACTTTTCTTTTAAGGCAATGAGGATACATTGAAGGGCTTCTAACTGGGGACCAGCAAGATCTAATTTGTGTTGTACAGGACACTGTGATGAGGATCAGCCAGGGATGGGCTGGACAGATCCAGAATCATGAGCGCAAATACATCCTTGACATCTATGTTCAGTGTTTTAATTCAAAACGAGATTTTTAACAAAAGAGTCGTTCAGCCTGCTCTACAAAACTGTAGCACTCACAAACAACTCAGATTGTTTTTTTGGCTCAGCCCAAAGAAAAGAAGCTGAGCATATGAAGAAGGGCAGGACTCTCCCCGCTGGAAAGAGCACAAGCATATACGATGAGTGCTGAACACAGTGCATTGTTCTTCCCACTTAGTTGCTTGATGTGAGCTGATCAGAGGTCAAAGCACATTTAAAGTACTTGTATTGTATCATGGGCTTGTGGAAAAGATTGCATTGAACTAAACAAAGCAAAGAGCCAATAAGAAATCAATATGCAGGGTGCCTATGAGCTATGAAGGAAGGTAAGGTGCTTTTCTTCTTTGGCTGTTAAATGCATCTCAGCTGCCAAGGAAAATGACTTTCTCTCTTGACTTCCTATCTGTCTAGCTGACTGCTTATTGGAGAGTATTCAGGCCCTAGTGGTTCAACTGTATGTTTAATGAGGGTGTCCTAGCACAAGAGCCTAAGTGAGGTCCTCTGGCCTAATTCTTCCTCCGAGGACTCTGAAGATATATCTCTCCTTAGCAAATTGTGATCAAAGATTGCTGGTGGAGCAGAGAAAAGGGCCAGGGCCTTAGACTTACACAGTGCAATCTCTACCTGTCATTGGGAACTTATGCTGCAATATGATGTCTGAGAAATGTACCAGAGAGATTCATATGCAAATAGCCCCGAGAATTAATTGCAGACACAGGAATTTCAAGGAGAGGCCTTCACTGAGAAGTGGAAATTTGAGTTAGCTCTTGAAGGATTTCAGTGGGTGAAGCTGGGGAAGAAGCTGTTCCCACTGGAAAGAAATAACATCAAAAACCACTCTTAGGCCTGGTGCAGTGGCTCACGCCTGTAATCCCAGCACTTTGGGAAGGTGAGGTGGGTGGATCATGAGGCCAGGAGATCGAGACCATCCTGGCTAACACGGTGAAACCCCATCTCTATTAAAAATACAAAAAATTAGCCGGGTGTGGTGGCGGGCACCTATAGTCCCAGCTATTCAGGAGACTGAGGCAGGAGAATGGCGTGAAGCCAGGAGGCGGAGTTTGCAGTGAGCCGAGATTGCGCCACTGCACTCCAGCCTGGGAGACAGAGCGAGACTCTGTCTCAAAAAACAAAACAAAACAGAATAAAACCACTCTTACTCTTGTGGTACAGCCTCGTAACAACTGAAGTTTACAAATTTAGTCCTGTCTTCTGAATGAGGGATAAAAAATGAATTCTGGAGTACGAGGTGAATTCACTTTTTTTAAAAAAAAGATCACTTTCCTTATTCTCTCCTCATCCTTTTTCTACCCTCTTTTCATCTGTGATTCCTAGACAGAAAAATGATACAAGCGAGAAACGCCAAGTCTGAGTCAAGTCTGCTACCACAGATTGCAAATAGGCTGATAAAGCATAAGAGCTGACAAATCCTAGAGAACTGAACACATGATCATATCTGCATGGTAGCATTAGCTACAACTGGATACTTGCACATTTGCCTCTGTCATTTGATTTGATTCCCAAAACCATCCTTAAAGGTACTCAGGATATGGGGTAGAGGAAGATAAATGAAAAAACAATCAATCACCTTCTTAGACATTAAGAGGGTAACAGGCTAGGGATGGCACCTATGCCTCTCCATAATAGCAGTTAGGCCCCTACTAGGAACAAGCCCCCTCCCCAGCACCATAGGAATGATGCATGAAGTTCTTAGAGACTGGCTATGATTTTAGGACTTTGGCAGTGTTTCTTCACTTTTTTCTTGTCATGGGTGCCTTTGTCAAGCTGTTGAAGACTACAAATCCCTTCTCAAAATTATATTTTTAACTGCATTGAACAAAATGTCCAGGATTACCAAAGAAAGCTAATTAGACACAATTGCCAACACATAAAAAACAATGTTGTGATAAAATAATATATGTTTCTCTTTGATAACTACCATCATTTCAAAGGAGCAGAGAGCATAAACAAGATTTTGAGATGTATGCAACAACTTAACTAGGATAGGAAATAATCTGTGAGTTCTGTTGGTGACAGAGTCCCAGAGTGATAATTATTATAGATTATTTTCTATATTCTCATCAGAGGAAATGCTAGATTCCAGTTAGAGGTTAACGAAGAGAATGATGTAAAATCTGCTCCTTCAATGATCACAAACCCACTGAATTCTATCTGTAAATCTCTGGGGTCCATTGTCCCAGGTGAGGCTCCCTGTCCTAATGTAAGTGCTTACTTAGTGAACACCTATTACGTGCAATTACTATGATAAGCTGGGGATTCAGCTAGAGTATAACAAGAATAGGACATGATTATAAACCCTGACATGTGTCTATATTGTTTCATGCTTAATATCATGGACCAGATGAAAGGAACTCCTGTATCATGTGGAGCCTATCATTAAATTCTGAGGATGGGGTTAGTCTGGAGTTGGAAGCGGGGGTATGTTACAACACACTAGGACCAAACAGTGATTCTCAACAGGGGTGTGTTGATGGGAGTGGGTGGAGATTTTGACCCTGAGAGCAATACTTGGCAATGTCGAGAGACATCGTTAGCACAATTTGGTGGGGATGGAGGTGGGGGGTTGCTACTGACATGGATAGAGGACGAGGATGCTACCCAGCATTCTACAGTGCACAGGACAGCCCCCTACAACAAAGAATGATTTGGCCCTAAGTGTCAGTAGGGCTGACGTTGAGAAGCCATGGGCTACAGGAAAAGTATACAGAGCGCTGACTGCAGTGCCACTGTAAATAACCTGTGCGTCCGTGTTTCGGTGCCCTGCATGCCCTTGGAAATTTGTGTGTCCTCCTTTCTCATTCTTTGAGGTTGCAGATTGCATTATTTCCTCCTCTGTAGGGCCCGGTGTCAGGCCATGCACACAACAAGTGAGCAATTAATGTTAACCATGGGTAAGTATGGCCCAGCTATCTCTCTAGCCTGAGCCTTGGTCACAAAGTATTGACAGAAGCAAAAAACTCGAGATGAGAGCTCTCCAGCAGAAAGCTCTTTGGAGTGGGGAAGGCAGAAGTGATGTGCATAGTGGTTTGAATCTCTGCCTCCTGTTCAAAGCGGTGTGAGCACAATGACCTATTTTTGTCTGTGCAGCAAGGAATATAGAAGCCTTGGTAAGACAAGTCCACTTCTACTTGGTACAGCATAACTTTTACCTTTCATATAGGATGGTTATTCAGTTTCCTTATTTATATAATCTTAGAGTTGAAGTAGACCTCAAAATGGATTTATGACGATGCTGAAATTTGTTAAGCAACCAATATGTAGGTAGATTTGTTTTATACTCTTTACATTCACCCATTACTTAGGGCTTACTTTTTATAATCCACTCCCCGCTCCCTTCTTTTCTATTGAGAACCAGAGTTATTTCTCCAGCTAAAAAAAGCAGCTCTTCTTGGGGTAAAGGATAAGATGGGCCTGTCATCCCAGGCATGTAAAATGGCAAATGCTAAGCCATGTGTTAAGTTTGAGAAGCACACCTTGTAGACCACTACAGTAACAGAGGTGTGATCTCATAGTTCGACTTCTTTCTTTAAAATTCTGAATTGTGCAGAAGTTAGTGACATTTCCTTCTCTTCCTTTAAGGCTGCTTTGGACCAATCCTGAAATGATTTTTCAAGTTATGATCAATTGCCCTGTGGGAGCATGATTTTAGTGGGGTCCATGGATCTCTAAAAGTTCTTTGCTCTAATGAATTAGGAGGAACGTCAGCTTCATCCATTTAGTGCGCTTCTCTGTGAGCTGTTTCCATTTGTCATGAAAATGTGGAAGGGGTTTTTGCATTGCCTGAGTTAGAAGGTTCAGAAAAATGAGCCTGGACTTATTGATTTGTTAGTGTCCAATGTCCCTAAAATTGGGCCTCGAGGTAAGGTTTTTTGACAACTATAAAAACATACAGAGCACTTAACAGACCTAGATAGACATCTTACCTTTAATCTCAAATTAATCATACTTACTAGCTTACTCTTCTGATTTTAACGGAATTTTCTTATAAAATGGGCAGTTTCTAAAGATTAAAAGGGAGTCTTTATATGATCCAGAGGACTTCCTGAGTGGTGCCATTTATCACTAACATTTGTATTTTGCTGTAGAGGTTGACAAGCTCACTCACCTCTCATTTAGTCTTCATGATAAACCTGAGCCTTAGGTTGGTGGTAGATGATGCCCACTTTATAGGTACAGGAACTATTCTTAGAACAGTTAAAAGGCTCTACATTCATACAGTAAGTTTGGTGGGAAATCCAAAATGAGAGCCTGGATATTAGAACATATAATATTAACAACAACTATGCTATGATGTGTAATTAAAAAAAAAAACTAAACAATTAGTTTGAAGACCCAGATTCTGATGTTAATACTACTATAAATTAAGACTATATCACTGCTTGGTAAGGTTTAGAATCAAAATTTGTGATAAGGAAAGACTATCCCATCACCTGCAAAGATGAAGTGTGTGTTAGGCCATTCTTGAATTACTATAAAGAAATACCTGAGACTGGGTAATTTATAAAGGAAAAAGGTTTAATTGGCTCACAGTTCTGTAGGATGGACAAGAAGCATGATGCTGGCATCTGCTCAGCTTTGGGGAAACCTCAGGAAACTTACAATCATGGTGGAAGGCAAATGGGGAGCAAGCACATCCCATGGCAAAAACAAGAGCAAGAGGAGACTGGGGAGGTGCCACATACTTTTAAATGACCAGATCTCACAGGAGCTCACTGTCACGAAGACAGTATGGGGGAGGGGGGAATACTAAAACATTTATGAGAAATTCAACTCCATGATCCAGGCACCTTTCACCAGACCCCACCTCCAACATTGAGTATTGCAATTCAACATGAGATGTGGGTGAGGACACGGACCCAAACCATAGCAAACTGGCAAGAGCCAACTTGGTTCGGTTATCAAAATATACAGTCTGAAATACCTTGAGAATTTAAGATGTAAAGGAAATGCCTTTGTTCAAATTCAGTAGCCCATTGATAACTTCTCATTTAGAGAATGTTTCTTAATGTACAGGAGTCCAAATATTTCTCTTCCCTTACCAATCATACTTAGTTTACAATGAGAACATGGGCGGGGATTTGTTTTTAAAGTAAGTCATAGTAAAGAAGTCACTGGGATCTGCCACCTTGACATCTTTGACAACTAAAACTGATTTACATTTCAGCAGAAAGCATCATCATGCCAGTTTTTGTTTTCTACTTCTACCATTCTAATCACCACACCTCAGAAAAGAAATAACTAAAATATTTTACAGTTGTCTACTCAATAAAGGGGCTGCATGCAGGCACTACATTTGATTTAGTAGGGAGGAAGTGGGAGGGGATGGGTGTCTTTGTGACTGAACCACAGGATACCTTCCTGACCTCGACCAGATTTTTTTAATATCAGGTCTTAGTGCTTCCACTTAACCAAAGTTGGGATCATAGCAAGTCAGTAACCTCACTGCACCTTATAAGTACAATGAAGATATCAACACTGCATTCCTAGATAGTCACTGTGGAAATTAAATAAGACAACCCATGTAAAGTTTATACTCAGATATATTAAATTCTCAATAAGTGTAACTATGTTTATCATTTAAAAAATTAACTCTCAAAACTTCAGTTTCCTCATCTGCAAAAGGAAATGATGAGAGTATCTAAATGTTATGTTGTTACAATGATTAAATAAAATAGTATAGGTGAAGTGATTGGCATTGGAGTAAGTCATTGTTCTTGTTAGAATCTTGAATGTTACCATTCAAGGCAACACTTAAATGTATACTTAAAACACTCATGCAAAAACAATGTTAAAGAATTTCTTACTACCCAATGACATGTCAACATGCACAGACTTGAGCAATAAAAGCCCAAGTAATACTGGTCAAAAAGAATTCTAACAGAGAAACCCAGGAATGATGCCCTCTGCCCAGTCAGTCACATAATGGTAAAAAAATGGGCCAAACATGAGATCATAGGGGAGCCAAGGGTTGCTGATAGTACTGGGGGCATAATAAGGAGATAATAAATGGGAAGAAATCAGTAGGACCACAGAATAATGAGTTCATGCTTTGGAAGAATATTTTTAGAAGGTTATTTTGCCTCCTGTAGAGGGCAATGGAGAAAATCCCCCCAGGAAAATGAGTAATGTCAAAATCATGAAGTACTTCTCCGCAATTAGGACATGTTATCAGATGTAAACAAGTTGATTGGCCCATGTAGGCAAGCCATCACCTTTTTATTTGTTTTCAATTCCAAGGGATGATAAGGTAAAACAGCTAACAGGATACAAAGATGCAATAATCCAGGCCAGAGATCTTTTACACAAAGGGCCAGATAGTAGATATTTTAGGTTTATGGACAACAGGGTCTCTGTTGCAGCTACTCAACTTTTCCATTGCAATGGGAAAGCAGCCATAAACAATATGTAATCAAATGAATATAGCTGTGTTCTAACAAAACTTTACTTTACTTACAAAAACAGGTAGTGAGAAAAATTTGGCCCATGGGTTCTAGTTTGCCAATCCCTGGTCTAGGCTCTGGTTTTCAGACCTTTTCTTTCTTTTTTTTTTTTTTTTTTTTTTTTTTACGTGGAATTTCACTCTTGTTGCCCAGGCTGGAGTGCAATGGCACGATCTTGGCTCACTGCAACTTCTGCCTCCCAGGTTCAAGTGATTCTCCTGCCTCAGCCTCCTGAGTAGCTGGGATTATAGGCACGTGTCACCATGCCCGGCTAATTTTCTGTATTTTTAGTAGAGACAGAGTTTCACCATGTTGGCTAGGCTGGTCTCAAACTCCTGACCTCAGGTGATTTACCCACCTCAGCCTCCCAAAGTGCTGGGATTACAGGTCTGAGACACCACGCCCAGCCCTAAGACCTTTTCATCATTTAGTCTGTGAAGTCTGATACCAAATACAGGTGCCAAAGACTGGAAATCTAAACTGTGAGAGGTGTAAAAGCATGGGCTTATTCAACATTAAATCTTCAGCATCTCTTGTAGTGCCTGACACACAACAGGTACTCAATACAACTTTGGATGGATGGATGAATGAATGGACAGACGGACAAATGGATAGATGGACAGACAGGCAAACTGACACTAGCTTATGATTCCCTGTTTCTAAACAAGAACATCATCACAGTCAACAATAAATTAGCATTTATTGCATTCTTACTGTGTGCCATGCACTATTCCAAGTGCTTTGCCTGTGGTATCTCATTGATGTTTTACAATAACCTATGAGGTAGATACTATCATAGACCATTGGATTTTAGTAGTAACAATTTGTTGTCCTCAAGTTGTTAGTTGCTTAATCTTAAATGAGTTATTAAAGCTCATCTTCCCTGGTTCCTTCATATATTAATAGATATTTATGAGAATTTAAAGTACATATGAAAATCTCTATAAACTCTAAAGTGACATTCAAAGATTAAATAATTGTTGTTTCAGCCCTGCTCTGGTTGAGCATGGACCTGTGAGACAGTGCTGGATAGTAAGATTTTTACATTAGGTGTTTATAGGCCCAGTTGGCTCTGGACAAATTGGGAAACCTTAGGGCAAATTGTGGGACCTAAATATTACTACTATTGTTCACCATTATATCCTTAGAACCTAGGTGAGTGACTAACTCACAGCAGAAATTACATACATATTTCTTTATGGATAAACAAAAGGAGGGCTAAATAACAAACAGAGAAACAAATAAATGAGAAAATTTACCTGCCCCAGCCAAGGAAGGGCAATATGGTTATAGATATTCTGAGTCTTAATAGGTCCTCCCAGAAACTGAGGTATAGATCACTATATAAAATAATGGAACATGTCTAATCTACTTACTGCTGCCTCAAAAGCTGAGTCACTTTCATAATGGGTCAGAAAGACATTTTTCAGGACAACTTGGTAATTCATCTTTATTTCCTTGTATACACAGTACATTCCATTTAAAAAGAGATGCTAATGCATTTACGTTAAAGTATATAGATTTACAGCCTGAGATGAAATATATTCATAGATAGTATACCTTAATCCTGTTTAGGGAAAGTGAAGAATCAACTGGCATCAGATTAGTATTGATGAACTGTCACTCAGATTGACAAAGCAGCACAAGATACACTTCGCAAATACCCAAATCAAGCTAAAAAGCTCTGCAGATACAGGTTTTGACCCTTGCTTTTTTTCTTTTTTCTTTTTTTTTTTTTTAGATAATCGGTTCAACATCTAAGAACATACTCTTTGGCACTGACTACTTCAGTCTTCATAGACACTGTTTTTATTTATGTGATGTTTGTAGGGATAGAGGAACAAATTATTAAAGACTCACAAAATGTGCTTGCCCCTGGATTGGTAAGCAAACGGGGGGAGATACTAGATGCCCTCGAAGGTGTCATACCAATTCAGACTGGAAGAACACCTTTTAGCATACCTGTTTTTACAACTCTTGTCTGGTAGTGAAAATTGACTAGCTTCTGCTATCCTGTGGATTTCCATTTCCTATTAAGCAGGCATTTAAAATTGAGTCATACAGGAGTGATGGTCACTCTTCAAAATGGACTTCTTTGTGAGCTCTAAGGAACAGTTCTTCCTGCTTTAGTGATGTAAACTGTTAGGGACAGACAGTCAAGACAGAAGCCTCTACCCTGTGAGAAAAATAATGGATTATTTAGGAGATGTCTAATTGCAAGTGACACAAAGCAAAATTATTCTGGCTTTTTAAAAATTTCTTTAAAAATGGGAATTTGCAGACTTATCAATCACTGAGAAGTCTAGATATAACCGTCCCTGGTGCTTTTAACATCTTTCTCTCTTTTACAGGTTTTCTTTAGGCAGTTCTTCAGCAGAAACTATCTCAGAAGGAGAGACAGAAACACCTTCATTCAGGCAGCCATAGCAATCTTTGAAAGTAACTGATTAGCCCTGCTTGGGTGACATGCCCCTAGACCAAACACTCTTTCCAAGGAATCAGATATTCTGATTGGGAAGCCTGGATCGCATTCCCTTCTGTATCCTGGGGATTGGGGAGGGCCAAGTGAGCACCAGCCCCAGTAGATTTCTGCAAAGCAAATAAATGTTCTAGTGTCCAAAGGAAAGCTAAAGGATGTTGGATAGGCAAAGACATTGTAACTATCCCACCTTCCTCCTTTGTCTCAGATAGGATACCTTATTTTGAAGACCTTTCTTTGGACTTTGTTTCTTGCTAAGTCTGGAAGGCTTGCATTGGTCAGTGAGATGGTTAAATGAAGCTTCATTTTTTATTGCCCTGTCTTTTCTTCATAGCTATATTTTCTAACCCTGGTTATAAGCTAGAGTTTGATGCCTCTTATGAAGCATTAGAGGGAAAGGGAAATGGGAACTCAAGAATATTACACTTGCCATGGTTTGGGTTTATGTAACAAAGCGAGTGACCTGGAAAGTCTCTACCAGGTTTCAGAGGCCTTCATTCACTGAAGAACTGCCTTCTGAGTGGCATTTCCCCTTCAAAGAGGCCAAGCTCAGTTAATGCTACTATGGCACGTGTACCTTTAGATCCCATAGAGTGTCAAACATGGGTGTCTGGAGATGGGGGAAGCATAAAATACGATCATGGAGACATGCAAAATGTTAATTTTTATAAGAAACAGAATCCACCCCAGCTAGGTCATGGGAAAAGTGAGAGTATGCATTGCAAGGTTGTGAGAAGACAGTGCAGGAGCAATTTACATACGTTCAGTTAAGCATTATGAGATCTTCAGCTTCTAGAATCAAGGTATTCCCTCTGCCTCTCAGGGGCCACGTGACTTCTTTTTTCTCTGCTTTGCTTTCTCACATTTTCCCACAGAGATTGTACCTCTTGCACATCTTTCCACATGGCTGCCACGCCACAGAGAGGGCCTGGAAATCTTTGCTGAGGTGTGGGCCAAGGGTACTACCTTCTAGGGGCATGACACAGCCATCCTCTCTGAGAGATGGTCACCTCCCTAGTGATGACTCTGGTCTTCCAAGGAGCCCAGATCTCTAAATTTTTCTAAGTGTTCTAATTCTTCTAAATCTGCCTTCTCTTGAGCCTCCTTCCAAGTCACTCTTCTCTCCCCTCTTCCCCACAGGACAACCGGCCTACTCTCCACTAAGGTTAGGTGTTTACAGATGGCAGGAATAGCTATTGCTTTAAGGCAGTTTCTGCTTTTGACCCAATGAATGCCTTCTGTCGTAAAATTCAAATGCATCACTGGGGTCTGTTGGGGTGGGGTGGGAGGGAGAGCACCAGGAAGAATAGCTAATGGATGCTGAGCTTAATTCCTGGGTAATAAGTTGATCTGTGCAGCAAACCACCATGGCATGTGCTTGCCCATGTAACAAACCTGCACATCCTTGCACATCCTGCACATGTATCCTAGAATTTAAAATAAAAGTTGAAGAAAAAACAGGAAAGCAACAACAAAAACCTCAGATGCATTTTGCTGAGTCAGAGAAGCCAGACCCAAAACTCTTATCTACTGAATGATTCCATTTATATGATATGATAGAAAAGACAAAACCATAGGAGAATGGTGGAAGCCAGGATTTGGGGCTCAGGGGATGGGTGGAATACAAAAGGGGTAGCGCAAGGGAATTTTTGGAGTGATAAAATTGGGCTGTATTTGCTTATTGTGGTAGATACATGACTCATTTTCCTTTATGGAAACAACTAAACAAACATCAAGGATATGCAAAGGGCCTTCCTACATGCTTGAAATGGAGAGGAGTGGAAAATACAGAAACACAAATTGATGTTTTAAAAAATTTATTAAGCTGCAGACAAAGCTAAAGAGATGGGTTATGTCTGATTGTCATGTTAAATAGTAGGACTTCCTGACTGGGTGCAGTGACTCATGTTTGTAATCCCAGTGCTTTGAGCGGCTGAGGTGGGAGGATTGCTTGAGCCCAGAAGTTCAAGACCAGCCTGGGCAACATGGTGAAACCCTCTGTCTACAAAAAAAAAAAAAAAATTTAATTAACCAGGAATTGTGACATGTCCCTATAGTCAAGCTACTCAAGAGGCTGAGGTGGGACGATTGCTTGAGTTTAGGAATTTGCGGCTGCAGTCAGCTGTGATCACATCACTGCACTCAGCCTGGATGACAGACCAAGACTTTGGCTCTAATTTTTTTTTTTAATGCAGCTTTCTGTTGCAGGACACAGGGACTCGTCAAAGGTTGTAAACCCAGCCAAAGACCTGTCACAGTGGGCTTTGGGCACCAAACTGAGTGATTACAGGACAAAATAAAGAAGCTAGTGGAATGCTATTTCGCTGAGACCATTTAACTATAGGTTTAATTGTTTACTTACTTACTTACTGGAAAAGAAGTTATCCAGTATTGCAGTGGTATAGCTGATACTGACAGCTCATACCTCTCCCCTACAGAAGCTTCTTTTTCATTCTTCAGTTTTTCTGGCTTAAGTAAAATAGAATTCAAAATATCTAAGCTCCTGCTGCTTGTCTAGAAAAGTACAAAGACTCCCATAACAGGATCCTTGACTTTAAGTAGCTTATTTTGTGGAGAAGGCAAGACATAGTCAATGAAGACAATAAAATAAATGCTCATCCAAGACTTAAGTTAGGTATTATGGAAGCACAACAGAGGCAGCAATTGGTGATAACTGAGGGGAGACCAGGGAAGGCTTCATGATGGAAGTGGCATTTGACTTGGGCCTTATAGGATTTGATGCACTGTGGGGAACAAAAGGAAAGGAACAGTACTTTCTGGCTGAGAACACTGTAAGCAAAGGCAAGGACATGGGAAAACCCAGCCCCACCCAGCAGTCAGTGAAAGGATGCCTCAGTACATGAGAGCAAAGTGTCCAGCTAAATAATCACTAAAAAATGATTGTCAACTTTTGGTCATCTGGCTTACTACCGCTGAAAAGCTTTAAGTGAAGAACATGGCCATATGGAAATGTCAGTTTACTTCTCTTTCCTTCATCATGGATAGAATGGTATTAAACCTTAGGCAGGTTGAGCAACAAAATTCTCTTAAGGTGTCTCAAACAAATAATAAATAGGGACTTATTTTTCTGCCATAAAAGTAAGGTGATATGGTTTGGCTGTGTCCCCAGCCAAATCTCATCTTGAATTGTAGTTCCCATAATCACCACATGTTGTGGGAGAGACCCAGTGGGAGGTAATTGAATCACGAGGGCATTTAACTCCTTGCTATTCTCGTGATAGTGGGTTATCATGACATCTGATGGTTTTTTAAGGGGCTATTCCCCATTTTGCTCAAGACTTCTCTCTCCTGCCACCATGTGAAGAAGGACGTATTTGCTCACCCCTGCACCATGATTGTAAGTTTCCAGAGGCCTTCCCCCAGCCATGCTGAACCATGAGTCAATTAAACCTCTTTCCTTTAGAAATTACCCAATCTTCAGTATGTCTTTATTAGCAGCATGAGAACAGACTAATACATAAGCCAGTGGTAGACAGTTGCTGGCAGCTTAGTGGTATCTGGGTGAACATATCTGAACTCCTCTTGGTCTTTTTCTCATGGTCAGAAGATAAGATGGCTCACGCAGCTCCAGATATCATGCTGATATTCAGGTAAAAACACTGAAACTAGCCACATCTATACCCTCCTATGGACAGTAAAACTTTCTCAGTGCTCCTCCCCAGTAGAGAGCTACCTACATCTCTTTGAACAAAGTTGTGTCATATGTCCACCCCTAGCTTCATGGGAGTCTGGGAATGTAATTATTTAGCTGGGAATTTTGCTCCCGTGAATAATACTGGGATTTTCTTGGCCAGGGGAAAGGGGGAAATGGTTGGTGACAAGTAAATGACATGCTGGCCATACTGGGGATGAAGTCAGTGGACAAGGTAAAAAATTACATAATCAAAATTATCTATAAGTCACCTATAAAGCATGCTCATTTTAAAGCTTTCATAACAGGATTGTATTCAGAAATTAAATCATTTAAGTGTTTTAATGCTTTGAAACCTTCAATACTTTATTAAGATTTCAACTTGCTGGTTCTTACTTTTCAGGTCATCATCATCTTCATCTCTCATAAATGATTTTGTAAGTTTCTCCAATTATTTTTTAGACAGTGTTTCTCTGTGGTCCTCAATTAACGCTTCAATTTCCTTCTCCATAGGAAGGCATCACCACCCACTTGCTTGGTCACAGGAACAGCATGTTCTACTTTTTCAAAGACCAGCAAATTCTTAAAATTATACACATGTGTGTGGTTTTTGTTTTTTTTTTAGGTCTCACTGGCATCCATTGGCAATCATCACATCACAAACCATGTGAGTCTTGATTGCTCTCACACTGTGAGAGACACTTGAGAACTGAAATCTCCACTGAGGACACAGCGTATCATGGCTCCCATCTCACCCTCACTCCCAGGTGGAAGGGCAGGCAGAATCAATGTTCTTTTTAACTTGATCACATGGTTCATATTTATTCTCTTCCTCTCCCTCTACACTGTTGGCCTGATTCTGGCCACCTGTCCCACTGAGGTCTGGAGGGTAGATATGGATGGAGAGCAACATTTACCTCATTCTTAGGACATACAGTGCATCATCTTGGAGAACCAAGAGGTCTCCCTTGAGCACAGCTCTCTGACGGTGATGTCAAGCAGTCTTCTCAGCTTGTCACTGATGCTTTGTTTGCCTCTACTATCCTTACCTGGAGGTTGCCTTGTTCCAGAATGTTCCATCAGTGTTAAACACAACCAATGAGTTGAAATTGTTTGTTATACTGTGCAGTTTTATTTACTATCAAAAATGATGTACTCATAAGAAACTGAAATGAAATTGCTTGCTGCTTGGATGGTTCCTTTTATTTTTTTTCAAGTTTTGGCTTAATGATACACTGAGCATGAGTTCTGGTCTATTGATTTCCAGAGTAGAGTTTGCTTAATTAAACTACTTGTCTCTTCATATCTTGCCAGGATGTTTTTATACGTGAATCTTAAATTGCCCTGCAGTTTCACATCCTACACAATGTTTAAAATGTGTACTTTGATGGTATGGCTAGTTCAGTTAAATTGTTAGAGTATTCAAAAGCGAACATCTTATTTTATCCTTCTCCATTGTTAATATTCAAATTATTGAATGATACTCTTTTATCTTTCTGGCTTTACTGTCTATTCTTGTCTTCATCACTATCTTTTATCATAATAAAATATATCTACCATATACTTTGATATGCCAGACATATATAGCATTTTATGATGTATTGAGTTTTTATATATATGTAATATATCTCATATATACATGTGTGTATATGTGTGTATATGTATGTGTGTGTATATACACACATATATAGTCACTAATCCTCACAATAGCTTTATGAGAGAAGTACTACTCTTCTATTTCACAAAGGAGGAAACTGAAGCTAGAAGAAGCAAATTAACTTGCCTAGTATCATATTCCTCTTCACAGTCTTCATGGAGAACCCTGAACTTTCACACTGTGTTTTCAGCATTCACATGTGTAAAAATTCCCAACCTAAATGAATCCAAACATTCACATTATGCATGCCTATGTTCAGGCAACTGAACACATACACCTCTATCCAGCCTGTGCCACACAGCAGGCTGGTGCCTATATAAAAATGTGGTTACTAACCACCGCTAGGTCTTCAGTATCTGGCAGCCAACATCCAGTACCCAGCTACCTCATGGTAATTCTCTTGTCAAAAAGTTGTAACTCTTGCTGTATTCATTTCTTCATCTTTTGCCTCTTCTTGTGCCCACAACAGTTTGCCTTCAGCTTTTGATAGAATGTCTCTTGAGATGTAAGTGTCTATGTTGCCAAATCCAATGGACTTTTCTATTCCTTTCCTTAATTTCCAGCACCGTTTAACACAGATAAACTGTTCCCTGCTTCTTGAAATACATACTTCTTTCTCTTGGCTTCTGTGTTACCCCATTCCTGGTCTTCTTTCTACCTCCCTAGCCTTTATTTATTTATTTTTTTCCATTTTCCTTTGATGGCTCATCCTTCCATACCCAAAATTAAAATGTTGGAGTCCCTTAAAATTCTGACGTTGGCTCTCCTTTTACATTACTCTAACCATTCCTTGGATCATAACACCCTTCCCTTGGTGTCCAACTCATCTACATGCCAGTGACTCTCAGTAATAGCACTTCCCCAGCAAAACCTTCCCAGGTCCTCTGCTGCTAGGCTAAGCCCCCTGTTCAGTGTTCCATCAGCTTCTTGTCCTATTTCATAGGATTTGCAACAGTTTCTCAGTTCTTTTTCCAATAGTACTCTTCTGAGGAATTATTTTTCAGGCTTTTTTCTTTTTCTTAATCACACCCCTCCCATGAAATCTTACTATCACAGATATACTAGATATCCATTTATGTACTATGTAAAGTATTTATATAGATGTTTATATGTATATATTGCTATATATCTCTAGATATAGATATACAACTGTGCTTTATACATAAATACAGTAAGATTTCTTTTGCTCCCCAAGAACCAATTTTTGTCCCCTTGAGGATAACATCACCCCCATTGAAAATGTGTGATTTACAATATTCGTTATTTTTAAAAATAGATTTAAATATTTTTGTAATATCCACCTGGATTGTTACAATAAAACTTATTAAGAGCAAAGATTGTCTTCTTACTGAACATTGCCTCAGCACTGTGCCATTCACATAATAGGTGCTCGTTAACTATTTATTGGCAACAAATATTACAACACTCAGAATGGCTGTAGATTTTATGTGCATTTTAAATATTTTTTTCTTAATTTGCAATTCCTAAATAAGAAAGCCCGAGCCTACTTTCCCCCACAAAATTATGTCTGACGTAGGCTCTACATAAATATTTGTTGAATGAATTAATTTTATCTGTACTTTTTGGATAAGAAGAATCTGTCCTGATTCCTAAAAAGAAAATATTTGGTATGTATCCTAGAAACTATTTGTAATGACTGCAGATGTTTTGCATTAGAAGTTTATTAAATGCTACCAGCAGCCTGGGGAGACACAATGGGATTCAATTACCTCAAGTGACTATTTCTACTGAAAGTTACTTTCTAGCATCTGTGCATTGTTCATGACTGGGAAGCTTTTCAGAAGCTGACAGCCACCTACCATGTGCTTAATCCCAACACTTGTGGAAAATCTGCATCCTCGTTGATCACTCAGTTCATTTTAAATCTTTGGTTAAACATAGCCCAACTCATTTCCTTAAAAAGAATTTTTCACTTTTAGGAGAAGGCCAAAAATTCATGTTAGGAATTAAGTACAAAAACCTCTGTTTCTAAGGCATTTCCTGTGGTTAGTTGTCCCATAACTCACTCTTCTACAACTAACATATGTGCTGTAGAGAAGACTGGTTTGTAGGAAAATGGGTCTCAGATATTAAAGAGTATTTAAATATCAGATTGCAACCATGTTTACTAGCCTGGACTTATAGACACAAAAACTATATCTCACATATGTTGGAAATCTTTAAACAATGGGAGCTACATGAAGATACCTTTAGCTAAAACTTTGGAGTAACCAGAAAATTATCTTGCACAGAAGACAGTGTTCATTACTCAAGAATTATTAGTTTATTCATAATTTTTCAAAAATATTCCTGGTAAATGTCATGGGAGATTAAATTTTCTTTGTCATGGTTCTTGCTCCTTCATAAGAAAAATATAGTTGGATTCAGAGCAGCTTCCTTTATTAAGTAAAGGCAATTTCTATTGTGACTTAAATATCAAATACCAAAATAGCTGAATATTATTTGTGGAGTATAAAGTTTCAATGGGCATGGCTGGTTTTGAGCATTAATTACTTGGCTTTGACTGTCTGTTTCATCTCCTCCTATGGGCCCTGTGATCATCCTTCAGTTTGCTTCTTGTCCAACACATCACCAGATCCCATTGGTTTTCCTCTTAAATATTTCCTCAGCCATCCACTCTTCTGTGTCCTCACTACCAATCATATGATCCCATCTACCACCGTCTCTCGCCTGGCTTCTCCTTATTACCCTTGCCTTCCTTAAGTGTCTTTTCCATGACATAATGTCTCAGTCAGCCTGGGCTGCTATAACAGATACTATAGACTGGATGTCCTAAAAAACAGAAATTTATTTTTTTACAGTTCTGGAGTCTGAGATCAGGGTGCCAGCATTGTCAGGTTTGGTGGGGTCCTTCATGTTGGCTTGCGGACATCCGTCATTTTACTGTATCCTCACGTGGCAGAGAAAGAGCACTAGTCTTTTCTTCTTCTTCTGAGGACACTAATCCCATCATGGACACTCTACCCTGATGACCTCATCTAAACCTAATTATTTCCCGAAGGCCCCACCTCCTAATACCATCACATTGAAGGCTAGGGTTTCAACATCTGAATTTTGGGGGGACACAACAAGTAATTCATAACATGCAGCCACAGTGATCGTTGAAAAATGCCAGGTGGATCAAATCAGATCCCCTGCTTAAAGCCTTCACTGTGGTCTCTGAGGCTCTGCACTCCCTGGGCCAAACTTTCTCTCTAGTCTCACCACATAATGTTCATCTCTTGCTAAGAATGGCCCAGCAACACCAGTCTTTTTTTTTTTTTTTTTTTTTTTTTTTTCCAGACGGAGTCTTGTTCTATCTCTCAGGCTAGAGTGCAGTGATGGGATTTCAGCTCACTCCAACTCCCAGGTTCAAGCAGTTCTCCTGCCTTAGCTTCCTAAGTAGTTGGGATTACAGGCTAATGCCACCACACCTGGCTAATTTTTGTATTTTTAGTAGCAACAAGGTTTCACCATGTTGGCCAGGGTGGTCTCAAACCCCTGACCTCATGATCTGCCCACCTCAGTCTCCCAAAGTAATGGGATTACAGGCGTGAGCCACTTCGCCTGGCCCAGTCTTCTTTATTAGTGGGAATTTCCCAACTGTGAAGCCTTTCCATAGTCTTTTCTACTGCTACATTCTGCTCTTGACTAGTTAAGTTCTAATTTTTTTTCAAATATCAGCAAAACTTCACTCTTTTAGGAAACTTATCTGCCAAACCAGGTTGTGACTTCAAGTTTTATACTTTCAAAGACACATTTATTTTCTTTATCACTACTATATATTTTCATTTCTGAGATTAATTACTAGGTTTTTTGGCATTTTTTGTTTTGCTTTTTGTTTGGTTTTTTTTTTTGAAATGGAGTTTTCACCCTTGTTGCCCAGGCTGGAGTGCAAAAGCACAGTCTTGGCTCACTGCAACCTCCACCTCCTGAGTTCAAGCGATTCTCCTGCCTCAGCCTCCCGAGTAGCTGGGATTACAGGCATGCACCACCACGCCTGGCTAATTTTGTATTTTTGGTAGAGAGGATTTCTCCATGTTGCTCAGGCTGGTTTCGAACTCCTGACCTCAGGTGACCCGCCCACCTCGGCCTTCCAAAATGCTGGGATTACAGGCATGAGCTACCCCGCCCAGCCGATTACTAGTTATTTAAACCAATTATTGTACACTAGTGAAGGACACCATATTATACTGTGACCTTCTTACCTCTTTGCTTCTCCACTAGAGCCTCCTGCTTGATATAGATTTAAGTTAATTGAACTTTGAGTTCACCAACATACTGTGCTCCTTTCCTGGTGCATAGAGTTTATCCAATCAGTTATATCTGGAAAATAATAAAATAACAGGGGTGGAAGGAACCTTAAAGATTATGTAATCTACCCAAATGGAGAAATAATGCTAAAGGGAAAGTTGTCAAAGGCCATGCAATGAATATGCAAAATTAGAACCGAAAATCAGGTTTTTGGTTTCTCAGTATTTGGGTATTTCAAGAAACAAAATTATTTTTCTTCCATTTTCTTATCACCATTCTCTAGATTGACTTCCTTTCTCCATTTTATAATCTAATATGGATATAAAACTATATCCTTATCTTGTCAAGTAAAATATCATTGTTATTAAAGTTATCATTCAGGTTCTATATACCCGAGCAATGTGAAGTAGAAAACTGACATTTTTGCCTCAAACCTTATTCATCAGATATTTTAACTCTGCCTTTTGAAACTGTTGAACATTTTGGCACCGAGGTTTAAACCCAAAGATGATTTTTAGCTCATATTCATTAATGCAAAAGCACTAATCATAATTATACCAATATTAATCATATTCATCAGGAAAAAATTTATCAAAGCAAACTCTGTTAAGCTAGTTTAAATTCTTAATCAATTTTATAAATAGTATACTTAAGTAATTTCTGATTTTTAAAAGAACATTTCTTGAATTCTTACTTTTGAGATCAGTTCTTCATGTACAAGAAGTGATTCATCATAAATTTTCTGTATCAAATTTCAGTGATGGTATTTGCTGTCCTAGTAATTTTTCTGTCCAGTGTTTCTCCCAAATCCAATTTTCCTGTGTGACATTTTGCAGATCTAAATTTTTCTTTCAGTATTTAGTCCACAGCAATTTTTACATGTATATAGTTTTAGATAATTTGTCATTTTTCATAAAATTTAATTTTCTCAGGTCAATCTGTCAATCTTTGGAGTTTTAAAGAATTACAGCATTTTTAGGGTTTTGATGTTTTAGTTAAGTTTCATTTTTGCTGTCTGCCATTTTATCTATTATGAGGTTTATTTTCTGGTGATTATTTCTACCTATTAAATGCAGTTTAAATCGGATAAAAGTCTGTTACTTTTTTTTTTCCTTAAATGCTGAGAAAATGTTTTGCGATTTCCTTTGATACTACAGTATTATTTTTTCTTCTCATTAGAAAAAAGAGATTGCTAAAGGCAATTATCTGCTTGGGTAAGATTGTAAATCTCATAACATTTTAGATTTGGGGGTTAACAGTTTAACTCTGATGCTTATCCCTCATTTAAGAATTGGGGAAATCCAAAACCAGAGATTTTTTTGCCTAAGATCATAGAGATAGGACTAGATTTCAGTTCTCTTGACATCCAGGACACTTTGAGGGAAAAGTATGACAGAACTGAGATCTGTACTTGAGTATCCTTTCTGGAGAGGAGAAGCTGGCTTTTTGTTACTAAGGCAGTGGAGTGCATTTGAGATTTTATTTTATTTTATTTTTTTACAAGTTTACCCCCTACCTGTGCTAGCAGGGAAAAGAGCCATTGAGCTGATCTTTATGGTGATTCAGAACACTTTAGATAGATCCTGTCACATGCTTGATAAGTTCCTGATTGATTGTATGGAATTAAGTTATTGGGCAGAGAACCAGCTAATGGAAACACATTGATGAAATCATTTTTGAGAGACATTAAATGGAACTTAAAGCTGAAATGACTTTATGGATTTTTCACTCAAACTGTTTATGAACATTTATTGCCATCAAATTATATTGTGTCAAAAGAGGGAATCAATAGGTATGGTTTTAATAGAAACCTTTTTGAAATAATAAAATTGAGAATAATTCATTATCTGAGAAAACGGAGAGAGGATGGGTTGGGGAAATTCATCCTGAAGGATGATTGTCTACTCTGGAGCTTCTGTGAAAGTGAAAAATGGTGTGAAAATCAGAAACCTGATAGCACTTGGAAAGAAATGGTCTTTTTGAAGAGTATTAATATCTCATCTCATTATAGATGTGAATTGTTTTGAGAAGAAAGGTGATTGAGGATTTAGCAAGCATTGCATTGCTTGATGGCATAAACATTGATATTTGCTCATATCTCATAAAAAGATGAAGATGTAAAGGAGTGAAAATCTGCTGAGGGAGACAGTCTAGAGGAGTGATCAAAGGCATCGGTTTTAGAACGGAAAGATTAGAGTTCAAATCCCACTCCTCACTCAAACACCCCTCCCACTTCCACTTAGTTGTGTGACCATAGGACAAATTTCCTGACTTCCCTGAGCCTCAAAGATACTAACAGTCTCCACTTCATAGGGTTATTCTGGTGATCATATGAGAAAGTAGAATATCCAGTACAGTTTCTAGTTCATAGTAAATGCTTTAAAAATGTTCTTTTGGAAAGAGTCATAGAAGATCTGGATAAGAAGAAGGACGAATAAGAATCATAAACATTATATAATATTACTGCTGATTGCTTTGTGACAGAGATCTCATTCAGCCTTCCAAGATTCCCAGGAGATAAAGGTACCTTCAACACACTTTCTTTTGAGAGAGGGAAACTGAATATCACGGAGGTTGAACTTCATGCCCAAGGTCACTCCACTAATGAGTGGCTTTGAAATCTTTCCCTAAGAAGTCTTATCAATGAGTCTGCCCTCCAGTACGTGGAACATATGGACCCCCATTGGCCAAAATCCAGCAAGAACATAATCACAGTATTTGGTTGGACCGTGGGAGCTGAGGGAGTGGGAGCTGAGGGAGCATGAGCGTCTTGTTCTTCACTTCCTTTCTACATCCAAAACCTGTCAATCATTTGCCACCTCTACCTGTCAGAGCCTATCCCTCTAGATTTTGCTGGCTTGCCATTCAGTGGGCACCAGCTTACCCTGGCACTGAGAAAGCAATAATTTAATACTCCCATAGAAGCATCAGTACCATTTGGAAATGAGTCCAGTAGAAGCCTTCAGAACCTAAAATCAACCTGGCTATATCCCATATATGACCTTGTCTCTGCCCACACAGAGCTTAAGATCTAGTTGACAGAACACCACACCATTTTAAAGCATGTTCTTTGTTGAATATAATGGAGCATTTCTAAACATGATAACAATGTAAGAGGATTATAAAAATTCACACATGGAAGCAAGATATTCTCCCCTCCTTACAGCATCAAAGTACACCAAATGTATAAAAAAGAAACACTTCAAAGTACAGGATACTGCCTCAGCTAAGTTTAATTGAAAAACTAATATCTAGTGCAGTTGTCTGTGATAAACTGAGGTTTAAATGATTTGAAAACACTTTGGGAGCAGACAAATCAGATAATCGCTATCTTTATGGCTGCAAAGGTTCGAATGGTGTTGACAAGTTGTAAAGATAAAAGCTTATAGCACAGTCAAGAGCTAACTGTCTAGATTGGGTTTGGGATCAATGTTAATACTCAAAGTGTAAAAGCTCTGAACTTCAAATGATCTCTCATAGTGTTCTGTTTTGCTTAACTTTTCAAGATGATAATGTAGAACTTTATTTACTGAAAAACTTTTGGTAGTCGTTAGGCGAATACTAACCCACTGCGTAGATGTCATATGTGTTATGTGATTTGTGCCATGCATTGCAATAACAGAGCTTTGGTTGCTGTTTTTCAAAACATTTCCAGTTGAGTGACTATTAATAGTTTCTGAGAGACAAGAGTCAGACCTTACCATTTCTAGGCATCTTTTCCTTTCTGAAGCCGAGATGGAATTTGCCTCATGGCTTCACTCTGATCTCAGAAAGAATGTTTTCGAAAGAAGTTCCTTGTTTTTTCAAAAGCTGTTTGCATGAGTGGTTCAATGCTTTCCTATCATGGAGCTCTAAAGCTGCTGGAAAAATATGTGGGAATTGGGTTGTATAATGGATTCGCTGCATTTAGCTCCAATCAGTGTGCTGATTGTGCCTCCAGGTGACTCCAGTATCTCCAATCTCTGTTTGCTTTTCTCTTTTGTTTACAGGAGCGGAGGGCACAGTGTTCCCTAAATCTATAGAAACACCTAATGTCAGGGCAGAGCCCTTCAAGGAACTAAGGTAAACTTCTGACTTTGGTTTGCATTGATTAATGGCTATCGCCTTGCTCTGTGCAACTGGCCAATGATTCATTCTGAATAAATAATAAGTGTCACAACGTGAATACATAAATTAAAAGAGGTTGGAGAGAACCAGAAGGTAAGCTACAACCAAAAGAAAATTTTCTTTGAGAACTTAAAATTGAGGATCTGGGTGGGGTAAAAGGTTGCCCACTTTGTGAAATTTAGATTCATTCATTTGGAATGTTTGTTATCTGCTGTATTTTGTGGTATCCAAAATCTATCCAGTTAGAGAACTAGTTGGTAATTGGTTCTGATCAGCCCAAAGAAAAATGATATCTAAAAGAAGCTGAAGTCTAAATATAATACAGATGTCTTACTGTGTAACAAACTCTCCACTACTTGGGGTGGTATGGTACTAGACAGAACCGCCTTCTGCAGATGTTCCAGGTGCTGATGTTAATCTTCAAATATTTATAAATGCGCTGCCTTAGCAGAGAATGACTCTGAGATGCTGTGTACTCAGCACCAGCAACTAAGGAAAACACAAAAGAACAGATAGATGGATAAACAGACAGACAGACAGACAGAGGGCCTGGAAACCATTCCAGCCACCAAACAACCATCCGATTGTCCCTCCCCACAAAAGGTATTTAAAACGGTATGTTGAAACAAATAGAACTATTCTTTCTATTGCTTCAGTTATTCATCATAATTGTGATGAATTCAGTGAACACTGGCTTTTTTTTTTTTTCCATTTCTGGTAGTTCTTTTACCTAAAAGCAATCATAAATCACCAAATGACCATTTATGGCACTGAATAACTATTTCATAATAGACATCAATCATAGGCACATGTACTTGCATTGCACAAATCATATCTACTCTTTCATGATGCAGTCTGAAGATCTATGCTTTGCTAAAAAAGCAAGAGCCATGTTCGAGCTTGTGTTTCTCTTAACAGAAGCACATGCTCAGTAAGTGGAAAATGTATCACCTCATTATAAAACCCATAGCATTTTTTGCAAAGTCTGTAAGTCTGGATGGCTGTAAGGAATAAATTGGGCCAAAGGCAGAGGACAGTTGGTGGAGAATGAGTATCTTTTCATAACAAAATCCCACATAGAGTGGGCTGTATTTTTAAGATTACACATCACACCACAAGGTTCTACTTTTTACTAGCATAACCATCTTCAGCAGAGCTTCCACATGAACTTACCTGATTCTCTGTCAGCTAGTTCCTATGTTTCATATAAGGTACTGAAGCTAGAATCTTTTAAGCAAATGTATCTGAGTAAACTTGCATGTTAGGACTCTACGAGAAAGAGTTATTGCCTGAGAGTACAATGAACCCTCACATTTGTGATGGAAGAGGTCTTTCGAGACAAGCTAATGAGTGGCCTTGTTCCCTTTCTTTTCACAGTCCTCTGTAGAAGCAGGTTTCTTACAGAACTAGTCAGTAATTAGTGATGATTAGCCCCAAGAAAAAGTGCTGTCTAAAAGAAGCAGGACTCTAAATACAATACAGATAATTTTCTATGGAACAAAGCTTTTCATTACCTAGAAGATTTGGGAAATATAAGAGGAAAGGAGTTAGGCTGCCTTATCTTTAAGCAGTAAAGTAAATCTTCTGTAGTTAAAAACAAACCCAACCCAAACCAGGGAAACAAAAAGACAACTCTCCAAGCATTAGCCCACTCTAGAGATGCATAGCCTAAAGAACATGGAGCAGAGTATTTGCACATGTTATGCTGGAGGCATAATTGTAGTGTTTGTTACACAACTTTTAAACAACCTTGAAACTTGCCTTTAAAAAGTTAAACCTCCACAATTTACACGTAAATCTCCTAAGTCCAGTGCAACAAAATAAATAAAGATTTTGTGTAGTTGGTTTATCTTCCGTGCTTCTTCTAAAGTTATAGGTATGTCCCACAGAGGCTAGAAAGCATGAAATTTTTAAAAATAATTTCAATTTTCATTTTAGATTCCAGGATACACGTGTAGGTTCGTTACATGAGTACACTGCATGATGCTGAGGTTTGGAGTACAAATGATCCATCACCCAGGTAGTAAGAGTAATACCCAATAGGTAGTTTTTCAGCCTTTTGCCTTTTCTCTCTCCTCATCTAGTAGTCCCTCCGTGTCTTTTGTTCCCATCTTCATATTCATGTGTATCCAGTGCTCAGCTCCCACTTATTAGTGAGAATGTGCAGTATTTGGTTTTCTGTTCCTGTGTTAATTTGTTTAAGATAATGGCCTTCAGCTATATTCATGTTGCTGCAGAGAACATGATTTTGTTATTTTTTTATGGCTTTGTAGTGTTCTATGGTATATATGTACCACATTTTCTTTGTCCAGTCCATCACTGACAGACATCTAGGTTGATTTTTGTGTCTTTACTATTGTATATTGCAATGAATATACAAGTGCCTATGTCATTTTGATAGAACAATTTATTTCCCTTTGGGTATATATCCAGTAATGGGATTGCTGGGTCAATTGGTAATTGTGTTGTCAGTTCTTTGAGAAATCTCCAAATAATGGCTGAAGTAATTTACATTCCCACAGCAGTGTATAAGCATTCCTTTACTCCACAGTCTCACCAGCCTCTGTTGTTTTTTGACTTTTTAATGATAGTCATTCTGAGTGATGTGAGATAGTATCTCATTGTGGTTTTGATTTGTGGTGTGCAGCATTTTTCATGGTTTTTGGCCATGTGTATGCCTTCTTTTGAGAGGTGTCCTTTTATTTCTTTCACTTTTTAATGGGGTTGTTTTTTGCTTGTTGAATTAAGTTCTTTATAGATATTATATCTTTGTCAGATATTAGACCTTTGTTGGGTGCGTAGTTTGATAATATTTTCTTCCATTTTGTAGACTTGCTGTTTATCCTGTTGATAGTTTATTTTCCTGTGCAGAACCTCTTTAGTTTAATGAGGCCCCACGTGTCAATTTTTGGTTTTGATGCAATTGCTTTTGAGGACTTAGTCATAAACTCTTTCCCAAGGCCTATGTCCAGAATAGTATTTCTGAGATTTTCATATAGAATTCTTATAATTTGAGGTCTTCTATTTAAATATTTAATCCATCTTTAGTTAATTCTTAAATATGGGGAAAGGTAGGAGTCCAGCTTTATTCTTCTGCATGTGATTAGCCAGCTATCCCAGCACCATTTATTGAATAGGGAATCCTTTCCACATGCTTATCTTTGTTGACTTTGTCACAGATTAAATAGCTATAGGTATGAGACTATTTCTGGTTTCTCTATTCTGTTCCATTGGTCTACATGCCTATTTCTGTATGAATACCATGCTGTTTTGGTTATGGTAGCCTTAAAGTACACTTTGAAGCTGAGTAATGTGACAGCTCTGGAGTTGTTCTTTTTGCTTAGGATTGCTTTGGGCTCTTTTTTGGTTCCATATGAATTTTAGGATTTTTTTTCTAATTCTGTGAAAAAATGACATTGGTAGTTTTTAGATTACATTGGGCAGTCAGACCATTTTAACAGTATTGATTCTTTCATTGATTCCATGAGCATGGAATGTTTTCTCATTTGTTTTGTCAACTGTGATTTGTATAAGTGGTGGTTTATAGTTCTCCTTGTAGAGATCTTCTTCCTCCTTGGTTAGATGCATTCCTAGTTACTTTATTTTTTGTATGGGATTGCTTTCTTGGTTTGGCTCTCAGCATGAATATTATTGATGTATAGAAATTCTACTGATTTTTGTAAAATGATTTTATTTATCTTTATCAAAGTCATTTCAGTCCTAGGAGCCTTTTGGTAGAGTCTTTAGGGTTTTCTAGCTATAGAATCATATTGTTGGACTGGGTGTGGTGACTCACACCTGTAATCCCAATGTTTTGGGAGGCCAAGGCTGGAGGATTGCTTGAGCCCAGGAGTCTGAGACAAGCCTGGGCAACATAGTGAAACCCTGTCTCTACCAAAAGAAAAAAAAATTTTTATAGCCAGATGTGGTAGTGATGCATGTCTACAGTCCCAGCTGCTTGGGAGGCTAAGGCATGAGGATAGCTTGAGCTCAAGAATTTGAGTTTGCAGTTAGCTATGATTGCACCACTGCTCTCCAGCCTGATGGCAGAGCAGGACCCTATTTTTCTCTCTCTCTCTCTTTCTCTCTCTCTCTCTCTCACTCTCTCTCTCTCTCTCTCTCACACACACACACACACACACACACACACACACACACACACACAGAATCATGTTGTTAACCAAGAGAGATAATTTGACTTCTTTTTTTATTTATTTCTTTTGGCTGATTGCTCTGGCAAAGACTTCAGTACTGCGTATAGAAGTGATAAAAGTGGGCATCCTTGCCTCATTCCTGTTCTTAAGGGGAATGCTTCCAGCTTTTGCCCATTCAGTGTGACGTTGGCTGTGTGTTTTTCATAGATGGCTCTTATTTTTTTGAGGTATGTTCCTTTGATGCCTAGTTTTGTTTTTTTGTTGAGGGTTTTTCTCATACAGGGATATTGGATTTTATTTAATGCTTTTTTCTGTATGTCTTGAGATGATCATATGGTTTTTGTTTTTAATTCTGTTTATATGATGAATCACATTTATTGATTTTCATATGTTGAACTATCCTTGCATCACAGGAATAAGGGCTATTTAATGATGGTAAATTAACTTTTTGATGTGCTGCGGGATTTGGTCTGCTAGTATTTTGTTGAGGAATTTTGCATGTGTGTTTGATGAACAGGGATATTAACCTGTAGATTTCTTTTTTCGTTTTGTCTTTAAGAGGTTTTGATATTAGGGTGATGCTGGTTTCCTAGAATGAATTAAGGAGGAGTCCTTCCTCCTCGGTTTTTTAGAATAATTTCAGTGGAATTGGTACCAGCTCTTCTTTGTACATCTGGTAGAATTTGGCTGTGAATCCATCTGGCCTGGGGCTTTTTTTGCTAATGGGTTTTTATTACTGATTCAGTTTCAGAACTTGATCTTCACTCTGTTCGGGGTTTCAATTTCTTCCTGATTCAACCTTGGAAGGTTGTGTATTTCCATGAATTTATCCATTTCCTCTAGATTTCCTAGTTCGTGTGCATAGAGGTGTTCATAATAGTCTTTGAGGGTCTTTTGTATTTCTGTGGGGTAGCTTGTAATGTCACCTTTGTCATGAAAACATAAAAATATTTTCTTGTGTAATTCTAAAGCTTGCTTTTTTTTTCTTTTTCTTTTTCTTTTTTTTTTTTTTTGCCCCTGTTGTTCAAATTGTGATAGCCTGGACGGAGTCAGGGACCTAGAATGTCATAATTTAACTCCTTCATCCTTTTGAAATTTTTTAAAATGGTGTTTTATAGGAATGTCTCTGACCAATTGAAAAGATGAACAATTATTGATAGATTAGCCCAGACCAGTGTGTCTGTCAATGTTTTATATTTGTCATTTCATGGTGCCACATGCTACTCCATGCTATTGATTGCTATTGACCTTGGATATTGTGTAAATTGTTAATGAACTTGGTGACTAACTCTTCTGGTCTCTGACTTTAGCACTGGGTCAGTCTTACTTGCCCACATTCACACTGCTATGTCTTCTAGATTTAAGAAAATAGAATAAGTGAGGTTCCTGGACTTGTACTAGCAAATAAAGCTAGATAGACTATTTAGGTGAAGCGAAAGTGGTCCATTCTTCAGTGGTAGCAAAATGGAGGGAAAAAAGCACTGTGCTAGGAGTTGGGCGCCTAATGCCAACCCACTGTAGGGGCTAAGGGAAAGTTTCCCTTTCACTATCTGCAGATTCACTAAAAATAAACTGACAACAGGCAGATTAAAAGCAGAAAAGGCATAATAAAAAATTTACCTTAATATGTACAGCACAGGGGGATTGTAGGAGAACAATTACCCAATAACCCAATGAGATACAGATGCTTATAGGCCTTTCTTCATAGGGGAGGGGAGATGAGGAAAATGTAGCATTTTGGGAGTAGTAAATGATTTTAGGGCAAAATAAATGGACTTGGGGAACATAGAATGGTCTGGGACAAAGTTTGTTGGGCCTGCAGAGCAGATGATGTCTGCCAAATGATTCTCTTTGAAATACTGAACGGGACTGAAACAGAAAACAGTGGTTTGTGACAGAATTCTGTCCAGGTGTGTTGCCGTACTTCAGTCTTTCTTCCTACAGTATGAGTCATTAATAAAAACTCAGGGAAGGAACCAACGGTAATTGTTTTTTTCTTTCCTTTGGGGGCTGTCCAAACTTTAGGCAGATAAGGGAACTTCAGAAAATAGCTTCTTCCAGACTCTCTGCTGGTCTCCAAGAGCCTTAAATTTAAAATATCAAGCCAGGGTGCCGTATTTTGTTGTATTAGTTTCTGAGCCCTAATATCCCTCTGTGGCCTTGAGCTAATTGTGCAGCCCTGTCTGTGAAAAGGCAGGGCACTTCTAGCTCTAAACAGCAAATCCTTTTGTATCATTTTGACTCTTGGTTTCAAAATAATTTTAAAGTTGAAGAAGAGTTATAAAATTTATACAGATAATTATCATCTACCTTCACCCAGTATTCTCCAAAGTTAACATCTTACATATCTGTGGGATAGTTACCACAACTAAGAAATTAACATTGTAGTCCTATAATATCATGCTTTACGTAAGATTTGTTTAAAGGAATGAAATCACCTGAATGACTTATAGATTTAAAAATATGTAAGAAGGACTTTAACAGAAAAGCTATTTGTTAAGAGGTGAATGTATAGATCCTTAAAATTCTCACTGCAGTTACGTTGGAATGTTTTTATTGAGGGTTTTTTTTTCTTTAATATTCTATATCCAGATTTTCTTGGTCTTACTTGTCAATAATAGAAAACAAATGGATTTAAAAGACCACACCTTATTTATACACAGACTGTCTATCAAAATAGACAATCAGAATCTTAAATATACGTGCTCCTCATCTAATCAAACGTGAGAAAATTACATCTATTTTAAAAA
Organism: Macaca thibetana thibetana; assembly: GCF_024542745.1. Taxonomy (NCBI): domain Eukaryota; kingdom Metazoa; phylum Chordata; class Mammalia; order Primates; family Cercopithecidae; genus Macaca; species Macaca thibetana. The sequence continues at coordinate 25,003,895 of NC_065583.1, read as the reverse complement.
GCTTCTCCATCGGAGTAACATTTGTGTCCTCAAACCTCTATCTTGGCTGCTAGAGGTTTTCTGTTTGTTCTTATTTTGTTGTTGTTGTTGTTTGCTCGTTTGTTAACAAAAACCAGATTTAAACTGGTATTTCTTCCTAGAAGATGTCAGTTAAAGGAGAGGTAGCTTCCTCTTTGCTACAGTTTTGGTTCATTGCCTTTTTGTTTTTGTTTCTGTTTTTGTTCTCAGAGTTACTATATTTGCAGTCTTTGGTTAAGATGTTTGCAAATAATCCAGAGTTGAGCTCAAATTTTCAAAAACCCAAAATGCTTTTCTCCAGACAAATAATGAGTGTTACAAAGGTCTATGCCAAGCATCCATCTCAAGTAATGTTTGTTGACTTTATTCCTGCAGGCTAATTCTGAAGTAAAGACACGTTCTGGATTCCAGACTATACTTAAAATTATACTGGGCACTATACCCATCCCTTGAAATGAGAAAAACTCATCTTGAGTTGAAATCGTATTTTAATAAATTCACGATCTTAAACTATGAATATCTTAATGTTCACTTATTCACTGTTTCTCCCCACCCCCCGAAGTCTGTATAAAGACAAATGGAAAAATCACTGATCTCAGACTGTTCATGATCTGAAACAGGAAATAGGCCATTCAGTTTTGCATATGTATTTTCCATAGGAACAGAGGCTTCCTTTGAATGCCTTCCTTGCTCTAAAGATTCCTTTCAACTGTAAAGTTTCCTTATAGGATTCTGATCCTACAAGAATAGGAAGTAGACTGTGAAATCTTCTTTCTCAGGTACATGCCATGGCAAGTGTTAAAAAAGAAAGTTACATAGACTACTACATTAACTAATATAGCCAACTTTGTTGTCCTAAATATCCCCCAAAGCTTGGAAGGAACCATGAAATGTCAAGTCAAAATGTCTTTATGAAAAGAATTCTTCATGTTCACACTCAGCTAATATGGTGATGTGCTCTTACATTACATAAAATTATTTACATAAAGTAATTTTTAAAATTTCTTGGAAAGCAGAAATAAAATGAGAACTCAAATGATTGATAGTGAAAGAGAATACAATAGAAATATCATCCCCCAATACAATGTCGTGTGATAATTAACATGAACCAAGCCAGAGAAAAATGGAGAATTACAAAATCTACTTAGAAGAGTTAAGTAAAGTTGCCCAAAGGAGTTGGCGTTTTGATTGAAAGAAGAGTGAAAAGGTAAAAACCAACAAATCCATCTAAGAATTCAAAAGGAATGGTTCTCTGGAACCATTTAGGGTAGGGGCAAACAGCCTAGCATATTTCTGTAACTCCTCAAAATGTTACTGGGTATTTACAAAACTTGAGTTTTATAATGTAATTTTCCTCATAACAGTTGCATTCTTTAAAAAATTGTATGAAGGCAATTTCAGATATGGTTGCAGAAGACTTTAAAGATTTTTATAAGTTTTAAAATTCAGTGTACTACTTAATTTAGAACTAAAAATTTCACTAATCTCAAATCTATTGAAAAGAGCTTGAAATAAATAAGGCATTACTCTGTTATTATTTATTTTTCCTCATAATACTACCAGAGTTTAATGACAAAGCAGAAAGATTGTAAGATACATCTGTCACTCCCACTATTATGCACTTGAACATCCTGTAGGGTTTCTTTCTTTTTTTTTTCTTTTTAATAGAAACATACTAAATCTGAAGTCCTTTGGGAATGTGTGAGATTTAAAGTCTGTGTTTATCATTGGGAAACAAGGATTAGATAAGGCTTGCACAAGTTGACAAAAATGAATTTATTTCTTTAATTTTATGTTAGAATGTCTATAGCCAACTAAATATTTATAGGCTGTCTGTGATTTATAAATTTAAACTATCAAAACAGTCTATTAGAGCCGTAGGGCTGAATTAATTAGAGGCTTGGTAATTCTCCCCACACCACTGACAGTTACAGTACCAAAATATTGGATGAATAGTCTGACTTTTAAAAACATACAGGTTGAGGCCAGGTGTGGGGTGGCCCATGCCTGTGATCCCACATTTTGGGAGGCTGAGGCAGGAGGATCACCTGACCTCAGGAGTTCTAGATCAGCCTGGCCACCATGGTGAAACCCCATCTCTACTAAAAATACAAAAATTAGCTGGGTGTGGTGGTGCATGCCTGTAATCCCAGCTACTGGGGAGGCTGAGGCAGGATAATCACTTGAACCCAGGAGGCAGAGGTTGCAGTGAGCTGAGATCACGCCACTGCACCCCAGCCTGGGTGACAGAGTGACTTTGTCTCAAAAAATAATAAATTAAAATTAAAATTAAAAAAACATATAGGTTGAGCATCCCAAATCCAAAATTCAAAAATCCAAAAGGTTCTAAAATCGAAAACTTTTTGAGGACTGACATAAAGCTCAAAGGAAATACTCATTGGAGCATTTCAAATTTCAGATTTTCAGATTTGGGATGCTCAACCTGTAATGCAGATATTTCAAAATCTGAAAAAAATTCACAATTCAAAACACTTCTGGTCCCTTATTTCAGATAAAGGATCCTCAGCCTGTATAAACATACATATTGAAAGTGAAACAGACACGTACAAAGAGACAGAGAGACAGACACACGGAGAAGTATATATTGAGCTTCTTAGCTGTGGGTACGTGGTATATGGGGCAGTATGACTGAATACCATTGTGGAAGAAATCCCTAAATTTTCTCCCTTTTGAACAGTTTGCAAACATGTTCTGTAATTGTCTTCATCTCTACTTCTCTCCCTTTCCCCACACACCCCAGCAATCCATGTACTTACACTAAAGTTTTTAGTTTTGTTTTGCATTTATAGGATTAATAATTATTTGGTCATAAGCACAAATACTGAAGTGATTGAAGGAGAAGGGAACACTACAGTGGACTAAATAACAGCATAGTTATTCAAGGGCCTTACAAAGTAGAATCATGAACGACATCCATGTTGGTCAGCAGTCTGTACTTTGAAGGCATCCTGCCCTGGGTTTGAATTTGGCCTAAATGCCTATCTGCTTTGTGAATTCAGGCAAGTCTCTTAAGCTCTCCTAGGTCTAATGCCTAGAACATAAGACAAGTTCTGAATGTAACCTCAACAAATGTTAGTATTTTGGAGGAAAAGGCAAGCAGCTGTCTTTCATCAGGGCTCAAGAACTCAGACAGGAATTCTCAGAGCTTAGAATGTCATCAACCAGTACAAAGTTTGTATCAAATCATGGTAACCAACTGTTGGAACCGAACTGTCAATTCCCTCCTGGGCAGGGGTCGCCGCGAAGGATCACCGACACGAGATTCACAGCAGAGAGTTATTTATTACTAGCGCGCTAGGGTCCCAAGCTCTAAGTTGGCCCTGGGACCCCGAGTGCTTGTTACAGGTTGTTTATATAGGCAAACACAAGTTCAAACACAGCTTAAGGCGCGAAATTCAAACAAAGCTTTAGGCGCGTGGTAATTGGGTCTAGCTATGGCCTGAGCAAGGTGTCTTGTTCTAATTGGTTAGAGCAGGACCTTATGAGGTTTTTTCTTGGAGTTGCTGATTCCGGGAACTTCGAGGCAGGGTGGGACCCCCGGAATTGGCAGGGTGGGACCCCATGAGGTTGTTTCCCGGAATTGGCAGGGTGGGACCCTATCAGGGTGGGACCCTATCGAGGCAGGGTGGGACCCTATCCAGAGCCACCTGGTGTTAATTTTTTCTATATGAGGCCTAGTTTCTAAATTTTATGAGGCCTAGTTTCACAACAATTATCTTTCAATTAAGGACAAAATAACTACCGTGCTTACATTTACTATTAACAACACGCACATAAGAAAGGATATTTCAACTAACAGAGTTCACGTAATCTTAGAATAAAACACAGTTCCATAAGTCAGATCCATTGAACTATATTAATATATTAACGTGTCATTATGTTGCCTCTATTTTCTCATTTTGCCAAAGACCCAAGTGACTTCATCACAACTGTCCTCGTCGCATGTTGTGTAGTGCCTGCCCAGAAAACAGGAGGGTCCAAAAGCCACAGACTAAGGCATAATGTGATCCTCTTGATTTTAAGATCACCCATCCCCCAAACTGACATACAGTTGTCTCTCTTTCAAGACTAGTTAACCCAAATATGTATGTTCCTTTTCTCCCTTTCTTTCCTTTCCTCTTGTATCCCAACATTCTTCCTTCTCCTTTTCCCTATTAGTATCAGTACTATAGTTTGAATTTGACTACGTATTTCGTTTTTCTCCCTTAGCCCCAGTATTTCTCCAGGATGCCCTTTTCATCCTAGAGTTCTCTTAGAGTGTAGAAGGCAAAAAAACGAAACAAAACAAAACAAAAGGGGCAAAATAAAAGTGATGCTTCAATATTTGAGCCATTTCCATCTTCTCCCTTGATCTATTTATCAAAAACTCTTATACAAATGTGACAGAAATTATATTTTGAACAAATTAAACCTATGTGTTATATGTTCATTTCCTGTATACATTGTAATTCTTCTATTAGAGACCAGGGAAGAATACATAGCAAATAACATCAAAGAGGAAAATGAGGCAAGGACATAGGGAAATCCATTTAGAAAGGAGGAAGAAGTTGAAAGCCCATCTCTTCTGTTCTCTGGTGAAGTGTAGGAAGAAGATGGGACATGTAGGAAAAGCAAGGGGTGAAATGTATACCCTGATGATGTCTCTCCTCTGCGTCATGGAGGAGGGAAGTCAGTTAGATAGGGTTTAAGGAAAGTTGAAAGCAAAGGGTCATTGCATATTTTCAATTGAGACTCTAAGAGGAGGCCAACTGCAGAGTGGTCCCATGCCAACTGGATTGTTAAGTGGCTGGAGAGGAAAAAAGGGCATGGGACAGCACTCTTGAATCTCCTTCAACTCCTAGAGGAAGGGTGAATGGTTTGTCAAATGGCCCACATGGAGTCCTGTCAAGGAATGCTGATGGACAACTGGTGGTGAAGGCTGGCAGGCAGCCTTCTAGAGAGACATCCTGCAATAGGGCTAAAGGTTCAAAGGTCCAGCTTGTGAGTGGAGTGGGTCTACCCTCATCGTCTACCCACACCCTTTGCAGCTGATCCTCAGTGAGCACTGAGTGGGTCCAGAGAGCCCACCACCAAATCCACTGCAGACTTCAGCACAGACTGTTAGCCAGACACTAGATGCTGATTATATGTACATTTCCTGGAATCTGAATTTTCCTTATTCTTGTCATCAGGAGGTCACATAAGCCCTTTCCCCTCTATCTTGATAATGATATCCTTAAGAAGGAGAGGAAATGTGAAAGACTGATTATTATCTTAAAGAATAAATGTAAACTTTTGGATCACAGGGAGGTTGACAAAATAAACTCAGTTTAATTTTTCCCCACAATCCATAAGGATAAGCAGTTTGAAAGAAAAAGTAATTCAGGTAAGGACAATAAAGAAATGCCATTTGCTTTGCGTGGATAAAGATGATTTGTCAAATAACCAACCTTCAAGATAGGGTATCATGCTGGTCATAAAGTATCTTATGTGACTTTGCCAAGCTTTGAAGGACATAATTCTTCTCCTTGGTATCATGTAGGAAGCACAAATATGATCAAAGGAAAAATGAAACACTTTCAGAATCCATTGTTAGGCACCTGCTATTCGTGATTTTCATTTCTCTGTAGGTCTTGAACCAGGATTGATTAGAACTGTGGTCCATAACTGATGCTCTAAACATCCTCCCCAAAAGTAGTCCTAGATATTTTAAAAATCTTTTAAATTTAACTAGGTATTGGGGAAAATGTCTTGAGTACCAAAATGTTTCACAAGCCACTCAAAATCATGACTAGACATTACTAGACCATCTATGAAAGCTAGAGCTGTTAGCGATGTGCAGTGATTGTCCCTGTCATGATCAGCCCATTTTCACCTGAATTTGAGAGGAGCAATGTGACATCATTCTCATCATCCCCAGACAAGTGAATTTTACTTAAAAAGTAAAATTATATCACCTAGATTAATTTTAATGTAAAGGATTAAAATATGAAAAAGCCCAAAAAGATAAAAATCATAATGAGAGGGTATAAAATTGTGCTTTTATCCATGTGGTCAGGACAGACGTGACACTGTAAAAATAAATGATAACCTCTCAGCTTTTTGGAGCAGAATGGGCAAGTGTGTTTATTTCCCGAAATTCCTAAGTTGTGGCCATTTTCTTCCTCAGAGTAATGTGACTTTATTGTTGTTTTTATCTTGATTAACATGTAAGCCCCTGTCATTTATTATGGAAAGTGTCTGGGGTATATTCTGTTATTCTTCAGCAACACACAATTGCTTTCGACTCTTCCCTTTTTTCCCCTCAGTGGGATGCCCCTGCTGGGTGTATAGACAGAAAATCTTGCTTAATTACCCCTTTCATGATCTTGGCTTGAAGCCAGCTTTGTTTTATTCCACTTATAACCTTTTCAAAACAAAGAGTAATGGGAGTTTAGAGGAACAAGCTGACAACAGTTTTTACCTGAAATAAGTTGAGAACCAGAAAGTGCATTTTTAAAAAATATCAGCCAAAGGGGTTCTTATTTTTTCCTGGATCCAGAACTTTCCATGGATTAATAGAGTATAATATGAATGAGAGTAAGACTATCAGATCTCAGGGAAAACTAGAGAAGTCTGCCTAATTGCCTGGCCATGGGCTATGTGCCATGTTGGGCTAGATGTCGCTTCCTTGTTTGCTGTCCTTCAGTGACTGTCACTAACTTGAAGGTAAAATTCCAAAGCAATAGCATTCATGTACAACCTTAGACATTGCTCGAGTCATCTCCTGTTACCCTTTCCCCCTCCCTTCACCTTTTCTTAGTTGTATTTCTTCATCTGCCCTTTCCCTATTTTCCATTCCTTCCACTGAGCATGTAGTTCCTGCTGTCATATTTTAATTTCCAGTGTTCTTTATACTATGGTGGTTTCCTTTCAAAGCATCCTGTATTAATTTCATAGAGGTACTATCTTCTCTTTTCTCTTTGAATCTATTAACAATAGTTTCTGTCAGGTTTCTTCTGTTTTCCACATTAAAAAAAAAAAAAAGAAAGAAAGAAAAATTCAGGTCTCTGGCTTTCCGATTGGAGCTTTATCAAATGGTTGGTGATTCATGGATGTCTATTCATTCTTTTTTTTTTTTTTTTTTTTTTTTTTTTATTTGAGACAGAGTCTCACTCTGTCACCCAGGCTGGAGTGCAGTGGTACAATTTCAGTTCACTGCAACCTCCGCCTCCTAGATTCAAGTGATTCTCCCACCTCAGCCTCCCGAGTAGCTGTGATTACCAGCTCACACCACCACGCCTGGCTAACTTTTTTATTTTTTTAGTAGAGACGGGGTTTCACCATGTTGGTCAGGCTGGTCTCGAACTGTGGACCTCAGGTGATCCACCCACCTTGGCTTCCCAAAGTGCTGGGATTATAGACATGAGCCACTGTGCCTGGCCCTATTCATTTTTAAGAATGAAGCAGTAAGAGTCTGTTGGAAAGTTTTGTGTACATGAATGGGGCTTATTGGGTGGGGGGCTTCTAGGTAGAAGGATGAGCTGCGATTCTTAGGTGGATGCTCTGTGTCAGTGCATTTTGCCTTGCCATAAAGGAATACCTGAGACTGAGTGATTTATAAAGAAAAGAGGGTCATTTGGCTCACAGTTTCACGTGCTGTATAAGAAGCATGGCACTGGCATCTGCTTGGCTTCTTGTGAGGCCTCAGGAAGCTTTACCTGTGGCAGAAGACAAGAAGAGCTGGCATGTCACATGGCAAGAGAAGGGAAACAAGAAAGAGATGCTGGGCTCTTTAAAACAAGCAGCTCCCATGTGAAATAATAGAGTGAGAACTCCACTGTGAAGGCACAGTCGAGTTTATTTATTAGGGACCTGCCCCCATGACCCAAACATCTCCTTCTAGGCCCTGCCTCCATCACTGGGAGCCACATTTTAATATGAGATTTGAAAAGGATAAATATTAAAATTATATCAGACCCCAAATGTCAGAATCTGTAGGTATTTTCTCTTGGGCTGGTCAGCTTCCCCAGAGAGAAATCCTAATCCCTTGCTTAGGATAAACCTAGTTGTCAATATTGTTCATATTGGAGTCTTGGAGGTTTCACTCTTCAAAACGTAGGTTTTCATGTAATTCCATTTTTAGTCCAGCACTGCTACCCTCAGCTCTCCTGCTGTCACAGATTCCAGAGTTAACCTCAAGTCTTACACAGTGAGGATGGTCTGGTTGCCAGGATGTACATAGTGAAGAAACATTCTCTAGGGGTCTTAGGGTTTCCCACAGAGACCTAAACAAATCTTCCTGAGTGCAGCCCCACCAGATGCTCCCAGCCACACAGGTGCCTGGTAGCTATGATTCCTGGGCCTGGCCATGAATTTACAGCTTGAATCAACCCACAGCTCGGTCTTCACCAAACCCACAGTCTCTTAGCTTTTAGCTTCCCATCATCTGCCAAGGAAATTACTATTTGTTGCTTGCTTTTCAACTTCCAAAGCATTGTTGACATGTTTCTTCTGTTCTTCTTCTCTCTCCCTTCCTCCCTTCATCCTTACAGGTTTGGGTCATTTTAGGGTCCATTTATAGCCATTGTATGAGTGTTTCAGGAAAGAGCGAAGGTAGAGAAAGGTGTTCAGTCCAGTATTTAATCAGAAGTCCTCTCTCCCCTGTCCGTAGGCTTTAGACATCCTGCCCATTTCTTGTTTGCTGTAGAGTGCCTTAGAGCCTTCATGTTGCCATTCTCTTTTCTTGAAGCACTCATCTCTACTTTTTTCTAGATAATCCTATTTATGTTTCAACTCTCAACTTAAATGTCTTTTCCTAACCTAAGGACATCTTTCTTGGTACGCCCCAGGCTCACCGTACTTCCCCTATTACACACATATGCAGTGTGTGTGCCCTGCATGTGTCCATGCTCACAGATTCACTGACTGAAATGTCTTCCACCTTTGCCATTGTCTGCAAGGGGTTTCAAGTTAGATGAATCATTACAAATCCATTCCCCTCAAAAGTGTGTGTTCAGCCAGCATAAAGATGAGTAACTGTCTCCAACACATTGTTTATGAAGGAGGGCTATCAAAGCTTTCCTGGGATCTGTAGTTATGCCTAAGCACATATTTATCCCATGGCTTTCTTTTTTCTATTCATAATATGTCATTTCCAAAGGAGAATAATCCATTCCTCTTTCATTTACTGAAAGCAGTTTTAAAACTTCACATTCCTTTTTTGTTCATGGGTTGTGCAATAGTCACGCTTCAGCAGAGCTGTGCTTAATTTGAAGCCCCTGGCCTACAGTTCCTATTCATCTTCTCAAGCATGGTTGTCGTAAGTCACAGAGGAATGCCAAGTCCTCTTTTACCCAGTTATACCTTTCATTGCCGCTTCTTATTCACAATGGAAGATGAGTTTCCAGTTCTTTGAGCTTTTTTCACAAATACAACCTGACTCATTAATGATAATTTTCCTTGCCTGGCATCTCGTCTCAAACACACTCACTGCAGAATAACAAAGCACAGAGGAATTTGAATCCCTTGACAATCCAAGCACCATACCCCTAACCTTGAATAGAAAATAGATGCTAATAAATTCAGGGTCTTAAAAATGTGAATTATAGTCATTTCACACTTCGTGGCAGCTTCATGCTGAAGAAATAGCTTAAAACTTAATTACAATGCTTGTCCCTTCCTTAAGTGCAGATGGCATTCTTCAGATAGATTTTTGCCATGACATGTGAGGAACAGAGTTGAGAAACTAATTAGTTATTCATGATGGAGAAGATTGACTGTGGACTGATTAGAGGAAAGTGTTGACACCTTCCTAACATAATGCATCTGTCTATTAGTGTATGGTTCTCCCTCTGGCTCTCATAGAAAGCTCTTTGGGAAATGATGAAAATGCCATTCAGCCTTTGAATGCAGATGTATGTATTAATAGAAAATGTGCCTGATGAGTGGGATTAAAATGGAGAGCAGAAGGCGTTAGGCTTCTTCTGATTGCCTACCCCCACAAATGACTAGGCTGCTCTTTGATGGCCATTTGTGAGACACACAACGTAATGAATTGGACATGGCCCACTTTTGGCATTGGAGAAGCTATGACAATACATTCAATACTTTCATGGCTAATTGTAAAGCAAGAAGTCAGCTGGAAAAGGATGATGTATGAAGGATTCTGTTCCCTGTTACATATAATCCCATAGCGTGAGCCATGCAGCAACTAAGTTAAGAACAGGTAAAGGCCCAATCCCCGTGTCTTTGTGCAAGGTGCGATGCTGTTACAAACAGAGAATTTTCCTCTTCATTCTTATGCCTTAGAATGGCCCAGAAGCAAAAGGGGCAGAGCCAAAAGTGAGACAACTTGATATAAGAAAGCAGTTTCTAATGGACCGAAGTGGTAAACAATCTCCCATAGTCATGGACGTCCCATCACTGAGAGACTCAAGGCAAGGGGGGGACTATCATAGCAAGACTATCATAGAGATGTGTCAGGCATCAGAAGGAGAGAAGATTTTAGCTAAATAATACTCAAGTCTGCTCTCATATGAAGATTCTAAGACTCGGGCTTCAAGTGCTGCTCAAAAATACAGTTAGATGAGGAACCTCTCATTAAGTTTAAATTCTTTGCAAAGCACTATTCCTTGAGTAGTTGAAGGACAGAATCTGTGACCGGCATCGACTCCTTTTTATGCCTTATACTATGGGTGTTTAGAAAACAATTCAGATTTTTATAGTGGTTTATAAATTTCAAGAGAGCATTTTCACAAGTACTCCTCTAAGAATTTCCTGAAGCAGAATGGGACGCAGTGACTTCATTCCCATTGTACTGATGAGAAAACTGAGAGGTTAATGTGAAATGCCTCCTGTTTGACATAATGAAATGCATATCCTTTCTCACAGCTCCATAAGACTTTAAAGTGTTGGTGGGTGACCCAGAATCTCTGTGATGGCAGCACTTGGTAAAGATGAGCAGAACCGTGGGGTCTGACTGCTGGACACCAGATCCTGCCTTTGTCACCTCCTAGAGTGTGACTCTGGCAAAATTTAAAATCCTCTTTTTGTCTCAATTCCCTCCATTGTGAAAAAGGGACAAGAACAACGCCAGCCTCAGAACAAATTTTTGAGAATTAAATGACATCATAGACATGAACTACTTCAAACATTACCTAGAATGTAGAGCTTAATAAATGTTAATTTCAGGGGCTTCATTTTTAAAGCAACAGATTGTTACTTATTCTTGAGAAAGGCCAAGGAAGTGGTCCCAGGCCAAGGAAATGGTCTTGACATTAGCTTCAGACAGTCCTAACCCTATCACTTATTACCAGGGACTTAACCTCTCTGAGCTTAGGTCTTCCCATTTGCAGAATGGGGGTGTCAATACCATTAAGTAAGAAAATCCAGGCTGAAATGCACTGAAAATCCAGGCTGATATAGGCACATTATTGTGCCTATATCTTCTGCCTTATAGATAATGGTCAGCAACAGGTTAATAGCCTATTTTGTACCAGTCCAGATAATCAAGACAGCACTAAAACAAGAATGGACCAATTAATTTGCCAGACTGGTCCCAAAATTAAAACTGAACTTTAACCCTGCTTGTGAAATGTTCTCATAGCAAAGGTATTTGCCTTTATATGAAGGCACGAGAGAGCCAAACTGTTGCTAAGGAGAGGCAAACTCAGAAACTTAAGCACTACATAGACAGTATGAAGTGGTAAACACTGTGGCTATGAATAAAAAGGTGAATTTTGTAAGTATTCATACTGCAAAGAGTTTTTGAACTTTTTCTGAATTGAATTGCAGTATGATGAGAGACAGAGTGACAGCATTGTCTAAAAATGAAAAAGAGGCTGGGCGCGGTGGCTCATGCCTGTAATCCCAGCACTTTGGGAGGCCGAGGCGGGTGGATCATGAGGTCGGGAGATCGAGACCATCCTGGCTAACACGGTGAAACCCCGTCTCTACTAAAAAAATACAAAAAAAAATTAGCCGGGTGTGGTGGCGGGCACCTGTAGTTCCAGCTACTCGGGAGGCTGAGGCAGGAGAATGGCGTGAACCCAGGATGTGGAGCTTGCAGTGAGCCGAGATCGCACCACTGCACTCCAGCCTGGGCGACACAGCGAGACTCTGTCTCAAAATAATAATAATAATAATAAAATTAAATAAATATATAAGAAAAAGAATAGAATTTAAATATTAATATTTTAAAATCTAACTCTAATACTAGAGTGTGGTAATGACCAAAATACTTTCCTTCCTGACTCCTTCAGTTATTTGTAAGAAGGAGATGACTGATTAAATCAAGCTCCTTAGAGGACCAGACCAAGCAGAAATCTCAGAAACAAGACGCCTTGTCTGGCTACGTTTTATTCCTGTTGCCAACTGCTGCCAGGAATCAATAGCTCTCTCTTAACCATAGCATGGAAATGAAATTACACATTAAACTCTAATGAGATTTATTTAATTTTTCAAATGGAATATTACATATTGTCCAAGAGAGTGTCCATTTATTTTTCAATACGTTCATAAAGTTTTTGATCCTCTATTAAGTTGCGCCCTTATGAGTTATATTGTGTTCTTTTCCCCAAAAGCCAAGTGGGTACCTATTTTTCATGTGGCTTGGGTAGACTTTTGTCTCGTAACCCCTGGTTTTTGCCACAGAACTCCTGGTCCCTGCCTGCAACCTGTTGCTGGCCCAGATTAACCTATGAGATAAAGTGGCTGCAGTGTTTTTTCCAGGAAAATTAATTATTTTTGGTAATAACAGGTAGACACCCTCTGTGACCATTAAAAGCAAACCCCAGCAGTATTTTTCAAAGGGCTGGTGACACTTGAACAGACACTGTGAATGAGTTCTACTGGATAAATAGCACACAGTCAAAATGCTGGTTCCAGGGGCTTTCTGGGGGCAGCTCTTGAAACAGGGTTGAGAGCTTTAGCCTGGGACCTCAAGACAAGGTAAGCAATGCTGGCCTTGCAGTTCATGAGCATCTCTCACATCCCACCCAAAAACCTTGATGAGCCCTGGGGATACAGCCTAGGAAGAAGGAAAAGGGACAGCAGCCTCAGAATGTCATTTCACAAGGTGAACCCATTCATAAGGCTTTGAGATGACATCTGATGTCAAAATCTGGACATTTCAGCCAAATGGATGAACTCTAGCTGAACTTGCCATGCTAAACACATAAATACCACCCAATTGAATACGTTCCTTACACAGATATTTGAATGCTTGCTATGTGTCTGCCTATATGTGCTAGGGAATCAGTGATGAGCAAGACAGATGTGGTCCCTGCCCTCGTGGAGTCTGTGTTCTAGCCAGGGAGACCTTAAATACCCAGGCAAGGTGATCAGCATTTATTGAGCACATTCCTGGGCCTACCATCAGCCTGTTTACTTTGTAAATATTATCTATTTAAACTCATTAGGAGAACCTCCTTTGGGAGAAGGCTCTTTAATCATCTCCATTTTCCAGATGAGGAGTCAAAGACTTGTAGAGTTTCAGGGGCATGCAGAAGGATGTTGAAACAGCCATCTCATTACTGGGTATATACCCAAAGGATTATAAATCACGCTGCTATAAGGACACATACACATGTATGTTTATTGCAGCACTATTCACAATAGCAAAGACTTGGAACCAACCCAAAGGTCCATCAATGATAGACTAGATTAAGAAAATGTGGCACATATACACCATGGAATACTATGCAGCCATGAAAAAGGATGAGTTCATGTCCTTTGAAGGGACATGGATGAAGCTGGAAACCATCATTCTCAGCAAACTAAAACAGGGACAGAAAACCAAACACCGCATGTTCTCACTCACAGGTGGGAATTGAACAATGAGAACACTTGGACACAGGAAGGGGAACATCACACACCAGGGTCTGTTGTGGGGTGGGGGAAGGGGGGAGGGATAGCATTAGGAGATATACCTAATGTAAATGACGAGTTAATGGATGCAGCACACCAACATGGCACATGTATACATATGTAACAAACCTGCACATTGTGCACATGTACCCTAGAGCTTAAAGTATTACAAAAAGAGTCTGGTGGAGAAAATTTTATATTTGGCTGACATTAACCCATATTCTTCTTGCTAAACCCTACCACCATGCAAAAGGAGTCCGCTCTCAGCTAGGGGACAGTAGGAACCTCAGTGTCACATTGCATTTCTTATTATCTCTATTGCATTTATTTAGGAAGGTTTTCAGACTTCCTGTTTAACTAGAAATAGCCAGAAAGAGTGAAACACCCATCTCCATGGCCTTTTGCCTCATGTAATTATTATTTACTTGCTTGCTTTATTGTTCATCTTATTTATTGGGTTGTAAATGCTAAGCCAGTGATTCCCAATGTTTGTTTCATTTTGGGACCAACTGGGGAGTTTAAAAATAATCCCGATTCCTAGTTCACATCCCAGAACAATGAAGTCAGAATCTTTAGGAGTGTGACCTAGATATCAGTATTGATCAGAACAGGCTTGTGATGCCAGGTGATACCAGGCTGTGGCTGAGGTTGAGAACAGGGTTCTAACAGCACAGATCCCGTGTCAAGTGCTCTCATCACCGAACATACGGATATTGCAAGGTGTGAAACAGTGCCCAGCATATAATTGAGCACCTAGTAAATGTTTGTTGAATAACTGGGTAGGTAGAGAGACAGAGGGATGGGTGAGTGAGTGAACAAAGAAACCAATGATTGCAGCAGTTATTGGAGGTAAAATTTTAGAGTAACTATTAGATATTTCTTTACAGTTGACCTTATAAAAGTTCAGATTCTGTATACTACTGCACCAAAAAATCATGGGAGGTTTTAGATAAATACATCTGTGTATGAAAAAGTACACAGCAAACTGCAGGGTGCTCACATCATCCAGAAGTGAAATTCTCTTCGCCTTCCTTAATATGCATTAATCTCCAATCTTGGCACACTCCCATCTCGACAGTGCAGGCAGCCGTTACATCAAAGGTAATGGTTCATTATTATTTCTTCAGTGAATCATTGTTTGTCTGAAGGAAGCAGAGATAACAAAGAGGAAATTATAGTTTGTGTGGAATGATATGATTACTTGTAAACCGAGCCATAAAAAGGAAGTGTACGTGAGCAATTGAGAATTCCCTCTCTGTGCTCTCACTGCAGACCTGAGCAAAGGGAGCAGTGTATGCCCTATTAACATTTTAATTAGGGTGGGAGACAGACACTGAAGCATTTTCCACACCTGAGAAACCCACAATTTTCTTGTTACAGTGTTGATTACACCCCTGGATAACTCTGTGGAATACCAATGCCATGTTGGGCGAATCACAATGTTTTATTCTAGTTCTGATTAACATAAAAGTTCAGGTGAGTCTGTGAATATGGGAGGGAGCAACAGAAAGACCAGTGGAGAATGCAGCATTTGCATGGATTTCTGCTGATGTCCCTAGTACTGCTTTGTCCATGTATTACTTGGATGTCAGCTGAGATTATCTTCTCCTGTAATATCTACCTAAAAGTGATTGATGCAAAATGCTTTTGACAGATTGTGGGAAATCTAATGTCTTTCTAAGGACCTCCTTCTAGTTTCATGATCACCTCTGACTTTGAACTCCCGTTCTGTCAACGTATTCAGTTTAAGACCAAACACCACCACTAGACCATATATTACCTGTGTTTAAATTAGAAAAGGATACCACCTCTGAGGTCGTTTACTTCCATATGTCAGAACATTGTCGTGACATGGTGATTTTGTTAGAACAAGACACTGCCATATAATGGAAAATTCTGAGAAATACACAGATCTGCCACACCTAGAATTTGAATTGCCTGTCCACACATACATGCATGTGCCACTCTTGAGCAATGCACAGTCTATATGGAGCCCTGGAAGAGCATCTCCCCATCCTGCTCAAGGGGCCATCTCATAACACATTAAGTGGGATTTGGAACTCAGCATTTTTCATTTAATTTCCACCAAAAAGACTACTTACATATGGCTCTGATGTGCACAGATTTTGCTAAAATTTTGAAAAAGCAAAACAAGCTAAAATTTCATAACAAATATTCTGTTCCAAAAAATCCCCAGGCTACATTACCTAGAACTCTATCTTCTGTAGCAGACTTTCCTTCTTTCTTGCTTTTCTACTCCACTTTTCTTGCTTTTCTTCTCCACTTTTTACTCCTAACCCCCGCCCCCCCACCACCAGATTTCTAGATTCTTTCTCATATGTATCAGTTTAGTTATCTTCTTAGTTATTCAAGTGCCTACAGACTAATGCCTCAGGGTTTTACCATTTCTTCCAACTGCCTATCAAAGTATTGTCTCAAACAAAGAGAATTCCTTCCCTAAGAGAAATTCTGGGGCAAGCAATCAGAATTTTACTTTAAATTTGGTTGCAAATATTCAAAGTATAATTAGGAGTAGTTCAGTATAGCAGCTTGTTTCTATTTACTTAAAATTCTGTAGGCTGCAAATAGGAAGGAACCTTTAAGGGAAAATAATTATTAATAATAGGAGTTGAAGATGCAAATGGCCTTTGGATATTAGCTGGTTCAGTTCTGTCATACTACAAATGGGGAAACCAAGGCATAGAGAGATGGAGTGACCTGCCTCAAGTACGCAGCTAAGTAGGGCGTTCAGCATTGGAACCAAAGTTTCCTGACCCGCGGGACTGGGTACTTTCTGGTACCTGACTTTCTTGAACACCATTTAATCTCCACTTTGTATTCTGATCACATGCCACCCTGATCTTGTGACTATTAGAATCTTGACATTAGCTTCAGACAGTCCTAACCCTATCACTTATTACCAGGGACTTAACCTCTTTGAGCTTAGGTCTTCCCATTTGCAGAATGGGGGTGCCAATACCATTAAGTAAGAAAATCCAGGCTGAAATGCACTACTGGGTTTTGGAAGGCTTCTCAGAGTTCTTAGAGTACTGTATTTCATCCACTCAACTAATAAGCACATCTTACACACGTTTAGATATTAGAAATGCAAAGATGAACAAGACTTTGTCCCACCTCAGTGAACACATCACCTAATACATGTGAAAGTCAGTCTTATAATAGGCCTATGTGAAAGGGGAAAACTAGGAACAGATGTGTGTGTTGTGTCTCAAAGCAGAGTCAAAATTCACCAAGAAAACGACAAGGCAGAAGCACTTCAGTAGGGAGAGGTAACATTATATGGTATGGCATGGAGACATAAAAGCACATGCATGATGCTGAGACGGGATAGTTTCCTTGACCCCCTTTATGGGCAGGAACTGGAGTGACTCATTTCACTCAGCTTGCCACTAGTCACTCCTCGTGGGAGGGAGTGTGCCAGCGAGTGAGTGTGGGAACCAGAGTGAAGGAACACTGGGACCAGCCGGTCGCGCCTCTGGCAGGAGCAGGCTCTCTGTGGGGCCCGCAGCAGTGTCCAAGCATGGTATAGCCAAAGGTCATTCAACTCTGCCGTCTGTGGAGGGCCAAGTGCCAGTCAGCTCAGTAGGGGATCAGGGTCAGCCACTGTCCTCTCAGCACCCAGGTTCTTGTCCGGCATTCAGGAAGAATCATGTCACAGGAACTGTTTGAAACGTGATGAATGCGGAAGACTTTACTGAGTGGTGGCGGCTCTCAGCAGAAAGGCTGGAAAGGGGATGGGAAGGTGATCTCTCCCGGAAGCCCAGCCATCTCCATCCAGGCCCCTCTCTGAAACCACACCGTCTGAAGTTAACCGCACCTATCCGTAGTCTCCAAGGCTCAGTTGCTTCTCTGCTCACCGCTCAGCTGCTCGTATCCTCTCCTCACAGCCACTGGTGTTGCTCTGCCAGTTGAAGTCTTTTATGGGCACAGGATAGGGGTGGGGCAAGCCAAAAGCAGCATTTAGATGGAAAAATAGGGTCAGCTGTTTTCACTTAGTGCTGCGGTTCCAGGCTTAAGGGTGGGTTTTAACTGGGAGAATAGCCCTTCTATATCAATATGTTGGAAGTATGATGAAAGTGTCAACAGGGTTTTAGGGCAGAGAGTAATAGATGATTATGTTTGATGCTGGAGAAGAACATTAGGTCTGGATGCTAAAGAGTCTTGAATGTCATGCCAATAATTTGGATTTCAACCTATAGATGATGGGGGAGAACACACATAATTGCAAATTAAAAGAAACTCTACCATAGTCATCATTAGAATGGTTTTTTAAAGATATCATTATTCATATTCTTGATTTATTCCCAATTTGAGGTTACTGATGAAGAAGTTCTAAGTTTTCCATCTAAAAATGGCTTATGTCAAATGACGTTGCCAAAGCAAATGCTATTATGAAAGTGAAAATATAATCTCAGCAGGCTTTTATTTAACTGAGAGCTAGCATAATGAAGGAGTTTACTGTTCCTAAAGCAACATGTTCTCAGCCACTGGATTTAATGAAAACCTGCTTAGAGTCTATACAAAAAGGGTGAAAAGTGAGGTGCCTTTTCTGTCCGGTATATTTCTCAGGAACTGACTTACAAAGGATCAAATATGACACGTTACTGACTTATTCAAGGATTTATACCTTAAAAAAAAGAGAAAAGATAATGTAGAATGTCACTGTAATTAAAAATACATAGCTGTGGCCAATTATAGCTGTTGCCACAACTATAATAGCATGAAATGCACAAGTAGTAAATGTATAGGTTTCTTCTCTTTGAGAAATAAAATGCTGTTTTCACATAGGATGTTATAGGCATCTGAATATTTAAAAATAAGATTCTGGAAGGCATGAGCAGAAGTGTACAAATTAAATAGGTTCTCATGTGTACAAGTAGCAAGAAGAAAATTATGTGGAAAACAACTTTTAGGCTGAAAGAAGTAATAAAACACAAATCTGTTGACTTTCACTTGACCCCTGTTCTACAAAATCAAACCGTATAAATGCAAAAGTCTGTTCAGCTTCTGTTGAAAAGGCAATATACTTCAGACTTGCCTTAGGGTTAACACAGTGACCAAGGCAAAGAAAAAGAATGTAGTATGGACAAGGAACATTAAAGTTCTAAGGAGAAAGCTGATTGGAAATGTAGGAAGAAACCAGCATGTCCAACTGTGAAGAGAGTCGGAGGATATCATTTGATCAGCAGGGGCTGGGTTCTTCAGGCCTTTGTGGTATTGGGGGTCAAGGACCAGGGGAGGCTTAGTTTACACTTGAGAACACTTAGTAATGACTTTGGAAGCAACATTAGTACCGAGGGTCTCCAAAGTATTGACATAGAATGTACACATGCACACAGTAGATTAAGGGGTGTTAAGCAAAGCTGATACCAGCATTTCCCATTCCCGTGCGTCCTCTTCTTAGCACACATTCACACAGGAAGTTTAACTTACAATCCCCAAGAAAGCAAAGGATATTAAAACAGTTGAGGCATTACAGTGAAATAGGTAAGTTATGGAAGGGAAAGGCATGATTTCACTAATGTTTCTCTGACAGAATGGAGTGGGGTGATCTGAGTGGATAGCCAAGCCTTAAAGGAAACAGATGCCCAAGATATATAGATGTTTAGTTCTATCGAATGAATCACATTAGATTGTAGGAAACACCTGAATGTAGGATTGTTCATGTTGTAAGATTTTATTGAGTTGATAAACTACATAAGCTTTTGAAACAGACACAGGCCCATTTACTTCTGCTTTTGTTGCACATTCACTTTTAGGTGTATTTCCTTCATGTTTGTATCCATAATTAGCCAAAAGCATCATGCGAACATTTTATCCCCAGTGTCAAATGCAGTGCCTAATGCATGGAAGCTAGTAAATATTTGTTGAAGGAGAGATAAATAAGATTAAATCCAAGTCAGCTGATGCGGCTAATCCTAAGAGAAGGGATGAGCAATTCTGTAGACAACATTGTATTTTGCTGAGTTATAGAACTTCTTCTATTTCTCTGGCCTGACACAGGTCTAAATGTCTTTATTAGACAAAAACAAAAAAACCTTCCTGGTAAGTTAATTAAGAAGAATGACAAAGTCAGCAGTTACAAAGCATCTAAGCCCCTATGCAGTACCTTGAGCTTTGGATTTGCATAGACCTGAGTGAAATCCCTGGATTTGCCACTACACAGTCACGTGATCTTGAGCAACTCTCCTTAACTCCTGGATGCTCAGTTGTTCCATCTGAAAAGACAAATTGTAATTGATTCATCTCATAAGGCCTCTACAATATTTGGTAGACAGAGTACCAGCACACAGAAACATCTAATGGAATGACATAGGTATTCTAATTCAAGGGAAACTTTCAGGAGTTTAAGATTAATTCAGTGAGACTCCACAAAAAGTTGAGACCAAACTACAAAAATGACAGCTCAACGAATTTTAACTCATATGTTCACTAGTTGATTGTCTCATGTACAAAACCGTAGATTCATAAGCCAGGGATGAAGTTTGTCTTGTTTATTCCCATGTGGTACTAAGTACAGGGCCCTGCACATAGTAGGTCATTAACAACATTTGAATAATAAATGAATGAATAAGTACATTTCCACACATGATGTTGTGAATTACCAAACTAGTTAGTGCTCTGTGGTCTACACTAGAGTTAATGTCACTGAGAGTTAGGGAACCGTAGAAAGGTTGATGGCATTCTGGGTAGTAGAGGTGGGGAAGATGATGAAGTAAGGATGCTATGACAAAAGAGAAAGTGTAACACTGCTGTAGGCAGCATGAGCTCCTCCCAGAAGGTCATGGTCATGGATGCTTTTGATGAGGGCTGAATAGTCTTTCACACCTGAATAGTCTTTTGCACATCTGTTTTGCTCCTCTGCGCTATAGATTCCAGCTATGGTGAATTATTTCCAGAATCTCAAATGCTTTCTCTTCCTGGATGGTCTTTGAACAGTCCTCTGTTTGGAACACTTCCATATCCCTTTTATCTATAACTGCTTCTTACTCTGTGGGTCTCAGTTTAAATATCGTCTCCTTTTGTAAGGCTCCCGTGAACCCCCAAACTGATTTCAGGCTTTAATACAATCACAGCAATTATTCATCTGTATTGTATTTCCATGCTGAGTTGTTCCTTCCCCCCAGCAGGCTTGGAAAAGACCAGGACAGTCTACATTTACCAGCCTCTAATCCATCACAGTCAGTATCCACTGAATGAATAACACCATTCTGAGATGTCAAGCCTAAAAGAATCAGGAATGTTTCTAAAGAAATAGGAAAGTTATGGGGGGTGGTTGGGGCTTAAAACTGGATAATTTCAGTTTTTAGTTTTCTTTAAAGTAGCAGAAAACTCAGTGAGTAGAAATGTCTAGTAATCAATAGAGCAGGAATACTAGGGAGAGAAGACAGGGCTGCAGTGGATATCATCTGCAGAAGAGAAAGAAAAACAAAGAGTGAAAAAGATGTACATGCATTTAGGGAATAGAAGGAAGAAGCAGAGCTGACAAAGAAGTCAGATAGAGAAGCTTAGAGGGAAAGAAAAGTTTCTCAAAGGGGTAGTTATTCACCTTGAAAGCAGAAGTTTAAAAACCCCTTAAAGGAAAGGGGCAGATGCTGAAAGGAAATGGGTGGTAGAGTGGAGTCAGCTGCTCCAGAATCCAGGGGAGATGCATGGCAGGGTAAGAACTCAAGTGGGCTACTCGGCCAAGGGCAGCTCTTATCCGAAGAAGTCAGGCTTAGGCTTGTGTTAAGACAATGGAAAGGGAGAGGTGGAAGATGGTAGAAAACGAAGTTGATGGAGGTGGATATAAGCTAGAAAGTTGTCAGTGTTGCTCTATTTTGTCCTGGATCCTTGTAGTTTCTTATGCTTCTTTCCTGCAGGGAAATGGAGTTAGGCATATGCTGTCTAGAATGCGTTAGAAGTTTCCCAAACATTAGACAAAGCATGCTGCAGAGTGCTGTAGAGTAGAAAGAGCCATCAGCAATCCTGATGAGTATCTTTTTGCCTCGGTTTGTAGCTCCTAGGGATATAGGGCATTTCACTATCCACAGAACCTCCAGCTTGCTTATGTGCTGCCTTGGAACCCTTCCAAGGCTTACCTCATGCATGCTTGTCAAGAAGCTTACAGTACAGTTGGGGATATTGTCATTTACTTTAGTTTCTTGGCAGTAACCAGTATCTACAGTACCTACTTAACAAATGTTTACTGAAGTGAAGTCAAGTTGGGCTGATGTTCTTTTATGCCGTGAGGCCTGACATACACGTTTTTTCTTCTAAGTGAATAGAAAACACTTTAGTGTTGGCCGGGCGCGGTGGCTCAAGCCTGTAATCCCAGCACTTTGGGAGGCCGAGACGGGCAGATCACGAGGTCAGGAGATCGAGACCACCCTGGTTAACACGGTGAAATCCCGTCTCTACTAAAAATACAAAAAAAAATTAGCCGGGCAAGGTGGCGGGCGCCTGTAATCCCAGCTACTCGGGAGGCTGAGGCAGGAGAATGGCGTGAACCCAGGAGGCAGAGCTTGCAGTGAGCTAAGATTCGGCCACTGCACTCCAGCCTGGGCGACAGAGCGAGACTCCATCTCAAAAAAAAAAAAGGAAAACACTTTAGTGGGAGCTAAATGATGTAGACACAAAGAAGGGAACAACAGACACGGGGCTTTCCTGAGGGTGGAGGGCAGGAGGAGGGAGAGGAACAGAAAAAGTAACCATTGGGTACTAGGCTTATCATGAGTTTATTTAAATAACAAACCTGCACATATACCTCTGAACCTAAAATAAAAGTTTTTAAAAAACACTTTTGAAAGAATTTTACTCTTCCATGAATTACTAAGAATAGCAGCTACTGTCTATTGAACAATGTGTAAAACACTTTACATCTATTTAATCTTCAAAACAGTTTTATGAGGTATTAGTATCCTCATTTCATTGATGAGGAAACTAAGGCCTAGAGAGGTTATGGAATTTATTAATCCAAGGTCATATTGCATGTAAATGGCTCAGCTGCCATTCGAATTCAGATTTGTATAAATCTAAAGACCCCTAGTTTAGCCTGCTCCTCACATGGTCATTTCATCTCTGGGCCTCTCCATAAGGCATGTACCCAGAAAATGTCAGAACTATGGTAATCTGCAAAGGCACTGCTCTCCTACCTTTTTCCTACTTTGCCCTCCAGCCCTCGTAGAAGCCAAGGTTGCTTTGTGATTAGCACAAACCACTGTCTCATTTAGCAGTAGAACCCTGATGGATAGTCTCTCCAGGTGGGCTAGTATCTTGCACACCATGGGTCCCAGCTGTCTTCATCCTTGAACAGAATCCCTGCTGAACACAGAACAGCCATAGTACTTGATACAAAGCTTACTCAGATGCTGACAGGTTTGTAAGTGTCTAGAGGACAAAGCAACAGCTGATTATTAAATTTCCTTTAGATCCATCAAATGATTTAAGCAAGGTGCTTGGAGGTAACCAATTTGAGTAACTCCTTTGAGTAATTGGCGATAGCTCTGCTTGAAGCTCTGATCAGCTTTGCTTTTAGAAATTCTATAGGCAAAGCCAAAGCTACAAGAGAATTTGGTCTTTAAGGACTTCACAGGGCCAGTCCTTAAAACTGACCATTTCTTTTCCCGTTGTCAGCCGCTGTCAGAATTTAACAACCGTGGCTGTGATTTATTAACGTGTCTGATTCCCTCTGGGGGCAGTCCCATTTTTCAAGGATATTCCATGCTCCAAGCAGCTCTTTGCACAGTGACCGTCCATCAGAGGCATCTGCTTCAGTAATCAGCAGCTCCAGATATGCTCATGCCTCACCAGACAATGCTACAATCTCCTGGGAACTGGCATGCAGAGAAATAATGGATTTATAGAAATATACCACTGTGACAAAGTGGGAAGACAGATTAAACAGAAAAGGCAGGGCAGGCTAGGGGCTGAGGAACATGAGGACAGAATTATAGGAAACCAAGCCACACAATAGTAGCTCTTAACAGGACTGTAACATCTTAATGCATTCTTCCCACCCAGCACAAATGTGGGGGTCACAGATTATTGGAATGGAGGTGGTCTAAAAATCAGCAGAATTAAAAAGACACATTCAAGTGAAACAGGCTTTCCTTGCCTCCCATCTTTTCATTCCATGTTATTTTCTTTTCCTCTCTGAAAACCACTTGGCAAGGATCATGAGACAGAACAAAGAGAAAAGGGGAGGTGAGCTATTTACTGAAGGCGTAAAACTCAACTTGTGTTGGCATTATGTCACTGAACTGAATAGCTATCAGAGACTCTTTTTCCTCAACTTTGAATGGGCCTAAAATGTTACTGTTACCAAAGTTGCACATTGAAGAAGACAGCAGATAATGTACTTGGTAAAATAGGCAGCCTCCACCAGGAAAATGTATAAAGGTTCCATTTACTGACCCTCCCTTACCTCCGCATCAACTTGTGTCATAAATTGCTATTTGCTGACAAGCTGTGCTGATATAAGCCCAATGCTAGTTGCAGCACAAGAAAAAGATGCCATTTACTTAGTGCCAAGGAACAACAGCCTTGCTTCTCTCGAGCTGATCACCATGTTGCTGGCTGGTAGAGGGAGAATGGATGGTAGCCATGGTTTGTTACCAGTCTAATTTCCATGTATGTACTACTGTAGCATTAGTGACCAGAGGAAAGACATCTGGCCATTCTAGGAAGCATGAGAAATTTTTCTGACACCTACCCCAGCCCTTCCCAATGTCCCCAACATTTGCGCACACACCACCATCTCACTGCACAGCTGGGTGTACTATTGAACACTTCAGCTTTGAGTTGTCTTGATAATATTTTAACTTTTAAGTTCAGGGGTACATGTGCAGGTTTGTTATATAGGTAAACTGTGTCACAGGGGTTTGTTGCACCGATTATTTCATCGCCCATGTAATAAGCCTAATATCCTTTAGTTATTTTTCCTGATCCTCTCCCTCCTCCCAATAATTATTCTAAACGAATTGCTATTTTTAGCATAGTGGCTGACACCTATAAATATTTGGAATTTAAATATTCCTTGAATGAAAGAGTGACCAAATGGATTTTATCTGAATGTATTTATCCACTAGGATATTTACAGCAAGTACTGTTTACAATGATGGGCTTTCGTAGATATTAGCTCATTTGATCTTTATAATAACCAAGCAGCAGCTACTCCACCTGCCCTCTTATTTAGGGTTCTTTGGTAGTAAACAACAGAAACTCATTCTGATTAATTACCTAAAAGGGGATTTTTTTAAAAGGATGTCAGAAACTCCCCAAATTAACAAGAGGCTGGAAAGGGTCCTAGAGACAGGAGAGAAGTAAGAAGGCTTCAGAAAGTCCGCAGGTAGAAATCCTGGGAACCAGCAGAGTCTGATCACAATGAAGAAACTCTGGTTTCTGCCTCCTTGTCTTGGTAGAGTCATATCCCAGGCAGGGCTGCCATGTTGTTTCAGATTGGGTTCCTTCCACACTCCTTGACTCGATGGCTCTATTGGACTGAATTCAGTGAGGAGAAAACCCCCCAAGGAAATCTGCTAAGAAGGGGAAATAGATGCTAGACAGCCAAAAATCCACCAGGGCTACCATATCTCTTGGGCAAACAGAAACATTGAGGCTCAGAGCTTAGTTGATTTCTTCAGTGTTATGCACATGGTGCTTCAAAAACTGATTCAAACCTGGGTTTTCTCACAAATTCCACATTCTTTCCTTTTATATGCCACAGTCATATAATGTGTCCTTTTACTCCTGAAAACAAGTTACTACATACAGTGTACTATCCTAGATTGGATCCTGCATTTAAAAAGGACAAAAGGACATAGAAGATTGGTAAAATCCAAACAAAGTCTGTAGTTTAGTTAATAGTATTAGATTGTACCAATGTTAATTTCTTAGTTTTGACAAACATACCATGGTTATATAAGATGGTGATATTAAAGGAGACTGGGCAAAGGGTATAGAGGAACTCCCTGTGCTAGTTTTACAACTTTTCTCAAAATCTAAAATTAATCCAAATATAAAATGTTGTTTAAAAAACAGGTTGATAGCTCTCCTTGGGCTTCTTTGGGACAAAGTGACACACATTTATGGATAGCCTTCTGATGCAAGGCACATGGAATTCCCGAAGATCTCAGTGTCAGCATTTATACAAAAGGAAGCCATAGTCTAGAAAGGGCAGTACCATACCAAAAAGGAATATGAGGGATAGGCATCATATCCAGAAATTTTGGAGGAGGTAAAGGAGATTTAGGGGCAGCATTAGGGGGAAAGTGGTACTTGAATTTATCGTTTTAAAAAAATGATGAAAATTGGATCTCCAAGAGAAGAGAGGTAGGAAGCATAATCCTGGATCACAGAAGAATGAGAATGAAATTGTCAGTGGTGTAGGCACATGAAAGACTCCACCATCCAAATTGAGAAATTGGGATTTCGTCTTTGTTGGCAATTGGTTGAAGTCATCGGGGCTGTTCTTCAAAAGGATACTCTGACTTGATAAGTAGGAGACTCTGAGCAGGAAGGCAGAAGACAGAAAGGATGCTAAGAAGATTATTCAAGATTAAAGATAAGTGAGAATTAAAGTCAGTTCTGCGTCTTAAGCCCTGGAAATAGTCATCAACACAGTGAAAGTCTGTGTTCATCCAAATATCCAGAACTGTTTGATAAAGACACCAAACATTTCCTGTTCTTTATAGCAGCCTAGAGAAGCAAACTAAATGTAGAATACAGCTCAAGTAGTGTCTTGGTAAATAATTCTCAAAATATTACCCCTTTTATTGTATGAAATGACTATTTTCAAAACATAATTTTTATGTTCAAAATATGACATTGCTATTTAAACACATATTTAAAAGTTACTACCTTCCAGGCACTGTCCTAAATGCTTTACAAATATTAATTCACTTAATCTTCACACTGTACACCCTTAGAAGGTAAGTACTATATTTATTAGCCCTGTTCTACAGATGAGAGAGCAGAGGAACAAGGGAGGAAGGAAACTTGCCTAGAATTATGGAGCTAGGAAAGAATAGAGCTGAGATTCAAACCTAGGCAGCCTACTGAGCCCATGCTCTTGATCATGGTATATTACTATTGTTATTACTTAAAATTTGTGGTTAAAACAGATGATGTTAAAACAACAGTGGGACTCCAAGCTAATGAGTCTTGTAACTGGAAGTTTTTCTGGAAAATTTGGGGAAAAGTGAGCACTCAAGGGAACAGAAAGAGGTGGTATAAGCTAAGCTTTCATTTGTATGCTGGTGAGTTGTTTGAGGAGAGATGTACAGCAAGCAGTCAGACTTACAGAAACTCTGCCCAGGAGTTATAGATAGCACCAACTCTCACATCTAAGCAGAAGTTCATCTGCTTAGATGTGAGAGTTGGTGCCATAATAATAAAAGTTATTGTCAGGAAAACAATTATAAATAGAAGACATAGCCAGGTCATTACTAAATGTCTACTTTTAAGAGGAAGAAAAGGAGTATACGATAAATAGAGTTAGAAGGCAATTTAAGAAGCACAAAAAGGAGAAAATCATCGGTTTAATGTAGCAGAGATGCCAAGGAAAATGAAATCCAAGAATAGTATATTGGATTTAGTAACATGAAAGCCAGTTGTATGGGAAAAAATAGGATGACTGTTAAAGTCAGATGGTTAAGGAGATGGCAGGATACTGTAGTCTTTGAAAGTCAAAATGAGATCCAGAGCAAGGTGCAATGGCTTACTCCTGTAATCTCAGAACTATAGGAGGCCAAGGTGGGTGGATTGCTTGAGGTCAGGAGTTCAAGACCAACCTGGCCAACATGGTGAAACCCCGTCTCTACTAAAAATACAAAAATTAGCCAAGCATGGTGGTGGGTGCCTGGCTGGGGCAGGAGAATTGCTTGAACCTGGGAAGAGGAAGTTGCAATGAGCCAAGACTGTGCCACTGCACTCCAACCTGGGCAACAGAGCGAGACCCTGTCTCAAAAAAAAAAAAAAAAGAGACCCAAACTTCCATTATAGACAAACTAGAACTACATTGTCTACTAGGTACATGTGGCTATTTAAATTAATTACAGTTAATAAAAATTCACTTCCTCAGGCATGCTGGCCATAGTACAAGACTCAATAGCTATGTGGCCGCTATACTAGACCACACAAATGTAGAGCACTTGCATTGCAGAAAGCTCCCTTGTACAGAGTTGAACTAAAATAAGGGTCAATAAATTTTTTCTGTAATAGTAATAGTTTAGGTTCAGTGGACCATATGGTTTGTGACATAATTACTCAATCCTTCCATTGTAGTTCAAAAGCAGCCAAAGAAAATACCTAAAAAAGTGGATGTGGCTGTGTTCCAATAAAACTGTCTTTATGGACAGTGATAATCTGAATTTTAAAATTTTCATATCATGAAGTATTCTTTTAATTTTAACCATTTAAAAATGTAAAGCCCATGCTTAGTTTGCATGCCACACAAAAACAGATGTCAGATTAGATTTGGCCGATGGGCCATAGTTTACCAACCCCTAGATTGGAATATTATGCATCCCAGCAACCGAATTAGCATGTGCTGAATATCTGTGTGTGTATGCTAGATTTGCTGAACATGAATAAAAGTATAAAATATGTATATATATATTAGCACCAAGTTTCATCTGTTCTTCATTATCCAAATCGACAATGCAAATCAGAGAAAAATACACATCAAAATTATATGAACTGTTAGACTGTAAAAGGAGAAGCTGTTAATACATCATGATGAAAAGGAATTGATATTAATAAGCTAGAATCTCAACTTGTGACTAGGTAACTTTCATTTTCATATAAAAATCAAATTAGAAGTTCACAGTTAAAAAAAAATTCCCACATGAAGCCCAATTTCCTGAAATAACAGTATTTACAATCCTAAACATTAATCATCCCAAGACTCTTCAAAGCACTTAAAGAAAATGCAGTTAAGTACAATAATGACCTTCCTCATTTGTAAGACAATGAAAGTGAGGAGTTTTCTTCTCATCTAACAATTCCCATCAATTGACAGTAGTTGCCTGAAGTCCTGAGATGAGGGGTGTCATGATTGACTATTAATGTCTGCCGTGGGTGAGAGCATGGGGAAATGTGGCACAAGTGCTAGATATTTGCCATTTCTGCATCAGCAGCATGATGGAGTGCAGAGAAACAAATTAGATTTTGAACCAGCTGAAGATCTAACTCTGCTATATAGGAGGCTGTTTTCTTAACCTTTTATTATAGAAAATTTTAAACATATACAGAAGAGACAATGGTATAATGAACTTCTATGTACCTATCACCCAGCTTCAACAATTGTCAACTCACAGCCAATTGTTATTTCAATTTTCCATTTCTATATTGTTTAGAAGCAAATCACAGACATCATAGCATTCACAAGCTGTTTTTTTGACAAGTAACTAACTCTGCCTAACGTGCCTTGGTTGTTATAAAATAAATGCTTTTAAATTGCTAAGTGATTTTCAGTGTGTAATATTAAGAAATCAGACTGAGATATGTTGCATTTTAGAAAGGGTCTAAAAATTAATGATTTTTTAAAAAAATTAACTGCGTTGTAACCTAATTAGCCTACAATATTGTATGTACAAGTTGGTAGACAAAATTTACAGTTTATGTGCTTGGAAGTAAACGAAATCCTCAGGCTCAGCTTGCAATTATTATGCACTGACTGTGTGCCAGACACTATACAGACATAGTCACCTCCTTTTATCCTCTTCAGAGCCCTGTAAGACATTGCTATCACAAGACAAACTGAGGCACACATGTGCTAAGCAGTGAATCTGAAGTCACTCAGCCCAAAAGAGGAAAAATCACAGAGTAATGTACTGTTTTAATAAAACAAGGCTTCCAATACACCTAAACTTCCTTAACCATATTCAACCAGACCTCGTAACTTTCTGATGTTCCATTTGGTAGATTTTACTTTTTCTACTCAAGCTGTCTTTGAAACTGGAGTCCAATAGCTACACAAAGTTCAGATGTGTCTGACAAAAACCTTGAAGAGAGACATGGAGGGGAACAAGTAAGTTTAGAACTAATATTTGTTTTTCATTAATCATTTGCTTTTCTCACTGACCCTGTCAGAGAGATAGGGCACATGCTCTGACTACCTATAGAGAAGGAGACCAGTGCCTGCTACATCCCCAGACTTCAGAAAAGAACTACATGAACGGACCTGTATACCTTCTTTATGCTCTTTCATAATCATTTAATTTTTATCTTGAGAAGTGGTTGGGAAGGTGAAAATGAATATGAGAAAATATTCTTAACTTTAGGAATCTTAGGGTGCAGACACCCATTTTATGTTAAATATTTAAAATGTTGGGGACATCAATATATCTGTTCAGCATAGTGTAGTGATGAAAAGGAAATTGCTTAGAGGCAGAAGGAACTGACCTCTAATTGTCTGGTTGCTCCTGAGCTAGTCACTTTTCTGTGGTCTTGTTTCCTCGGTAAAATCAGAAGGGTAGATTGTATCAGAAATTGCAATTGACAGTCTGTAGGTGTTTAATTTAACATATGGATGGTAGTTTGGTTTTGGTTTTCTAATAGGAATTAGCTGCCAGTACTTAAAAATTGAAGGATTTTCTATCTTTTCTGGACCCTGCTTCTTACATGGTAAGAATTGGGGATCTTCTAACAGAGTTTCTGCCTTCAGAGAGGATGGGTAGCCTATTATTCTCCCCAGTCTTCGTTACTTCTTGTTGTTTCCCTGACACAGGCTGAAAGTCAGGTGCTCTTTATCATTGTACTTGCAATGACTTGTGACGTATTTCAGTCTTACATTCCCTGCCTGGACCCTGGAGACATCTGCAATTGCAACCTAGACTTTCTGAACTCTAAGAGGTTCTATGGTTGTCTGGTAAAATATAACATCTCCAGTGGCTAAGGCTGCAATATGTTGTCTAATTAAAGTTTTCCAGCAGTGGGAGCTTTGGAGTCTAAACTGCAGGACCCACCTTCTCACCCAGGTCACTGTAATTTCCAGAGGAAGTGCTGACTCCCGGATCTGGGAGTTGAGGTGAGCTTGTTGGATTCTGTTTAATTACATCTTCTCTACCTTCTCTTTGCCTTGGTATTCAGCATTCACTGACAGTTCCTTTAAACTTCTTGGGCATTGACATTCAAATCTGAGCAATAGCCAACTCGATTATTCTGACCACTTGCTTTTTCGTTGTCTGTATAGCGCCTTACAATTTTTAAATTTTTTTCTAAATATCGTTTGCTTTTCACACTAACCCTGTCAGAGAAATAGAGCAGACATTGCGCCCACTTTATAAAAGTAAGGGGAAAAAAGATATTATTAACACAAGTTTTTATTCTTCAGCCTTTTCTCTTAAAACCAGACCCTGGTACTTTGTTTTTAAAGCTATTTCCTAAATACAAAAATAAAAACGTGTTTATTTAATTAAAACATCATTCTCCAAGGCCTAAAGACTTTTAGACTACATTATTCTCCTCCCCACTGAGACATAATTGAAGATTGATATGATACATTTTATTAATTAGGCCCGTCTGGTTTTCCCACTGAGAAAAAAAGGAATGTGTCATCTTCATGCCAGCTGATTTAAATAAAAATCCACTTGGATTTAGCCTTTTCATGCTGGTGCTACACCAAAACGACCAGAATGTGAAATGTGAAATATTTACCTTTATCTCATCCTGGAGAGAAACTGTGAATTATTATAGCGAAATATATTCTTTCTTGGAGCACTGAGTAAGTGAATATTAATGCAGGATTTCTGTGTTTTCTTCTTTCTTAACTGCAAACCAAACAAAATGAGTTAAGAGAAATCTTTAGGAGGAAAACAGGGGAGAATGCCATGTTCTTGATTTCAAAGGTCACTGTGTGTGTGTGTGTGTGTGTGTGTGTGTGTGTATGTGTGTGTTAATTTTATGTGTAAACTTAGCTAAGCCACAGTACCCCAATACTTTGTCAAACACTGGTCTAGATGGTTCTGTGAAAGTATTTTTTAGATGAGACTAACATTTTAAATGGTAGACTTTGAGTAAAGCAGATTAGGCACCATAATGTGAGTGGGCATCATCCAATCAATTGAAGGCCTTAATAGAAAAAGACTGAGGAGCAAATTCTGCCAAAAACTGCCTTCCAAATTGCATGGCAACTCTTCTCCAGCCTGCTGGCCAGTCCTGCTGAGTTTGGACTTGCCAGCCTCCATAATTGCATAAGCCAACTCCTTAAAATAAATCAATCTCTCATAGATAGATAGATAGATAGATAGATAGATAGATAGATAGATAGATAGATAGATATCCTACTGGTTCTGTTTCTCTGAAGAACACTGATTATTACAGTGTATTCATGTGGTGTGGGTATGTTATATCCTGTAACAATTAAGGTTCTACATCAGAAATTGACAAATCACAAATTTCTGTAAACGGCAAGAAAGTAAGTATCTTAGGCTTTGAAGGACACATAATTGTTGCAACTACTCAATTCTGTCATCTTTGTTGCTCCAAAGCAGTCACAGGCAGTGGCTGTAACAAACAGCATAGCTGTGTTCCAATAAAACTTTATTTATAAACATAGGGGCTAAGAAGAATCCCATGTCTTCCTGACTTGGAGGAGGATGTCTGGTCTGCTCATCAGTCTTGTCCATTCTCTTGAGATGAGCTGCTGGTTTTAAGCATCAGTACCTGTTTTATCAACATGACACACTTGTGCTTTCTTTATCTCAACCATGAGGCCTCTCAAGGCCTACCAGCCAATTCTTAGCCATTTACAACCTGTTCTGGGTACTTGGGAAATTCTAGGATGCCCCTCACCTTGAGACTCTGGAACTGTTCATGTGGGGCCAGGAAATTGGGGATTTATCTCCCTACTTATGCCGCTCAGTCATTGCTACTCAGATACCAAGAAAGACCTGAGATTTCTCATTGAGACTTAGTTTCCAACTGTGAAGCTAAACAATGATTGATTTTGTTCTGGGAACTTTTCCCATGAATTAGGAGAAGTTCCAGTTTGTTGAAGCTGCACTTCTCCGTCCAGCATCCCAGAGTTCTGGGCCATAGGCAGGATCTACATTTTGAATATGTTCTCCCTCTTACTCTTCTCCTAAGAACTGTTTTGGCTATAGGAAAACTGTTCTTATGTAAATATGTATGCTTGGAGTTTCCAAACTCTTTCGCTCTATTACATGTTTGAGGGCTTAACAGAAAACAAAATCCACTCTCAATGCTTGCAATTTAAATACTTTTGATTTTTTTTTTTTCTTTTTTGAGGGTAAGTCTCACTCTGTTGCCCAGGCTGGAGTGCAGTGGCACGATCTTGGCTCACAGCAGAGGTTGCCTCCCAGCTTCAAGTGATTCTCCTGCCTCAGCCTCCCGAGTAGCTGGGATTACAGGCATGTACCACCATACCTGGCTAATTTTTGTATTTTCTGTAGTGATGGGGTTTTGTCATGTTGACTAGACTGGTCTCGAACTCCTGGCCTCAAGTGATCCGCCTGCCTTGGCCTCCCAAAGTGCTGGGATTACAGATGTGAGCCACAGCAACCTGCCCAACTTCTGCTTTCAAGAGCATATTTTGGAGTTAAAATTGAAGAATCTGATCTATTATTCTTAGATCTCTTAGAACCCTTTTCTCTCCCCATCTTCTGTACACAGAACACACACACACACACACACACACACACACACACACACACACACACACACTTCATCATAGAACAACATCCTGGGTTCCAGACGCTTGAGTGTCTGGCTATTCTCTGGACCTATTAAACAGCACTTAACACTGACATCTTTTTTTTTTTTTTTAATATCTGAAGGTCACTTGCGTGTGTAAAACGTATTGCCTTAGGGGGTAACAGCTAAAGATTGGGGGCATTTCCTTTAGGAGTGATGAAAATGTTCTAAAAGTGATTATGGTAATGTTTGCACAACTTCATAAATACAATAAGAGTCACTGAATTGCACATTTTTCATGAGCAAATTATATGCTATATAAATTCTATCTCAATACCGTTGCTTCAGAAACAGTATTTAGCGTTTTGTTGTTGTTGTTGTTGTTTTAATGGTGCAGCTCCCTTGGACCCCTGAGTGTGTGTCTGAGGAGATGGACATGAACTGCTTAGAGATGTTCTGCTCCCCGCACATGTACTTTTTTGTCCTCCTCACGTTTCCTATACTTCAAAACCCTCCCTAATTCACTCCTTGCCCCTCTCCCTCAAATCTCATATATTTGTGCTTAATCTAGAGAATCCTGACTCCTCCTTTGGGAAACAATTTAAACATGAGCTATTTCTGTGAAGTTCTCCTTGACCAGCCAAATGTTAGTTAAGGAGCCCTGCCATGTGCTCATATGCTACCTTGGAGTTTCTCTGTTTCACGCTCTATCATAATTGCCTCCGAACTGGTCTGTGAGCTTTGTGAAAGCAGGAATCACATTCATCATGTTCACTAGTATATACCCAGTTCCTGGAAGATAGTATCGGATGGATGGATGGATGGATGGATGGATGGATGGATGGATGGATGGGCGGGCGGGCGGGCGGACGGACGGATGGATGGATGCATGCATGACCCACTCTCTAATATATAGTTTGGGATTTTGTTTCCATGGGATAAAAACTGATGGAAGCAACAAAGAAGGTATTTCTCCCTCTCAAGTCAGGAGAAAGAGGGGAGGAAGTCACAACTTAGATTTGTCATTTTGTTTTCTCAGAATCTTAATTTTTTTAAGTAATATGTAATGAAGGTTTTCTCTGGGCATAGTGGCTCATCCACGTTTGCTATTATAATTGACCTAGCTCTGCTGTCCTGCTGCTTTCCCTGCTTGTTTATAAATTGGAGAACATCTTTTAACTTGGTGGGAGAGCTGTAGTCTAACAGGAACAGTAAAATGGCAGTATGTATAGGACAATTTAGAAACCTCATTTCAGCTCAGATGGGATGGCCCACACTTTCTAGGCATGAAATCACTCATAAGAACAGAACCAAACAGAATGAGAACTTATTTACAGGACCAGCAGCCTCTCACCAGGCTAGGGGCAGATATGACATGCTGAAAAAGTAAAGATTTCTCTGGCAACTGCCTCTTCTCTTTCTGTTTTCTCCCTCGTGGTTCCCACAATGATCTCACCTTGCTGCTAATTCCGTATCTCAAGCCCAGCTTTAAAGTATTCCAACCCTTTAGCAAAGTGTAGCAATCAGTTGGAAGGAACCTCAGAGGCCACATGGCCCAACCTGCTGCTAATGCAGAACAGAAGTCCCTTCCACGGGTATTCTGAACAGATGGTATTTGGCTTGTGCTCTGTGCATCTCTAGCGGCGATTACGCCTTACCATGGGAGACGACTGATTTCCCTGTTGGAGAATGACTTAGAAAGTTTGCTTCAGAGAAGCAGAGTCTTAAAATGCACAGCTCTGAAGACATACCAGCCTTGGAGTCCTGATTCTGCTCCTAACCCACTGTGTGCCCTTGGGCAAGGTGCTTAGCCTATGTAAGCCTCATTTCTCTGTCTGTACAAGAGAAGTCAGTAATATCTGGCTTATTATATTTTGAAGACTAAATTAAAATACACAACACACACACACACACAGCATTTAGTGTGTTGCCTGGAACCTAGGAAATATCCAATAAGTAGTAGCTTAAAAATTAAACCAAAGAGTTCTAAAACTACTGCTAAGATTGACATGACATTTGCAGATAGAGGTTAAGAACAGAATAAGCTCCAGCTACCATGACTGTTCAAGTCATCCCAATATCTTATTCTGCTATGTATGGCATCCCGTGACTCTACCTGGAATTGAAATTAAACATTCTGAACACTTTCTTAGTGAAAGAGACTTAAGGATCAAGACCTACTCAGCAGAGACACTTTTGTATGAGAAATTGCTTGATGGCTGTCTAGACACAGAGAGGATTTTTCTTTTTTAATGGGAATCAGGTAGAGAGTGGGGTATCTACTTTTTTAAGGGAAAAGTGGAGTGGAAGAAGGTAAAAACTCCTGAGGTCCTGTCTGTGCCTCGGAGTCATCTTGCTTTGGCAAGCCTGCTGTTAGTACCACCACTGCTAGTGAATACCACTTAACAACACAAAATCAAACAAATTAGTTTACGTGGAAAGACCATTTCTTTAGTATCAGTACCTGCATGCAGAGTTTGATGACTACAATTGTGATTTCAGTTCATTTTTTTTTTCTATTTCTGAAGCTTGAAATTAGCTAGCCAGTCAAGGTGATAATTGGAATCTCTGCCCAATCTCTAAAAGAAATTGGCTTGTACTTCTCAAACAAAGGACTATTGTTTTTGATGTTTTCTAAATGTCCTTGAATTATAATCAAGAGGTATATTTACAAGTAAGAAGACCATGCATGACTTAGGACCTAGCTCTCAGTTCAGCAAACCAAAAAAGAAATAAGGTTTATAAATGACCACAAGATCTGCAATCAGTCACTTGTACTTCCTGAAAGGTGAAACAGCACCAGACTCTGTTCTTTAGAGTAGCTCTGAGATATACAGGAGAGAGCCCTTGAGAAATATTCAAGTGTACTTTGATGGGTGCAGGGGACATACCCTTTTCAATGTTTAGTGGCATTGATCAAGATGCCAGGCGCATCCTACGAAAGTGGCATTTAAGATAAGTAGTAGCTAAGTGAACGGGGGGGAAAGTGTTTAGTGGGAACAGAGGAGGATCAGAGACAAAAGAGGGCATGAAGAAAGAAGTCCAATCTGATTGCAATGTGGAGGGTGGTCTTGACTCTTGCATGTCCCTACTCCATCATTCCTGCCCAACTAAACTCCATCCTCGGTCAGTCTAATTCTTTGTCTACCCCCCTGTCTTCACTGAGGCAGTAGACAATGGCCAAAGAACAACATACACTCATACTAACTAGTCTCTCTTTAACGTCATGATTTCTAACCTCAAGTGGGTTGACCGTACAGTCCAGAGATCCTCCAATGTGTCTTTGGTCTGTTCTCTGTTGTACCCCTCAAGAAAGCTACTTCATACCTCTCCTTTCTCTTCAAACTTTCAATATTTTCTTGCTATACCTCCTTCTCTTCTTGGTAGCTTTGTTTCCTTTTTCTTTTTTTTTTTTTTTTTTTTATTATACTTTAAGTTCTAGGGTACATGTGCATAACGTGCAGGTTACATATGTATACTTGTGCCATGTTGGTGTGCTGCACTGTTTCCTTTTTCATGGGGAAAAATAGGTGTGGTCAAAAGATATCTTCCATACATTCCAACTGCAACATCTACCTGTGTGGCTACCATCTGCTTTCCTCCAGTTACCAGGATAAACTGGTCATGTTCCTCTCTAAAACATCTTCTCAACTCCTGCAACGAATCTAATTCCTTTGCACCTATTCAAGGATGTTATTTCAACAAGTACCCACCGTCCCCTCACCTGTATCTTTGACTTTTCCCCCTGGATCATTACCATCAGTTGTAAAATATATTCTCATCCCCTATTTAAAAAAAAAAAAAAAAAAAAAAAAAAAAAAAAAAAAAGCTGGGTATGGTGACTCACACCTGTAATCCCAGCACTTTGGGATACTGAGGCAAGAAGATTGCTTGAGGCCAGGAGTTAGAAACCAGCTTGAACAACATAGTGAGACTCCATCTCTACAAAAAATAGAAAATTAGCCAGGTGTAGTGGCACAGCCCTGTAGTCCCAGCTACTCAACAGGCTGAGGCAGAAAGATTGCTTGAGATCAGGGGGTCGAGCCTGCAGTGAGCCATGATTGTGCCACTGCACTCCAGCCTGGGCAACAGAGTGAGATCCTGTCTCAAAAAAAAAAGGGAAAAGAACAAACCTTCCTTAATTTGCATATTGCCCCTTGCAATCACCCCATTAATCTGTACAGATTAATTATCTCATCTGCTTTCATGGTTTTAAATACCATCTCTCTGCTGATGACTCTTCATTACTTACCTCTAGCCCAGGGCTTCTCCTGTGGACTGCAGATTTGTATGTGTAGAGTCCATGGAAATTGGATTTCCAACAGGTAAATCAAATGCTAACTTAGAACTTCTGTTTTTTTCCACCAAGCCTGATTTGCTACAGTCTTTGCTGTCTCAGTGAATGGCAATTCTGTTCTTCCAGTTGCTCAGGCATGCATAAATAAATAAATAAATAATCTTCCTTTCATGCTTTACATTCTTTTTGTCAGAAAATCCTGTTATTTCCATCTTAAAAATTATATCCAGCATCTGACCACCTCTCATCATTGCCACTACTACTCTACTATTCAAGCTGTCATTATCTCTTGCCCGGATTGTTGTATTGTAAATCATCTTCCTGCTTCCACAATTGACTGTTTATGCTTTTTGTGTTTCAGCCAAAGTCAGATCTTATCAGTTCCTTGCTCAAAAGTATCTAACTGGGGATGGGGGACACCTGTGATAGAGAAGGGAAGCGAGGCAGGGGAGGGAAGACCAGAGGCAAAGAGACTAAGTGTTTTTAAAGAATTAGACCATCATTCTCAGTAAAGCGGAAAGCCTCTGAAGAGATTTAACAAGAGACTCACCCAGATTTTCATTTTACAGGAGTGTTTTGATAATATGTACACACCTGGAAAAACAGTCTGAGGATTTTTAGTACCCTTTAAGATTTGAGAACTTCAAGATTCCCAATAACCAATATTATAATGTATGTTTACAAAAAAAGCTAAAAGTGATAGCATCTGCATGAATTGACTATGGTTTTTCTTGAGGACATTAAATAGATTCAATCTCTCTCAATTATTAATGCTTTTATGAAAAGATAAAACACAAAAAATCAGATAGGTTGACAGAAAATCCATGGAACCAACTCAGTCTTATATTTTGAGATTATATTAGGGTTGCCTCTGTGATTTGAATCTCACAGACTTAAATGATATTGCTCCCCTGTTTGCCTTGTTTGTAAGAATGAGGCTTATGCAGGTATAGTTCTTATCAATCAGTTGAAATTGCCTTATCCTTCTCTGGGTCTATATGCATTTATGCTGGTATTACAGGATGCAATTGATAATAAAATGTTGACTTCGTACTTTAACTATTGTTTACAACAGTGTTTAAGGGCTGGGTGACTAAAATTTGCTTCATTCATGCCACTGTGCCCTCTGCTTGGGATTAATTTTCTACTCCTAAACATGGAGCCCTACATTTCTAGTCTTCCTTAACAAGTCCTTATTGCTCAGTTCAATATTCTTCTCTTTATGAACTCTGTTACCCTTTTGTTATAAATTTTACCTGGGTATCAAGTTAATGGTCCAATCAAAATGTGGATACTTTTTCTCCCAAGTCATCCCCAAACATACTTAGGGCAGGGAAATGTATTGAAACTCATCCTAATAAAACCAAAACCAAAAGAATCTAACTTTCTTTGGAAAATGAATCTCAATAAAAAGCAATATGATTTTTTTATTTTTTTTCATCAGGAAGCTGCCAAGTCAAATGACTTTATACAGCTTCTTTTTCTTACGTGGCAAGAGTTATATTTGAGGGAAACTTAAATATCCAAGTTTTAATAAAGTGAGACTTTAATATTTTAATTTAGATTTTTTGTTACCTCTCTTACTATGAGTGGGAGACCATTTTCATGGGTCTCTTGTTATTTCTAATGTCTTGTGAGTGAGGCATTAGCTGTCCTTTGCTTTAAACTCTCTTCTCAATGATGTTTAAATGGTGAACAGCTTTAAAATATATAGTGTCTCCCTCCAGAGCAGAGTGCAGCCATGCTTATTGCCCAGTGTAATGAAAATTAATATCTCCCTCCAGAGCAAAAGCCAGTAAAGTTACTGCCCATTAAAAAAGATATGGTCTCCCAAAGCTCAGCGTTCTGCTCCTATAACATAAGCCATTGCATTTGTAGGCATCCATCTGGGCACATTTATGTTGACCCCCACCCATGGGATTCAGGCAAGGGAAATTGACTCTGACATGATGTTACTTGCAATGCTTGCCATGCTATCAGTAATAAAGTCCCTTGTTTCTGACCTGAAAGTCTCATGTCTCCTGCTAGCATCCATGAAACTGTGTCAGGCTACCTTGTTAGCTTGCAAGTAGGATGAAATCTTAGATTCTTCACAGTTATTGCTAACTATGAAAAACATACTTTTAAATACTGTTAAAACAAGAGAAAATAAAACAGATTTAGAATCTATAGTGGGTGATTCTGGAACATAAAACATATGCCTCAGAGTTTGCCCATACTTTTCTTTTTCTTTCTTTTTTTTTTTTCTTTTTTACTTAAGTTATCCCTCTGCCTGGAATTTCCTTCCTACCACACGTTTATCTAAGTCATTCAACACTGGCATTTGGAAAGCTTTTTGGATAGCATTACTTTTAACATGCATTTTAAAGATCAATGGCTCATGATGTGAAAACTGATTGAAGTAAAGGGATTTATCCTTAGTTACAATTTTATACCATGCTAGGCAACACTTTTACTAAGAAATGAATCATTTATTCTTTTACTTGAACATTTATTATGTACCCAGCTTGTGCCAGGTAGTGTGTTGAACCTTGAGGATACAGAGATAAGAAATTCTCCATTTAATGAAGCCTAGGAGTAAATGAATATTATTAAATAACAAGATAATTATGTGACAAGTTCTATGACAATAGATCTTATAATTTTCTCCCACTGTGTATTAATGCCTTGCAGAGAGCAAGAGGTGGAGTCCCACGAACCATGGCTTTGAGCTGCTTTTGTGGCTCAGTGTGTAATGATGTGGTACCCTATGACTTTTAACCTGCCACACCTTCTTGTTTCATCGTCATATACCACTGAGGGAGGAATGAACCACCATATAGACACATTATCAGTGAGAACTCTGGTTGCAAGTGAAGGAACACTGAAATTGAGTGGACTCTTAAAAGGGTGGTGGAAGGTAACATTTGGCTGACATCACTGAAATGTGATGTGAGAAGCAAATATTTTGATACGAATGTCCAAAGGTGAAATGTCCAGACACTTTTGGATTCAGGCATTTAAATGATGTAATTGAAATTCCACTTTACTCTTTCCTTTCCCAAGTTCTGTTTTCCCTCCTGTGGCTTCCATTCTCAGGAAGGCTCTTGCATAGTTCTGTCTGGATGTCCACCAGGCTTCTATCCTATTCTTTCATTGATCTCTGAAAGAAAGAGAAATAATCTCAACAATTCCAGTAAAAATTCTGGTTACAAGTCCCAGTCACATGACTTGGATCACATGCTTATTCCTAAATAAATAAGCCAAGGGAGTCCAGTGCTCAGATTTGCCTAGGAAAGATCATGTGACTCTTCCTGGAGTTGGAGGGAAAAGTAGATCCACTCCAACCATGTAACCTGAACATGTGGAAGAGTTGGAGCCCCACAGAAATTCAGTTTGCTATAGCTAAATGAATGGGAAATGAATAATGGGCAGGTAAAAACAACAGATGCCTATTTACCTAAAGATATTTTTATTCAAAATGTTCAAATTTAGAAATTATATATAAAAATATCTTGAAGTCACAAAATAAAATAGAAAAGTGGTTTATTCAAATATTTTAGTAAAGCAGGTATCAAGCAATGATTGACAGGATACAAAATGGTATCTTCATTTTATATTGCTTTAAATGTTGGTCTAAACTATATAATATCATTAAAATACAGTGAAAGATTAGCTGCACATTTTAACTCATTTTATTATTTTTTAAATTCAGCTAATAATACCTATAGGATGCCAATGTAGTTATGCTCAAAATACTACCATTCACTTTGTGGTAGCTTGCTTAGATTAAAAAGAAGAAGAAGAAATTCTGAAGTATTAGCTAACCTCAAAACCCTACCCAACTATTTTTTTCCCTATTAGCATCAACCCAAATCACCAAATCTGACGTGAAAGCTTGAGATAGTATGGAAGAAGAGAAATGACATCTTAGCTCTTCCTCGAAGGTCTGTAATTTAGAACAATTCATGCATAATAATGATTCAGCAAACTTTTATTAAAAACTTCTCTATATAAGACACTGTTATAGGTATCCTTAATAGGATAAAGTAAGTACTTTCTCAGATATTAAAGTTCTAATTTATAAATCAAGCCATCTTCTTTTTATTATAATTTTATAAGTAAATTGCTAAAGAAATTCACTTGTGATAATCGAAATAAGGATATCTTTGGCAAATTGTCCTGTTGCAAAATATATTTGCTACCCTTTCTGGGAGGAAATTTATACTGTCCTGCCCATGTCAGGGAATCATGTGATTTGCTTTGACCGATCAAGTATGAGCTTAAGTGGCACATGCAACTTCCAGCCAGAAACTTTAAGAGCCATTGCTTGGTTTTGCCATTTTCTCTCTTCCCCTCTGCTGGGATATCAGCAATTTTTTTCATATGCCATTGAAATACTGGGTCCTTATTATTACAACATAACAGCCTAAACTGGTGGATACAAATCCAAAGATTTTAGAAGATACTCTATCATCTTAAATGTGGTTAGCCTTTTGATCTACAAATGGAGAGCCCTTTTGCCACTCCCACCTGAAGGTCAGAGAGATATAGTCTGTACTGATTAAGAACTCAATGTCTTGGATATTGGTGATAAGCTGTGTGTGATTAGCTTGCATTGATTCTGCCTAGACATTGCATACATCTGAAAGAAGATGAGTTTGTCAGGACTCTGTGATCACAGGTATTGAATAGTCCCTTACTAATTTACTTCAGAGAACGCTAATATTTGATTTTGTGTCTTGGCCAGTCCTTTAATAGTGATGTGACTTACATCTTGTCCTTTGCTACATATTTTGTTTGTAGTTTCTTGTTTTCATTCGTGGTGAGTTCAAATATGTTTACTAAAATACTTCAATCAACCACCTGCTATAATCATATTCAATTTTGTAAGAAATTCTAAGGTTAAAGTCACTTGAAAGATAAATTTATACCCTTACTATTTTCTTGCTCATCTCTATGAAGGATAGAGAAGTTTAGCATATTATCTACCTTCTGGATATATAATTTCAAATTATATGTATCTATAGCAGGTATGAGTTCCAACCCATAAGGATGCATTTTTTTTAAAGACTTAAAAAATTCATGTAGAACACCCATTCTTCTAGATAGCATAAATTTATTATCAGTTAATTCAAGACATCACTGTGTTCTCATCTCACTCTGATTGTTTATCTCAATGATGGTGGGAGTACTAATATCATGCAAGGCTTTTGGACAGAAAAAGTTGAGTCCTTGTCATTCTCTACCTACACTGTCACCTGCCACGATGCTTGTATTTCCCCTGATCTTTGATCATTGGTCTTTGATCATGATCAGGGTGTTGCTGTATCTCCTTAACCCCACCTTAAGACCCCACACTACATCCATTTTTGATGTCACATTTCTGCGACCGTTAGGTGGTGGGAAACATTTTGCTCCTTCCTATGCCATACTCAGAGGCACACTGAGTATGCCTCTGGGTATGAGCCT
This sequence comes from Macaca thibetana thibetana, assembly GCF_024542745.1. Taxonomy (NCBI): domain Eukaryota; kingdom Metazoa; phylum Chordata; class Mammalia; order Primates; family Cercopithecidae; genus Macaca; species Macaca thibetana. Next base: position 24,960,622 of record NC_065583.1, on the reverse strand, counting down.
CCATCAGTTCTCTCTTCCAGGAAGCCATTTCTTCTTGAAATCTTGACACTTTGCTGGCCTTTCCTGGGAAGAGGGTGTTCCCTCAGCTCTCAGATTCCCCAAACTTACCCAGAGGAGTCAATAGTCTGCTCCTCCCTGCACTGGGAATTTTCAGGGAAACTGAGAATAGGGACTAAGGCCTATTCTCAGGAACTCCTTATTCTCTAAACTTTCCTCTGTTGTTCTAACGTATCCTTTATCTGCAGATTGTTGATTCAGTCTGGTATGTTACTCTGAGTCTTCCACTTATCTTTCAGAACCCATTGTTTATACCCTAATCCAGCCTTTTTGAGATGCAAAAGTCAAGAACTTGATGTCTTATTGACTTCATCCTTCTGTCATTTCTTACTTAAAGTAGTTTGCATAGAATATAGTATTTGTTACCTGAACAGGGGAAAGGTTACAGAATAACAGAAAGTAACATATGTTCCAAAAAGCACAACCACTTTTATATCAAAATATTATTCTATCACAGATGCATACATAAAAATGCATAGTCATAGATTAAGCAAAACTCGCAAACTTTGGGCTCTTGGCACAGCATGTTTTAATCAAAGGCCAGACATTTTTATATACAAATTAATATTTGTTTTCATTGGCCCTTCCATCTATTCCTGTCTGTATAGCAGGGTGGTGTTTTAGAGCGTATTAGAAATCTATGCCAACCAGCATGTCATGGAACACATTAACTGGCTTCATGCCTATTCTATTCAATAAAGTTATCTCTTTAGACTGATATCCTCTTCATCTATTGTAATTATTACTCTCAGTAAAGAGTGCTAGAATGTGCTTCAGTTTTACACATTTTAATGCATTATCAGAGCTTACTACCAGACCCAGTTTTTTCTCTTTTAATAAGGAAAGTTTCATGGTGATTCTAGACACTAAGCTCTTGAACTAACATGAAAGAAAACAACCAAAATGAACGAAATCAAATTAAGGATACAAGAAAATAGAAATAAATTTGAAATAATGTGTTCCTTGTTTATGAAAACTAGTCTGTATTTTTAAAATAAACAATGAATTATTCCTTTCCTTTTAGGGATAATTATGAGAAAAATGTTAGAGTAGATCACTGGGCAAGCCATTAATAATGTAAATTGAATCAATAACGATAGACACTCATGACAGTGAAACTGAAAAATAACCTTGAAATGCCATTTTTCTTTTTTCCCAAATGAGAATTCTGTGTACCTGAAAAAAAACTGGATTAACGGTTTAAAAGAGGTACTGAGTTTGGCTCTGCTAGTAATAAGTAACTCACTTTATTTCTCTGAGCTGTATTTTCTTCAACAATAACTGAAGAGATTGGACTATGTCAGTGTTTCCCTAAGTATGGAGAACATACCACTGGTGTCACTCAGGATAATTTTAGGTCGTAAATCAAATAACAGAGTGAGAGAGCCATTCTTTTTTGAATTCCACCATCCTGATCCTGATTAAACCAAGGATTAAGTATTGTGGTGCTAGTTTTGGGGTTACTTGGTGTTACTTGTTCTGTATTTTGAGGATGAGAACAGACTTTGAAATCAGAGCCTTTTGGTATGTAATAGCTTCTGGATAAAGCATTGTGTGTTTATTGTATTAATTTTTTGGTTATCTTCTTTGGGACAAGGGATGTTGATTTCCCATGTATGATAATAGAACAAAGCTGTCTTTAGTTTTAAGAAAAGCATTCATTAAAAAAAGAAAAAGAAAAAGAAAAAAAGGAAATGACAATGCAGGTAGAATGTCCATGACTAAATTTTTGATACTGCTGGAGAGGTGATCTCTAAGGACATTTCATGGAGTTCAATTTCATTTTGTTTTATTTTGGGTTTGGTCAAGGCAAAAGACAGCATTGTATAAGTTAAGTTGTCCCCCCTTTGGCTTATTAAGCAGAGTACACAGTGGTAAAATGAAGTTCAGAATATAAATTCAGAATATAAATAATACACATCTTCTGGAACATCAATCTTACTTGAAGACTTCAACAGCTGAATTCACAGACACATAACGAACATACAAACAGATGTATTGAAGAGTAGATGCTAAATTTATTTGAATTTGCAGGATAAAGCACTAGCCTTCAAATATATTGATTGTAAATAGACTGAATTGAGCAAAGAGGAAGTGCACTATTTTGAAGGAGGGAATGTAAATACACGTGTGTGTGTGCATATGAGAGAGATTTCTGTGTGGTGAACTCACAGAAATGAAAACCCCAAAGAGATGTCAGATCCAGAGGTTTGTATACCATTTTTTAAAACAGCAGTAAATTCTTAGAGAAGTGACAAGACAAAGGAAGACCAAGAAAGAGGGTTTTGAGCCTATAGGGCAGTGAATTCTGGGAAGGTAAACATATGGGGAAGCTAATGGAAGACAGGGGTTATTTTAGCAGAGTTTGCTACATATATTCCTCTCCTCTTGGTACCATCCATCAGCTAATAAGAGCCTAGAGTCTTGCTGAGAGCAGGTAGGGGGAACACCTTCACAAAGGGAAATTTATGCCCCTCTTTTAGACAAAAAAGGTGAAGATCGAGAGCTGCTTTCTGTGTCTGATGTTTCTCAGTTGCCTTCAACTCAAAATAATCCTTATGGCAGAGTGACATATTTTGGATGGCATATTCTGATCCCCTTCAAGGACAATATGCAGAGGTCATGAAGACCATCTGGTGCCAAAAATAATAGAAAGACTCTGAAATTACAGAGTATTTCCACTGTGAGCACAGAAGTGATCCAGTCATGAATACATCTTGGAGTTTGACCAAAAGGAGCAGGGTCTGAATAAGGTTAAATTGCTCCCACTCCCTCCCTTGTTCTCCTCCTCTCCATACTAACACTGTTGTAATGAGAGTAACTACATGCAAGTAAAGTACTTGCACAGAATCACAATGGCTTGAGGCCTAGCCAGCTCTACCTTGGGAGAAAATCTGGGAAGAAAATCAGGAAAAAAGGGTTTGTGCTGAAGACAAAAACTGAAGAGAACAAGGGCTGGAGGGAAGAATTCAGTGATATGAAAAGGATTAAAATAATCCTATACACTTGAGAGTGTCTGGGGAACTGGTTTTATATCCCTGCAAGCTACAACTTATATAAACAATGAATTATACTCTTGCACACTTGCTTTTGCTCCTTTCTTTGACCCATTAGTAATACTGCCAGGAAAGAAACTTGGGTTTGAAAAGAGCAGAAATTCATTCTCCAGGTGATTTGTGTTGTGTGCTTAGAATGGAGCAGTTGCAACTTCTTGATGCTTATGTTCCTGCTGCCCTCCACCCTCTTCCGCCCCCTACTCTGGGGAAATCGGAAGGGAATCAAGAAGAAAAGCATACTGCATCTGTAAATTCCAACTTCACAGTCTTCTAGTCATAAAGGACTTTTGATAGAAGAGTTTGAGAAGCACTGAGAAAGGGACCAGGCTTAGGAAGTCTTAAAGCCCTTGTTTAGCATTGTAGCTGTGGGATCTTGGGAGAGTTTTCTTGCATCCTGAACCCCCGCTTTCCTTATTAGTCTTATCCACCAAAGGTTGCAGGAGATATTCAATGCCTGATAGAATAGTGGTAGACAAAAAGGAAAGCTAGGAGCTTTTTAAAAATTCAGAAAATGCATAAATTTATACATAAACCAAAGCTTGATGGAGAAGAGGTGCTCAGTAAATACTTGGTGAATGACTGGATGCCAGTGCCAATTCTGACACTCTCAGAAAAACCAGCCAAAATGTGCCTCTTTCAGAAAACAATATTTTGATACCCTGGGGCAGTATTACTTGGTTACACCAGGTACTTTGAAAAATACTTCCACTTTTCAAACCCAGAGCAACATTCTGATGTGTGCTATGAAAAAGCCAAACTCTGCAAAATATTTGAAGAGATTTATGCTGAGCCAAATGTGAGGACTATGACCCATAACACAGCCCCAGGCAGTCCTGAGAACACGTTCCCAAGGTGGTTGGGTTATGGCTTGGTTTTACACATTTTAGAGAGACATAAGACATTAATACATGTAAGATGTGCAATTGGTTTGATCTGGGAAGGCAGGACAACTCAAAGCGGGTAAAGGTGGATTCAAAGATGTTCTGATTGGCAGTTGGTTAAGAGAGTTGTTATCTAAATATCTGGAGTCAATACAAGGAGTATCTTGGTTTAGATAAGGGACTGTGAAGACCAAAGTTCTTACTATGTAAATGAAGTCTCATAGGTGGTCATCTTTAGAGGCAATAGATGGCAAATGTTTTCACTGCAGACCTTCAAAAGGTGCCGGATTCTCAGCTAATCTCTTCAAGATCAGAAAAAGACCTGGAAAGGGAAGAAGATTCTCTACAGAATGTAAATTTACTCCATAAGAGACAGCCTTGCAGGGCCATTTCAAATTATGTCAAAGAAATATATTTTGGTGTAAAATACTTTTCTTTCTTTCAGGACCTGCTATTTGTCATGTGATACGATACTAGAGTCAGGTTAGAATTTGGTATCTTATTGCCACAAAGGGTCTGTTTGGTCAGTCTTAAGATCTCTGTTTTAATGTTAATACTGGTCAGTTGTCCCTGAATTACTAAGGGAGAAGCATCTAATGAGGCAAGTTTGATGTCCCCTTCCTATCACGGCCTGAACCAGTGTTTCAGGGTTTTTTGGGATCCCCTTGGTCAAGAGGAGGGGTCCATTCAGTCCTTTGGGGGACTTAGAATCTTATTTTTGGTTTGCAGGTGCTTTACAGTGTTTGCCCCATAGAGGCAGAGTTCTAGAATTTCCTACTTTAGTAACATTTAGTAAACATTGTGTGTCCACACAGTCACCATTGAGATAGCATTGATGGCTTACTACTAAGTTCCTGCAAATGTATCTCTCAATATATTCCTTAGAGAGCAAGCACAGATAAGAAGGAAAGTGAAGATGGGTAAAAACTAACTTTTTGATGCAAGCATTCCTGGCACCCTTCAGTATCAACATAAGTATTTTTAATCAATTGTATTTTGCCAGAGGATGGGCCTCTGTTAGGAGTAGTAATTGCTGTACTTCACTTCTTGCCGTGACTTCAGGGAAAGGTTGACCCCAGGCACTGACCTGAGTTTACTTAGTGAGAGCCCTGAGGGCTTTCATCTAGTACAATTTTTGAAGTCAGCTTTTATATTTTGTTGACTTTCTGAAATTCTCTAAAGCAAAATACATCTCTCTGTAGAGGTGTTATAGGAAAAGGGTACTGATCCAGACCCAAAGAGAGGGTTCTTGGATCTCATGCAAGAAAGAATTCGGGGCAAGTCCATAGACTAAAGTGAAAGCAAGTTTATTAAGAAAGTAGAGGGATAAAAGAATGGCTACTCCATAGACAGAGCAGCCCTGAGGACTGCTGGTTTTTATGGTTATTTCTTGATTATATGCTTAACAAGGGGTGGATTATTCATGCCTCCCCTTTTTAGACCACATAAGGCTAACTTTCTGATGTTGCCATGGCATTTGTAAACTATCATAGTTCTGGCTGGAGTGTAGCAGTGAGGACAACCAGAGGTCACTTTCGTTGCCATCTTGGTTTTGGTGGGTTGTGGCCGACTTCTTTATTAGCAAGGTCTTTATGGCCTCTATCTTGTGCCGACCTCCCATCTCATTCTGTGACTTAGAATGTCTTAATCATCTGAGACCAGATCTCAGCCTTATTTTATCCAGCCCCTATTCAGGATGGAGTTGCTCTGGTTTAAATGCCTCAGACAGAGACATGACAGCCTAATATATTTCTCTGGCAAGTGGTTCCAGGATGGGGTGAGGTATGCTGCAGGCTTGGCAGATCTTTGGAAAACATGTTCAAATGAGCTGTTGGTATAGAGAGTGTTGTGGCACTCACAGAACACTGTCTTCATTTTATGAAGTCATATTCAAAAAATTAAACTTTATTTTCCTAGCCAAGGTAATGTTAGCATTTAACTATAGCAATCGACTTTTTCTATTAGGTAGGAACTGTTGTTTGCAAATATTAGAAACTAGACAGATGTGTGTTAAGAAAAAGTAGAGAGAAATATATCAGCTTGCCAGGTTTCTCACAGAATCCAGTTTCTCAGGAAACACTAGAGGCAAGGTCTGGACTCGACTCCAGCTCCTCTTTCTGCTCCCTAGTTCACGCAGCAGAACAAACCTGGGTCTTCGTGGTACACACCAAGTCCTTGTGCTCCTCCCTGCCCTTGGCTGTGCTCCACCCTTGGACTTGTGTGCCATTCCACAGACCCCTCTTCCTTCAGAGCAGCATTCCCCAACCCCTTTTCCAGGAGAGCCTGGCTTCCCACCCACTAGCTATCTATCAATCACCTCACTTTTCCTATCATTGCACTTAAACCAATGGGAAACTGATGCGTTTACGTGTTATCTATTCCCCATACTTGAATGTAAGCTTCATGAGAAGCTTATTCACATCTCTTCCCATCATCTAGAGAGACAAATGCTTCTCACATGGTAGGTTCTGAATAAATATTGACTGAATTAATATATAAATACAGGTTCAGCTATGAGGGACCCACCAATCAACTTTCCTATCAGGTAGAAATCACCTATGATTAGGGGTAACCGGGCAGGTACAGGAGACTATTATGAGTGAGGAGATACTCCCTAAAATGTCCACTACCACTTGGCTAGGTCGGACAGACCAGAATTTCCTTCCCTACCCACCAATGAATGTTTGATAATTTGAGTTTTAAAATAAACTGACAACAGTTAACAGGAAAAAAAGGTATACACATTTATTAACACATGTATGGACATGGGAGTTATACACAAAGAATTAGACTCAGAAGAAGGGCTTAGATGACTGAAGTTTTTATACTATCCTGGCAGGACAGGAAGAATAGGGACTTTGAACATGTCAGGAGGGGCTTATGGGAGGGAGAAAGGAGGAAAGGCCTGGGAGTGAAGGGGTCCTGTTAGGCAGAGGAAACCTCTCAGGTAGCAGCTCTCAGAAGGAATAGACGGGAGTTTGTGGTAAAAGCTTCTCTATCAGAATCTTATATTGTCAGACTTCAGCCTCCTTTTCCTGCGAGTTAATCTTTCCTAGATCCAGATAAGAGGTCCTCAGAGAAAGTCTGTTTGCATCTGTTGTTTACTTCATTTTACTAATGTGGATTTCCTCTCCAGATGCAAATCTCCCCAGCAAAAGGGCAGCTTTTCAAGGCTGTTTTTGTGATCTGCAGCCCCTCGGAATAGGCATCTCAAAATATGCCAAAGGAGTTGAGATATTCTGGTTTCTTTCAGCTATGTTAGCCGACTTCTAGTGTTTTCCCAACTAAACAAGGAGATATGTATTACACAGTGGCCTTGCCTTTGAGCTACTTAATCCTAATCCCTTCACCAATCCAATCAGCGATTCCACCAACTCAAAGAGCTAATTGTGCCATTCATAGAGGATCCTGGTGTGAGTCCCAGTTATGTCAAATAAATGCTCTAGTTTCCTATTCACTCCAACATACGTGAAAGGAATTGCAAATTATAAGTTTGAGATTCATATTTATAGTTGACCCTCATTATTCACAAATTCCATACTTGTGAATTTGCCTCTTTCTGAACTTTATTTGTAACCCAGAATCAACATTCACTGTGTTTACACATTTATTTATGGACATGTGTAGAGCAGTAAGAAATTGGAGTCATCCAACATACGTACTCCCAGCTGAGGTAGAACCAGGTGATGTTCTGCCACCTTGTTTCAGCTCTTATCGTAAACAAGCATCTTTCTTCGTGGTCTATTGATTGCCACATTTTTTGCACTTTTGTCCTTTGATTTTGCTGTTTAAAATCGCCCCCAACTATAGTCCTGAAGTGCTGTCCAGTGTTTTTAAGCATAGGAAGGCTGACATGTGCCTTATAGAGAAAATATGTGTTAAATAAGCTTCATCAAACATGAGGTACAGTCCTGTTGGCTATGAGATCAATATTAATGAATCAATACTATTTATTAAAGTGTCTTTAAACAGAAACACACAAAAAACAAAGTTATATATTGATCAGTTGACAAAAATGTCATGACCAGAGGCTCACAGAAACCTAAGCCTGTGTTTCCCCTAGGAGCAGTGGCTCAAAGGAACAAGGACTCAGTACCCGTGATTCCAGTATTCAAAGTGACTTGATAGAACATAACTGTTGTGATTAATGAGAATTGATCGGGTGTGTTAATCCAGTGAAACTTAGTTCAAGGGATTTTCATACCTGTTTTTGTTTGCTACATCATGTAGATCTCAGTTGAAGCACATCTTTTATTTTATTTTTTAAATATGCATCCTTTCAAAGAATCATTTTGTTTTTCTTTACCGCTTGTCTGAGTTGATCCCAGGCCGTTGGTGTCATGTTTGTGAGAATTGTATAAACATATCCATAAATATTGGGAACGCAAGCACTGTTCTACTGTTGACTGGAGAGAGAGAGATTCTATTTCTTTAGTTCACTGTTGACAGGCTCAGGAAAGGGCTCATTGAGCCATGAAAGTTGACATTTGTCACAATTCATTCCACCCTCCAGAGTAGCGAAGCTGCAGGAAACATCTTCCATTCTTTCTAACGTTTCTGGTCACTTATCATATGGCATGCCACTTGTCTTGGTCCTAAAATTAATTAAGAAATAATAATGGAACGGGGGAGGTAGGAAATAGGTAAGATGAATAATGATTAAATTCAATGCAATTATTATGAATTGACTGTAGAGTAAATGGAAAGGACAGGAGATGATAGCCTTTAAGACTGGTGGAAACTCATCAGCAAAGGGTAATTTGGTTGCTGAAGTCAGGCTTCAAACTCAATGAGGATTATGCAGGGCACAACTGAAAAGAAAGGTGGACTGGTTACACTTGTACATTTAGGGTTTGCAAATGGTCTTTTTCTGTCAGCCTTGGCTTGCTCATTATGCTGGCTTTCCCCCATCCTGAGTGACTAATCCATGTTGCCATTTCATCATCATCAATCTTTCCTTTATTCAATGTGCATTTACTTGGAGCTGTTATGAGTTGCTAGACAAGATGAGACTGAGAGATGCTATACTGTGTGAAGTTGAAGTGTTTGGACTGTAATTCAAGAGTGCCTGGATTTGAATTGCAGCTTGCCACTTATTAACTATGTCATTTCAGTCTGGTTAATTAACCTGCTTGGGCCTCAATTTCTACAACTGTGAAGTACAGATAAACACCAGGTCCCATAAGGCTCTTGTGAGGATTAAAAGAGATCATCCTCATATTGATGCTCTGTGCAGTGCCTGGCATAGAGCAAGTACTTGTCTGAGAAACAGAAGAGTGGCCACTGTGCCAAGGTGTCCTTAGAAAGAATGGTGCAAGACAAGGGTCAGCAGGCCAGAATCCTGCAGGGCCTCACAGGGAGCCAAGGCTAAGATGTTTAAACAAATTCTTAAATGTCTTTGCATGGTTTGAAGCAGAGCACTGACAACATTGTTTGGAAGAAAAGAACGTGTATTGCAGAAATTATATTTAGTATAAATGATTTTTTAACTAGAAAAATTTGCCTGACAGCCTTAATACTCCACTTTTCTTCAGCCTGGGAGTGAAGGGGTCCTGTTAGGCAGATGAGCTACCCTACAGTGCTCCTAAATACCCTGACATAAAATCCTGCTAGGATGCACTAACTTTGATGTTGATGATGAAAGCACCGGTGAAAGAAGCATTAACAACTGATATCCATGACATGGCTTACCCTTGTCAGTTTCACGGGCATTATTTTACTCAAACCTCACCACTACCTACCACTGTCTTATCCCATTTTATGGATGAGGAACTGAGGCTAGAAATCTCACAGCTAGGAAGCACCTGTATTTCCACTGCACATTTTCTGCTCCAGGGCTCGCTGGTTTCTCACTGATTTCCAGAGCGGACTCGAATGTGATGGAGACAGCCCTGAGGTCAGACAAGTTGTCTTAGCTCTGCCTCTTGCCTTTGTGCCCTCAGTCTTCCTATCTGAAAAATGTGCATAATACCACCTACTTCAGAGTGGTTGTGAGGAATCACTGTGTACAAAGCAGTCAGCATAGTGCCAGGCATATAGTAGCCACTCCTTAAATGTTCTACTATGGTCATTATTTTGCGGCATTGCCAGTTCACTATTGTGTTCTCCGGATGTAATTCACAGAAGGATTAGAATGCTTTAAGTTGTTTCCTTAAAAGGCTCCTCCTTCCCATTAACTAGCTCCCTTGTCTCTGAGACAGCATGTCATGTATGATAGAAACACAGCCCACCCCCGTAAAGGACTGCTATGTCATTTACACATCTGTTCCTCCTCCCTCGATAGGGGTGGAACAGAGAAGCTCTCTATGCACACATTCAGGAAGCTAAGCCCCAATTCTTTCTAAACTAGTTTTCTCCATATTATGCTTTTTAATTAAACCTTTCAAGGTTTAATTATGAAACAACATGAGTCATCTTTGTTTCTGAAAATGTATTTGTGGTTTGGCTAATTATGTAGTGAGATTTAATATGATTTCTCCTCATGTGTGAAATTAATACATTGAATATTTTTAAAAGGAAAACATCTAAAGCATTTACCTGGGCACCAGATGGCGAGCAAATAATCAGTTCAAAGGAGTTCCTCTTAAAGTCATGCTAAGAAAATCTGTGCTGGTTTTAACTGGGTCACTTTACATGGGATGCCTCAAAGAGAAACACTGTGTCTTAACCAATACATCTAATCCTGCAGCCTTTAGTGTCACTCCATTGCTTGGAGATAAGATCCAGCTTTCTTTTCAAAGTGCTTCACTCTAATACTGACTCCCACGCAGCTCCTGAATACTATTCTCCAACTACATCCTACACTGTCATTCTTCAAAACTGCGAGGCTCCTTCATGCCTCGGTGGTCTTGTACATGGTGTGGTTCTCCCTGCAGTGCCTTGTCTCATTGTTTTTGGATAAACTTATATGCATTTGTGTTGACAATATCTTTGTTTTCTATATTCTGATCCTTTGACATCATGGGGGAATTGCTGATGCTGGAGGAACTGCCTCTTGCAGGGTTGGTGAATTCCTAGACATAGCAAACAGCTGCCTACCTGCTAGCCTCCCTCTTTCATATGCAAACCATCTAATCCAGGGAGCAGATCCAACTACCTCCATGATCAGACTCTCACTTTCTAGCTCCCCTAATCATTCTAGGGTGCCAGACAACTGGGGACAGCCCCTCCACCCAATGCCACTAAAAATCCCTCAAACTAGCCCATCCTAAGCTTGCTTACTATGTCTTTGCTTGGTCTCTGCATGGAACCCACAATAGAAGCTCCTGCCTACATTTTCCCTTTACTCCCTGTGCCTCCTGACCAACCCCAGGGCTTTTCCATGTGACCCCTCTTGAGTGGATGATATGCCTGTGCCTCTAGGGATCTGTAGGTATAAGGTTCTTCCATCCTGACAGTCATTTCTGTGTCTGCCTGTTTTAACTGTAACCAAGGTTTGTCATAATTGGGTATAGTAAAACATCTTTCCAAGTGCAGCTCAAAAGCCACTTTCTCTGTGTCGGCTTCCCCATTTCTCTTCCAAAGAGGCTTACTGTTTGCAAGCTGCATTGTAATACAAACATCTCTGTCTTCCTCATTAGGCTAAGCTAAATGAGGCTAAATTTAGCCTCATTAGGCTAAATTCCATGCTATGTTTGTCTCTGAATTCCCAACCTTTAGCGTGAGGCCTGGTGTAAGTATGTATGCAGTACACATGAGGAATATGTGAATGAAATGAAAATAATACACCCTTTCAAGCTGAATCCATTAGTAGCAGATGAGTCAGAAAATAGTAGGGTATGAATGTTTCCCTAATTCTCCCAATATGAATGGGCACTGTAACTTGTTAGTTCAAAGCACAAGTCCCTCAATTTCAACTATGCCATGTCCCAAGTATGTGGCTTTGGGAAAGGTGTTTCTTCTCAATGTGCTTTGGCTTTTTATCTTAAATATAGGGATAATAGGCCAGGCTCAGTGGCTCACACCTGTAATCCCAGCACTTTGGGAGGCCAAGGTGGGTGGATCACTGGAGCCCAGGAGTTGGAGACCAGCCTGGCCAACATAGCAAGACCCAATGTCATAAAAACAAAAAAAAAATTTTTTTTTTTAAATAGGGATAATAATAGTATCTATCTCCAAGTGCTTTAAAGATGAAACAGGCATGGTGGTTCACACATATAATCCCAGCACTTTGGGAGGTCGAGGCAGGAGGATCGCTTGAAGTCAAGCGTTCAAGACCAGCCTGGCAACAAAGTGAGACCCTATTTCGACATAAAAAATCAAAAAAATTAGCCAGGTGTGTTGGCACATGCCTGTAGTCCCAGCTACTCAGGAGGCTGAGGCAAAAGGATCACTTGAGCTCAGGACTTTGAGGCTGCACTGAGTTATGATAGCACCACTGCCTTCAGCCTGCGTAACAGAGTGAGACCCTATCTCAAAAATATATATATATAAAAATATAAAAAGATGAAAAGAAGGAAGGCTACAGGTCTTTTCACAAACTCTTTGCTCTGCCTGTAATACCCTTTTCTGCTCCTCCTCTACTGCCTTACCCCTCGTTACCCTTGATGAGAGAAACCTTCTCTTATATTTATGTATACAAATATGCACACATACAGAGAGAGAGAGAAGTGGAAGATGGGGAAAATAGAAAAAGATTTATTTTAAGGAATTGGGTCACACAGTTGTAGAGGCTTGGCACACACAAAATTTTCAGGGTAGGCCAGCAGGTGGAAACCCAGGAAAAGGTTGCCGTTTTTTGAGAAAAGACTGCCTTTTGACACAATTGTTGTTCTTCCAGGAGGTCAGTTTTGTTCTACTCAGACTTTCAACTGATTGAATGAGGCCCACATACATTCTGGAGCCTAATCTGCTTTATTCAAAGTCCACTGATATAAATGTTAACCTCATCATATATTTTATATGCATATATGTGTGTGTGTATACACACACACACACACAGAAAACATCTAGAATAATGTTTGACCAAATATCTGGACACCATGACCTAGCCAAGTTTACACATATAATTAACCATTAGAGATTGTAACCTGAATGAGGGCAAGATTCAGTTTACTGTGGCTAACTGCTGAATCTAGCACAATAATAATTATTTTCCGAGTGGACATACAGCATTGCAGAGTGTATACCTAAATGTGTCATCTGTGGTGGATGGCGTTACACTATACAGTAGAAACTTAGGAGACAGCCAGGACCCAGGAATTTAAATGGCTGTCATATGATGAAAGGAAAGTTCCCAGAACATCCACTAGTGAAGGTCTGTAAGAGGGGTGATAGGTAGAGGGAACCAACAAGGCGACCCTTTAAGCCTAGGCCCTAGGCACAGAGGGTTTTGGCAGTCAAAGGAACCTTTTTTTTTTTGCTAGCTGTTGGTTTTTATTTCCAAACCCCAATGTAGACTGATAAGCAGAGCTGGATCACACTTGGGTCATAAGGATTACACAGTTCTCCTTTACCAAAGACTGACCCAGAGAGAAACACTCTCTAATAGAGAGAGTAAGTCACCTCAGATGCCTTATTGCTTCTTCCAAGTACTTGGCTCCTACCCTTGTAGTCCCAGATGCTCCATCCCTGCCTTCTCTGCAGGAGGGAATGAGGACTGGCAGAACTTTCAGATGCCACAAGGAGCCAAAAGAGACCATGTTTGTGTCCATTGCTTTTTATCTAAGTATCAATGAACAGTCACTGAGCATCAGTTCAACAAATGGATATTAAGCACCAATTATGGGGAAAGGAGATGTAATGACCAAATGACCATATAACTAATAAAAAAAGGTCAGGCAGGAATAAATATTAGGGAGGAAAAAGAAAGCAAGACCAGTAGAAGGTGAGCATCTGGGGAGGATTCTGTTTCAAATGGGTGGTCAGGAACCACCTTTCAAATCAGCTGACATTTGAGCATATAACAGAAGGGGGTAAGCCAAGTATATATTTGGGGAAATGTGTTTGTGCAAAGGCCCTGTGGATTGATCATGCTTTGTATGTTCAAGGAAGAGCACAGTAACTGATGTAGCTAGAACAGCGTGAACAAGGGGCAGAATATTCTGACAGGAGGGTAGAGAAGCAGCATGGAGCCAGATGCTATGAAGCATTCTGGATGATGTGAAGAATGGACCTCTTACCCTGTCTGAGGTGGCTACCACCTATGGGTTTTGAGCAAAGAATCAATGGGTGCCCAGCAGAGGGCCTGTACTCCGAAACAAAAGGCAATCTCCCAAAGAAAGCTTTATTTTCTCATTCACTCAAAGTTACCTTTTGCTCATAAAGTTTGCTTTCTAAGGATTACACTTTGGTCCAGATGTGCCACCTTTATTACATTCTGGCTTCTGTGAGAAGAAATGACTATGGGGGCAGGGAGGAAAGCCAGGAGACCAGTTAAAGAGCCTTTTGCAAAATCCAGGGAAGATAGGATGGTGGCTTGGACTAGGATGGCAGCAGCAGACATTTCGAAAAGTGCTTAGATTTTGAATATATATTGAATGCAGAGATAATGGGATTTCCTGACATGTTAGTGTGTGGATGTGAGACAAAAGGATTAGTGATAGCCTCAATGATTGTAGCCTGAGCAACTGGAAGATGAGGCTGCACACAGCAGGAATGGCAGGGAAGGCAGCAGGTGGGGCCTAGGCCTGGAGAGTTGGGGAGGGGCAGAAATCAGAAGTTTGGTGTACATGTGTTAAGTTTGAGATGTTTCAAGTTGGATATACAGAAGGAAAAAATAAGTAGACAGTTGGATGTACAAGTATGGAGTTCAAGGCAGAAGATGTCAGTATAGGAGTAATCTGTATAGAGATGGTAACCATGCTAGGATACTGGTTAAGATCACCTAGGAAGTAAGTATTGAATGATGTCACATGCTGCTGGGAGATTGACTAACAAAACTGGCACTAGACTGTTCCGTTTTTTCCCATCATGGAAATGGAAAGAGCTAAAATAATCAAATATTTAAAGGAGTTTTGATATCAAAGGGAGAGAAATTAGGCAGTAGTTGAAGGGGTATTTGGGGGTCAATGAATCTAATGGAGCACATCTGTATGCAGATGAGAGTGATGCAAGAGAGAAAGGAAAATTGATGATACAGAAGAGAGGAGGGGCTAACAAGATGGTACACTCAAGTGGGGAAGAAAAGACCCAGAATGTGAGCAAGGGCTGAACCCTAGAAGCATGGAGAGTCCATGCAGAGCAACACGGTGGGAGACAGACAAGGTGAGGACTGATGCAGAGTGAGTGGGTGGTGGGAATATATGGAAGTCCTCTTATGATGATTGTCTTTTTCTTAGTGAAATAGGAAGCAAGGTCATTAGCAAAGAAAAGGAAGACTGTCACGTCCATATCACTTTCTCTTTTGATTCTAGTGTTTCCCAATTGGACTCCCAAAGAACCAGAGCAATTGATCACAAAAATACTTGGCACCTGAAAAACAAGCATGGTCAATCACAGAAATAATGATTATTTCTTGAATGACTATGTGATCTCTATAAGCCTTGAGTGCCCTGTTGTTTATTCCTAGAGTGAAATCATATTTCCCTGGTGAAGTAATTTAGGAAGGAATGCCATTCAGCTAACTCTGAAGCCCACAAGGTAGTCGATTCTCCTTTTGCCTCCCCCTTGTCTCTTTTTTATTAAGTAGATCAAATTAGTCTCTCCTCTCAAATTGCGTCTCCCAGTACTGAAAGCTCTGAAAAAAAAAAAACCCACACAAACAGAGTAGTAAAGACAAATTCTGCAAATGAAGGAAACAGAACAGAGGAGATAATCTGAGCAGGCAAGACCAAGTTTGTTTTTTGGCAGACATAGTAAGAAGGAAAGCTGTGAACACTCACACATTAATGATTTTTATATTGTCACAACTATAATCAAAGCCCCGATGACAGTGTTGTCATAAAGTCTATACAGCCACTACTCTTGGCTTGGGTTTACCATGTATCCTGGGCTACAGGTTCAGAATTCACCATGATAAATCATTCCATGGCTGTTCAAGCTCCCCTTATCACACTGTGTTTTAGTATCTCTTCCCAAGCCTAAAATACAACGTGTACTTTTACACCAAATATAGAATCTCAGAGAAAGAAGCCTGGAGTTTATCTTATCCAATGCTTCTTCCAGTTCCAGAATTATTCTTATACATTCCCTGGCAGCCAGCCATTTGGACTTTATAAACAGCCTCAGCTATAGGTCGACCATTCCACTTATGGGATGTTTTGCATTATAACAAGCTAAAATCTCTCCCTTCTACTTCTAACGTGTGAATCTTTGACTACTCTCTGGGGCCACAGAAGACAAAACACATACTATCACCTTTCTGTGGGAACCCAGCCACCATCTTTCCTCCATCTTGCCCAATAAAGGTGCAATCAGTTTCTGAATCACATATGTCCTCATTTAGGGTAAAAGCTTTTTGTATAATCTTCTCTTGCTAGTAAATTAGACTTAAAAAAAATGAATATGCCTATTGGATGTGAAGTTCTGAGTAGTCCTTTGCCTAGAGAGGGTTAAAAGCTTCTGTAATGCCAGCACTACCAAGTTTAATGGAAAGGACAGAACTGGATGAAATTATATTTTAAATGATATATCTGCCAGGATTACTACAAGGAATGAAAGGGAAGGAGCACCAGGTTATCTGAAATTGAAAGGTAAAATGAGGGAGAGTCACTCACCCTGCATCCCACTGAACTGTCACCTCCATCCTGCTCCTGAACATCTTTCTTCTGTCACATATTCATTCAGTGGTGGCAAGCTCCAATCTTTGAGCTAGGTGCCAGAGTTTGAATGGTGAGCATTCTTTCACTTCTTCAACACCTGTTTATTATAGACCTAAACGTTGTCAGCATCATCCTACCAATGGGATTAGCAGTGAACAAAACAATAGGAAAAAACATTCTTCTCTTTGTGCAGTTAATATTCTAGTGAGGAAAATAAATGAATCAAATAACCCCACAAATATATGCAAAGTTGCAGCAGTTAACAATGCTATGAAGGGAAGATTCAGGATGCTACAAGAGCATGTAATAGGAGGAACCTGAGCTAGTTCAAATGATGAGGAAAGCCTCCCCTGAGGGAGTGATGCTTGACTTGCGCTCTTGAGGATAAGCAGGAGAAGGGCTGGCACAGGAGTGGCATGTGTGAGAGCTGAAAGGAAGGCACGAACAAGATCAGAGATCAGAGGTAAGGAAAATCCAGACAACGTAGGGCTTGTGGGCCATGTTAAGATTTTTCACTTGTTAGCCTATGAGCAGTGAGAGTCCACTGAAGTGTTTTAAGCCAAGTGTGTGTGTGTATGCATGCATGTATAATATGAGCAAATTTGTAAGAGATCACTCTTCCTGCAATGTAGAGAGTGGATGGGAAGTGGATGGTGAAAATAGAGTTAGGAAATTATTCTCATGTTTCAGAGGAGAAATGACAGTGAATTGGATCAAGGTGATAGCAGTGGGTTTCAAAATACAGTGACAGATTTGCAAGAGTTTGAGGAGATAAACCCAAATCACGGTGATTTGAATCTGGGAGGCAAGGGAGAGCACGAAGACTGCAGAAATCCCTGGCGAGGCCTGTCATGTGCACATTTCGGTCATCTGGCATGGAAGATAATGCACTGCACCAGGGTAGGCACTGTCCATTGTTAGTTTAATACGATGTTTGCATAGGACACCTAGTTACTGTTATGTAACTTCTGGACAATGGAGCAAGATGTAACTGTGGCATAAGAAAATATAACTAGATATTATTCTAGTGATTTGGCTTTCTAAAGACGTATTGTGGTGGTTGTTTACAAGTATGTAAGTTAATTGTGCTAGAGTTTCAGAATGATGTGTTTAAGGGGTATAAGTATCTGCAAGCCCCCAGTTAGGTCTCACTGAAAACAGGCAGGGCTACACACTGAACAGACGCAATCCCATAGCCATCAATTCATGCCAATCTGGAGAGACTTGAGAAATTTCTCTTCTGGATATTTAATCCTCCAGCTTGAGATTTCTTACTTTGCTGAGAATGTGTTTTTTGTACTTAGGGCAGTAAAATATAACTTAAGATGATTGAAATTCCAGGATGCTCATTTTTCTGAGGCTTTCACATAGCTTTCTGCTGGACTTCCACAGCATCAGGAAAGGAATCCTAGGTAGTCACTAAGGGCAGTGATGCCACTCGCTGGGAAAGGAAGCTCTGTAAGAGTGTCAGATTTGGGGAGGAAATGCCCCAGTTAATTTGGGGTATATTGAGTTTGGATGTCTAAGATGAAACGCAGTCACGGAGATGTTGATCAACAATATGAGTCTGGAGTTCTAAGGAGTTGTCTAGAATGAGAGCTCTAAGAATGACATACACTGTCTCAGGGGAGAATCATACTTGATCAAGAAGCATTGCATATTAGAAATGCTGTTGAGAGCCATTTCTGCAAGGAAGGTTGGGCCAGGGCCTCCCTACTCTGAGGTTCTATGATTTATTAATAGGTATTCTTAAAACCACTGAGTGTCTGAGTAAAGCTGTGTTAGCCCTGGATGAATTGGTTAGAAAGAAACAAGACTACTTAAGCCAGCCTATGGAAATGTATGAGGAGGAAACAGGAGTGTGATAGAGTCCAGAGCCAGCTGGGCCTGATGGGTTCCATAAATAGGAACTGGACTCCATCTGTAAGACAGATGATCCCTTTCTCTGGAGGGAAGGGTCCCTGCTTTTGTTGGCAGTGAAACAAAATGGCCACCCCAGCCCTAGCCAGAGTGGCCAACAGAGACTGGCCAACTCCACACTCTTGCCCTAGGTAAAATATCCTACCAGCCCATTTCCAAGTATCTCAGTCCAGGGAGTATGCCCACTGCCTGCTCAGCAGGGGTTGTGGGAACAGAATTTCTCAGAAAGGGCATTGGCAGGCTTGATAAATTGACTAATGTGTCTGCACACAACATAATGATCTTCCCATCTTTGAAGAAAAAAAAAAAAATTTCTTTCCAATCAACAACTCTTAATTTGCACATCCATGTTTCTCTTTGGTAATTTATTACTCTTATGCTTTCTGTCAACTATTTTCTATCTGTCACTTTCCAGTACTGGATATTAATATTTCCTTTCTCAAATTCTAGTCATCTCTGAAGCATTTTGCACTTCTCAATTGTATTTATGTCACTGTTTGATCTTGTTTTGTGTCTAAGTCGTTATCGTCATGTAATCCATCTTGAAGATGGCCATACTGAAGCATTCTGAATTTCCTGAAATATTTTAGAGCTATTTGCATCTTCTTTTCTTTTCAGAGACCTGGCCTATTACAATAATTATGAGGAGGGTCAGCCTCAGACCCTAATAAAACTGCCCCCTAAGAATGTTTGTCTCTCCTGAAAACAGCACGGGCATCTGGACATGTCCAAAATCTAACCCTTTAGGTTCTTCCCTGCTCCTTGTCCTGTGTTGCCAGACTTAGGACATAAATCTGGTTGTCATTCCTCTGTGCGTTAACCTCTATTTACTTTCTAACTTGTGTACCATACTCTGCAATATTTTCTCTGTCCTGAAGCCAGATGGTCTCTCTAAACACAGTCTTACCATGTCTACCATGTAATTCACTGTTTAACTGCCTTTAAAGGAAAGACCCCATACTCCTTTCTCCAGCCAACAAGGTTCTAATGGCCTGCTCACCCCTCTCCTACTCCTTGGGCTTAATAACCTCTTTATGCTCCTTCAGCCTGAAGAAATCTTTCTTCCGTCTCCTGTTTCTTTCTCCTTAAGGTCCCCTCCCTCAAGTGTGGGTTAGCCCCACCAAGCCCAGCTCAGATTCTCCATCTCATTCTAATCCTCTTACAATAACTGCTTTTTCTTATATTTCAGTTGTCAGGTTTACAGGTTTATCTTCCACAGGAGAGGAAGTGCAATTAGTGCTGATGTTAGGGCCAGAATGGTTGGGTTCAAAACCAAGTTTTGCTGCTACATATCTGTATGATTGTGGTCAAGTTACTTAACCTCTCTGTGCCTCAGTTTTCTCGATGCAAAACAGGGATAGTAATAGAATCTGTTAAACAGTACATCATTATATTCTCCACATTTAGTACTATGGTAACACATAACCAAGCCTCAAATATCTATAGAATAGTGTTCCAAATGAAGGTAATGTTTATTTAGGACCATTGCAATAGGTTCAGGGAGCACTGCACCTGCGGTTTCACAGCCAGGGAGAGAAATTGGGCTCAACTCTAAACACAGCAAGTTGGGAATGTACAGCCTAGAACCAGGGTGAGGCTCAATGGATGGAAAATAACTAAGAGGAAGCATCAGGGGTGAGGGAGATCCTGACTCAACTGACCCAGCAGGATTCTTGCAGAAGAAAGACCAGGTGATCAGACCCAGGGGGATGGTGGAGGATGAGGAACTCACACTGATAACAAGGGTAGCATAGGGAGTTATTGCTAAAGCTGGATTTTACAAGGATAGGGGAAAAGAGGCATGAGAAAGTTCAGATGCCCGACTAAAATTTGGTCAAGCAAGAAATCTTTGTCAATGGACAGTGAGTGTTCAGTATTTGATTGGAGACAGACCAGTACTATCTTCTGGTCAATTGTTAAAAACATATAGAACTGAAGAATACCCAGGTTCTTAAAATGATTCAAAATATTAGCAAAAGTTGGCAAAAATAATGTTAGAATAGCAGTGTTTCCAAGTATATGCTAAAATTAAATTCTTAAGCGCTCTGGAAAGAATACAAAACTGTGAAGTTAGATCTGGGTTTGAGCCTTATCTCTGTTATTTATCTATGTGTTCCATAAGCTAAATCCCTTTTTTCTCTCTGTCTTGGTTTCTTCATAAATGAGAATAATAATGCCAATATTATATAAATCATGAACTAAATAAGATATGCATAAATTACCTATCGTAGAACTTAATAGAGAAGGTAATTAATATACTGGGTTTCCCTTGGTAAATCACCTTCCGTCTTTTATACAAATTTATTTTCAATGTAAAGTACAAAAGGCAGTTGGAAGAGATAAGAACAGGTAAAACTTTCCTGTTTATCCTGTGAATATTAAATAGTTAAATCCATAAACAATAAGATAGCTAACATTTTAAAATAGCAAAGTGTGCTGGGCACTGTTCTATGTATCTTATATTGAATACCTCAATTATCCTCCCCACAATCTTGTGAGGTCACTACTAGTGTTATCCTCTTGTAACAGTTGGAGAAGTTTCCAAAGAAGACCAAAAGATAATCAGAAATAGAGAAGAATAACTTCGTGACAAATCTCAGAGTCCATTCTGAAACCCATGGTAGCATTGAATGGGGAAGGAAGCAATCATCAAAACAATAGATTTTCCTTTGCTTGGAAACTGGAATTTTCATAGTAATGGTACCTTCCTCTCTCTCCTCCCACATTCAGAAAAAAGTTACTGCACGAGGTAGAACAGCCTGGCCAACATGGCAAAACCCCATCTCTACCAAATACACAAAGGTTAGCCGGGTATGGTGGCAATGCCTGTAATCCCAGCTACCTGGGAGGTCACTTGAACCCAGGAGGCGGAGGTTGCAGTGAGCCAAGTTTGTGCCACTGCACTCCAGCCTGGGTGACAGAGTGAAACTCTGTCTAAAAAAAAAAAAAAAAAAGGTAGAGTCACTGCACATGCTTAGAACTTATAGAAGCTTCATTCTTTTTTATCAGCAGTGCCCTCCACCACCCGAAGATAAGACTTTTTAAAATAGTGATTGATATTTTTCTGTCATAGTTATTTCTTAGCCAAAAGATAACCCAACAGTTGCTTAGAGTAGCATTTTTTTCAACTTCACCATGCACAATGGTCTGTGTGACTTCTTCCCCCACTACCCCAGGATTCAAACACATTCATAAACGTGCTCCAAAATCACCTGGGTTGCAAAAACATCACTTCTATAAAAGAGTTACACCATAACTGTTGGAAATTAACTGATGATAAATGTTGTCTAACCCAGAGAACTATATTGCAATGAAGTTGAGGATTTATCGATAAATGTGATAATAATCCTCTATCTTTGTTTACATCTGTAATTAATGCAGTTCAGGAAGGAGCCCTTGAAACCTTATATAAACAAGATTTATCCTTACTGGAATAGATTACAGCCATATGTCACCATTCAAAAGGTAATTGGTACATTTCATTAGAAAGTAATTGAAAAAAATTATTTTAATACCTTGTAATAGATAATCTTGATAAAGATTATTAGCAGAGATATCTGTACCATGTAGAGAATTTGCTTTGCATCAAAAGATGGCATATGCTATACATCATTCTTGGATTTTTCTGAGGAGCTTTTACGTACCTTGTGATTGAATAAAGACTAGTACATAATTACATACTGAGCTTTCCTTTGAGAACAAGTCCTCCTTATAGCCGCATGCCTTTAGCATTCCCCTGACTGGCATTGACAGTAAGTCCCTAGTTTACTCTCTATCTCTCCGGTGAAAATCTCCCACATGTATTAACAAATATTTCTAACAGTGGCTTAAAGCAAAGGCTTCAGAGGCAGTGAGGCAGTGAGACTAGGTTATGAACTCTCATATTTTGACTACATGGAATTGATGATAGGATCTATCTCTCAGGGTTGTAGCAAGCATGAAATGGGATGATACACATAAAGGATTTAAGTAATTCTTGGAATACAAGAAGCATCCAATGAATATTAATAAATAGTATTATTATCTTTTCTATCAGTGTCTTACTGCCCTGATCTTTTAAGATGAGACATCCTAGGCTGATCTTTTATTTAAAATACATTATAAAATCAAGGTTAGTATATATAAGCAATTTTTCTCCATTTCTGTGTTACATCCTACAAGAAAACAGTAAAATGTACAATATTCTCATTGCCATCCATAGGCAGAACTGAAAATAACTTCTAACATCCCATGTCCCATTCTCCTCATCAAGGCCCTGAAGTGAAAACAGAACAATTCTTTTTAGAGTTTCATAACTTTGTGAGCTACTATGTAGATTAAAGTCATTCCATTTAGGTCTTCAACGAAGGAAGTGTAAAAATCCCAAGAGGCCAAGTAGAATGAAATTATACTTCTGACAGAGAACCACCTGAAATATCAAAACAATGGCTGAAAAGAGGCGAGTTAAAATTTTTTCATTGTGCATCTCCGATAATTAAGCAGCATTTGAGAGGTTTTCTCCACCTCCTTTCATAATTGTACCACGATATACTCCAGACCTATACTAAAGACAATGTACACATATATTACAAGGATATAATTAGAATTTTTATTACCTTTATTTTTAAGTTAAGATTCAGAGAAGTTGAACACTTATCCAAAATCACAGGTCTACTAAATGTCAGACCCTAGATTCTGTGAGGTTTTTTTTTTTTTTTTTTTAGCTTTTAGTTGAAGTTCAGGAGTACAATTACAGGTTTGTTACATAGGTAAACTTGTGACATGGGTGTTTGTTGTACAGATTATTTCATCACCCAGGTATTAAGCTTAGTAACCATTCATTATATTTCCTGATCCTCTCAACCCCCGAAATGCCCCAGTGCATGTTGTTCCCCTGTATGTATCCATGTGTTCTCATCATTTAGCTCCCTTTTACAAGTGAGAACATGCAGTATTTGGTTTTGTTTTGTGTTAGTTTGCTGAGGATAATGGCCTCTAGCTCCATCCATGTTCCTGCAAAGGACATGATTTCATTGTTTTTTATGGCTGCTTAGTATTCCATGGTGTATATGTTCCACATTTTCTTTATCCAGCCTATCATTAATGGGCATTTAGGTTGATTCCATGCCTTTGTTATGGTGAATAATGCTGTAATAAAGATATGTGTGCACGTGTCTTTATAATAGAATAATTGATATTCCTTTGGGTATATACCCTATAATGGGATTGCTGGGTCAAATGGTAGTTCTGTCTTTAAGTCTTTAAGGAATTGCCACACTACCTTCCACAATGTCTAAACTTATTTACACTCCCACCAACAGTGTATAAGCATTCCTTTTTCTCCACAACCTCACCAGTATCTATTTTTTTTTACTTTTTAGTAATAACCATTCCGACTGGTGTGAGGTATCTCACTGTGGTTTGGATTTGCATTTCTCTGATGATTACAGATTTTGAGGTTTTTTTCATGTGTTTGTTGGCCACATATATGTCTTCTTTTGAAAAGTATCTATTCATGTCCTTAGCCTACTTTTAATGAGGTATTTTGCATCTGACAAGAGCAAAGTTTGCAAAAATGTTCTCCCATTCTGTAGGTTGTCTGTTTACTCTGTTGATAGTTTCTTCATTTCTTTGGCTGTGCAGAAGCTCTTTAATTACATCTCATTTGTCAATTTTTTCTTTTGGCATTTCATCATTACATCTTTGCCCATGCCCGTGTCCTGAATGGCATTCCCTAGGTTGTTTTCCAGGGTTTTCAGAGTTTTGGGTTTCACATTTAAGTCTTTAATCCATCTTGAGTCAATTTTTATGTATGATGTAAGGAACAGGTTGTTTCAGTCTTCTGTATATGGCTAGCCAGTTATCTGAGCATCATTTATTTATTGAATAGGGAGTCCTTTTTCCATTGCTTGTTTTTGTCAGGTTTGTCAAAGATCAGATAGTTATAGGTGTGTGGTCTTATTTCTGGGTTCTCTATTTTGTTCCATTGGTCTGTGTGTCTGCTCTTCTACCAGTACCATGCTGTTTTGGTCACTGTAGGCTTGTAGTATAGTTTGAAGTCAGGTAGCATGATGCCTCCAGCTTTATTCTTTTTGTTTAGGATGACTTGGTTATTCGGGCTCTTTTCTGGTTCCATATGATTTTTAAAATAGTTCTCTAGTTCTGTGAAGAATGTCAATGGTAGTTTAATAGGCATAGCATTGTATCTATAAATTGCTTTGGGCAGTATGGTTATTTTTACAATATTGATTCTTCCTATCCATGAGCATGGAATGTTTTTCCATTTCTGCCATCTCATTTCTTTGAGAAGTGGTCTGTAGTTCTTTAGAGACATTTCACTTCCCTGGTTAGCTGTATTGCTAGGTATTTTATTATTTTTGTGGCAGCTGTGAATGGGAGTTCATTCTTGATTTGGCTCTGGGCTTGACTGTTGTTGGTGCATAGGAATCCTAGTGATTTTTTGCACATTGATTTTCTATTCTGAGACGTTGCTGAAGTTGCTTATCAGCTTAAGAAGCTTTTGGACTAAGACCATGGGGTTTTCTAGATGTACAGTCATGTTGTTTGTAAACAGGGATAGTTTGACTTTCTCTCTTCCTATTTGAATGCCCTTTGTTTCTTTCTCGCCTGAATACCCAGGTCAGAACTTCCAGTACTTGAATATGAGTGGTGAGGGAGGGCTTCCTTGTCTTGTGTTGGTTTTCAAGGGGAAATACTTGCAGCTTTTGCCCATTCAGTATGATACTGGCTATGGGTCTAATACTTAGTTTATGGTGTTTTAAAAATGAATGGATGTTAAATTTTATCAAAAGCCTTTTCTGCATCTATTGAGATAATCATGCTGTTTTTGTCTTTAGTTCTGTTTATCTGATGAATCACATTTGATTTGCATATGTTGAGCCAAACTTGCATCCCGGGATTAAGCCTACTTAATTGTGGTAGATAAGCTTTTTGATGTGCTGCTGGATTCATTTTGCCAGTATTTTATTGAGAACTTTTGCATCAATGTTCATCAAAGATACTGGCCTGAAGGTTCTGTTTTTTTCTATCTTTGCCAGGTTTTGGTATCAGGATGATGCCTCATAGAATGAGTTAGGGCAGAGTCCCACCTCCTCAATTTTTTGTGATAGTTTCAGTAGGAATGGTAGCTCTTCTTCATACATTTGGTAGAATTCAGCTGTGAATCTGTCTGGTCCTGGGCTCATTTTGTTTGGTAGGCTATTTATTACTGCCTCAATTTCAGAACTCATTATTGGTCTATTCAGGGATTCAGTTTCTTCCTGTTCTGTCTAGGGAAGGTGTATGTGTCCGTGAATTTATTCTAGATTTTCTAGTTTATGAGCACAGGTGTTCATAATATTCTCTGATGGTTGTTTGTATTTCTGTAGGGTCAGTGGTAACATCCCCCTTGTCATTTCTGACTGTGTTTATTTGAATCTTCTCTTTTCTTCTTTGTCTGCCTAGCAATCTATCTATTTTATTAATTTTTTTCATAAAACCAGCTCCTGGATTCATTTTTTTGAAGGGTTTTTCATGTCTCTCTCTCTTTCAGTTCAGCTCTGATCTTGGTTATTTCTTGTCTTCTGCTAGCTTTGAGATTTGTTTGCTCTTGGTTCTCTACTTCTGTTTGATGTTAGGCTGTTAACTAGAGAGCTTTGTAACTTGTCCATGTGGGCATTTAGTGCTATCAATTTCCCTCTTAAGACTGCCTTAGCTGTGTCCCTGAAATTCTGATACATTGTTCTTAATAATTTCAAAGAACTTCTTGATTTTTGCCTTAATTTCATTATTTACCCAAGAGTCATTCAAGAGTATGTTGTTCGATTTCCATGTAGTCATACGGTTTTGAGTGATTGTGCTTTGGTTTGAGAGACTGTTATTATTTCAGTCATTTTGCATCTGCTGAGGAGTGTTTTACTTCTGCTCGTGTGATCAATTTTAGAGTAACTGCCATGTGGTGACAAGAAGAATGTATATTCTGTTGTTTTGGGATGGAGAGATCTGCATATAAGTCTCAGGTCCAAGTCATTTAGAGCTGAGTTCATGTCCTGAATATCTGTCTCAATGATCTAATATTTTCAGTGGGGTGTTAAAGTCTCCCACTAATATAGGAATCTGGGTCTCTTTGAAAGTTTCTAAGAACCTGCTTTATGAATCTGGGTGCATATTTATTTAGGATAGTTAGCCCTTCTTGTTGAGTTGAACCTTTTACCATTATTTAATGCCCTTCTTTGTATTTTTAATCTTTATTGGCTTAAAATCTGTTTTGGCAGAAACTAAGATTACAACCCTTGCTTTTTAATGTTTTCCATTTCCTTGGTAGATTTTCCTCTTTATTTTGAGCCTATGTGTGTCACTGCATGTGAGATGGGTCACTTGGAGACAGCATACAGATGGGTCTTGGTTCTGTATTCATACATGTGTATTTGATCCTGCCATCATGATGTTAGCCGGTTATTTTGGAGATTTGTTTATGTGGTTGCATTATAGTGTCATCAGTGTGTTTTTGTAGTGGCTGGTAATGATCTTTTAGTGCTCTTGTAAGGCAGGTTGGTGGTAAATTCTTTCAGCATTTGTTTGTCTGAAAATGATCTTATTTCTCCTTCTCTTATGAAGAATTCTGGGTTGGAATTTATTTTAAAGAATATTGATTACTGGCCCCCAATCTCTTCTGGCTCATAGGGTTTCTGCTGAAAGGTCTTCTGTTAGTCTGATGCATTTCCCTTTGTAGGTGACCTGTCCTTTCCCCACAGCTGCCTTTAACACTTTTTCTTTCATTTCCACCTTGTAGAATCTAATGATTATGTGTCTTAGGGATGATCTTCTCATGGAGTATCTTACTGGGGTTCTCTACATTTCCTGAATTTGAATGCTGGCCTCTCTACCTAGGTTGGGGAAGTTCTCATGGATGATACCCTGAAACATGTATTCTAAATTGGTTCCATTCTCCTCATCTTTTTCAGGTACACCAATCAGACATAGATTTGGTCTCTTTACATAATCCCATATTTCTCAGAGGTTTTCATCATTCTTCAGAAAGGCAGTTTTTTCAGGCTCTGAAATTCTTTCTTTCTTCTGCTTGGTCTTTTCTGCTGTTAATACTTGTTATTGCATTATAAAATTCTTGTAGTCTGTTTTTCAGCTCTATCACGTTGGTTGCATGCTTCTCTATACTGGCTATTTCATCTGTCAGTTCCTGCAGTGTTTTACCATGATTTTTATATTCCTTGCATTGGGTTACAATGTACTCTTTTAGCTCAGTCATTTTTGTTCCAATCCATATTCTGAATTCTACTTCTATCATTTCTAACCCTTGCTGGAGAGGTAATGTGGTCATTTGAGGGGAAAAGGGCACTTTAACTTTTTGAGTTTTCAGTGGTTTTGCACTGATTCTTTCTCATCTTAGTAGGCTTATCTACCTTCAGTCTCTGAGGTTGCTGACCTCTGGATGCCTTTTTTTAAAAAACAAAAAAAACAGTCTGGCCACTTTTCTGAAGTCCTCCTGCAGTTTTCTGGGTATCCACTCCAGTTCCTAATCACCTCAGATTTTCCAGTACCTGGAGGTATCACCAGTGAAGGCTGTGAAACAGCAAAGATGGCAGCTTCCCTCTTTCTCTGGGAGTTCCAGACTTGAAAAATCAGTACTCTAATGAAAGTTGAGAAGATGGAAATTTCTTTGATATTCAGATCAATTATTTAGTTTCTATCTCATTTTAGAAAGAATCACAGTGTAAAGAATGTAATGGTTTGGGGATGGAGGGTATGGGGAGGACCATAAAGAGAATCCCTCTGGAAACTGCTACTATGATGTTTGTAGTTTCATATGTAGTCACCTTGGAAACCTCAATTTCTGAGGAACACCATTTGCTACAAAATCCCAGCTTCTATTCACAGTTCAGAAGCCATGTTAGGCTACTAAGGCACAGTATTTATGATCAATTTTGACCTCTGGCAAAAGTAATTGACAAATTCTACATAGAATCTGTCAAGCTTTTCCTCTGTCATAATTCTTAAAGTTTTAGTAAATTTAACAGTCAAAAACATAGCATGGAAGAAGAATGGACTATTTTTGGTCACTTACCTTTGAACAATTTGGATTAAAATTACTGTCCGCATTCAAATTCTTTGCAGTCTGTTATGTGGCCATTATGTAAAACAGGGTGCCTCTTGTGGATCAGGAACACCAGAGAGGGGATTAGGAACAAAAGGAATCATCAGTTCTAACCAGTATGGGGCGGGGGGGAATGACTACACTACCACCAATCACTTACTGCCATATCCTGAGGCTTCACCTACAATTCCACATTTCATCTTTATAACAGTACTACAAAGAAGACACCAGTATCTCTTCTGAACATGAGAAACAGCTCAGCCTCAAAAAGCCTTCTCCAAGGTGAAACATTCAGCAGATGAGGTGCTTCAGCTCAAAATCCTGAGCCTGAAGCTCAAGCTTTAAAGAACTCTCCCACATTCCCTTCCAAGAAATTTGGAATAAAAGATTGTAAGGTGGCATGAAATTGCTAATAAGTTAGAAGAATAAGGTAATTTAAGATATATTAACAGGGGGAAATTGTGGCCCTTAGGGAAAATCTAAAAGGGTAACATAACAAAATATGGCCCTAGCATCATATTTTTTTCCTCAGTTTAGTGAAAGATAACACTAATGAGACTGCCAATTCTAATGCAACTAGACTGCAATAATACTCTTAAGTTGTTCAGAATCATACCTAAAGAAGAGACATCTAATTGAGTCTTGAAGGATGAGAAGGAAATTGATATATCAAGAGTGAGAGCAGAAGGTGGGCCTCCCATTTCCTGCAGGGTAAGATGACCAAGAAGATAACTTTAGTCTACTTGCTAGAGGATCTGTCAACTATTCTCTTCAGCCTGGATAAAAAACTTGAAAATAACCAGAATGCTTGTCTTTATAAACTGTGTGTATTTGCCTATGAAAGCTGCAGATGACATATGTTATTGGAAGATATTTCTACCCAATATAAAAGCTACTTTTAAACAATCAGAACCATGGAATATTATTAAAACATACTAGTGAGGAGTCAGAGACCTGGGTTTCATCTACAAGTCTCTAAGCACATGGTCTTGGCCACAATGTTTAACCGCTCTGAACCTCCCTTGCCTCTTGCCACAAATGGAGCTGGTACAGAATACCAGCTAGAATACCTAACTCAAAAAGCACACCCATGGTATATAATATGGATTCATTTATGCTGTATGAATCTAAATCTGTCAGTGATACTTGCCATGGACTTTAATTGGAAAACCCTAGGCCTCTGTGATTCCTTTGAATCCAACTCTGAAAAAGCTTAACTCGAAAATAGAAGATGGGTCACAAGTGTTGCAGGAAAATGTCATAATTTTATTGTCAAAATTATTAACATCCAGGCAGAAGACTAATTGGACCATGGAGCTGAACATGATGGTAGCCAATATCATGTTCTTAAAGTTGCCTGGCATTAAAATCTCACTCACCATTACTTCAAATGTCCCATTACACTGTTCAAAATGGCTGTCGGTTCATTAGTGTTGATCAAACAGCACAGCTAAAATATGGGAACAATTTTTCAAGTGGTTTTCTGGAAGTAGAAATTAAACTG
This sequence comes from Macaca thibetana thibetana, assembly GCF_024542745.1. Taxonomy (NCBI): domain Eukaryota; kingdom Metazoa; phylum Chordata; class Mammalia; order Primates; family Cercopithecidae; genus Macaca; species Macaca thibetana. Next base: position 24,930,413 of record NC_065583.1, on the reverse strand, counting down.
AGCTCTTGAAGATTCAGTGAGTGCTAATGAACTTCAGGTCAATGAAGAAATTGTTTGAAAAATGTATACACTTTAAAGACTGCCGTGAATAATGTCACCTTCTTAGAGATACACAACTTTTGAATTAAAGAATCCTACTCATTTGCTCAAGTTTTATATAGACAGCAGCATTAGAGTGGCAACACAGATGTATAATGGACCCACACGGTGGGCACTGTAGATCTTTATTTTATCAAGTATGTTAGCTTAGCTATTGGGGTTGTAACTTGGGTTACCTGTCCTCAGAAGCAACATCCTAAGCATGCTGTTCTCATCAGTGGAATGCAGGATTCCCTATTAACGTTTGAAGATCTGCTAAGTCAGTCTACGTCAATGGTTCTCAACCACCTCCTTAAAGAAAAAATTCAAATCAATAAATGCCCTGGCATTCTGATTTTGTGTGGGTTGTGACCCAAGTTGCAAAAGCTCCCCTTGTGATTCTGACCACATTGAAATCTCCCACCCAATCTGAGAACTCCCCAAGTGCAGCTGCTTTGATTGGCCAAAAATACACCAACTTTACACCTTCCCACCAGTTTTTTCGAAGTTATTTCCCTTTCAGTCATAACTTTCTCTGATTATTATTTTTCTCAAACTTATAACACACAGAGTAATCCTAAGTGTTGGTGTGAAACTGCTGTTTCCTAGGAAAGACCAGAGCTAACCTCTTCTATTTCAGCTACCACATATATTATTTGGCTTTTATGAGGTTCTGAAGGTCGCTCCCCAAAGTAACAAAAGCCATTGTCTCCATTCTCTGAGGATGGAAACAGAATATGATCTAAAAGCTTGTCTAGGTTTGGAAGTGATTAATGTAGATTCTTATGATGAAGGAAATGAAAACGAGAAATCTGGGTAAGTAATCACTGTTTCAACAAAAACAATTTCAACAAAAAATGAGCCTGAGACAGAGAACAAACTGATAATGCCAACAGCAAATAAATTATTCTCTGAGTTTTCAAAACAGACTTTGTGATAACATTTAAAGTTTTGTAGGATTTTTTTGATTCATGAGACTTCCAAGTACAGCCAAGAAGGAAAGGGACCCAGTTTCCCCATGTTTCACAGGTCCATTAAGTGGAATTTGAGCTGAGCAGAGGTTTCAACTGAACGCAGAAATGTGCCATGAAAGGAAGGTTTGATAGAGAAAAATCTCAGAGCTTGATAAACCTGGGAGAGATGACCAATTTTCTCCTTGTCGTATTCCCTGGGCCAAAAACTACACGTCTTCAAACACAAGCTATGAAACCCTCTCAGAGGGTAACAGAGGCTGGGCACTTTGGAACTCTGGTCAGAGCTTTGCCTCATGTCTAGCTATAGAAATGAGAGCATTTCAGAGGAAGTGTTTACCCTGGGAGGATGCAATGTACACGGTGAATTGGCTAGACAATCAGTTCCTCAACTGCACCTTCCTAGTCTCACCAGCCAAAAAGAGACAGTGGATGCTCCATGGAATTCAATTATGTTTTCAAGTTTTTTTTTTCTTTTTCTTTGAGACGGAGTCTCGCTCTGTTATCCAGGCTGGAGTGCGGTGGCTCAGTCTCAGCTCACTGCAAGCTACGCCTCCCAGGTTCACACCATTCTCCTGCCTCAGCCTCCCGGTTAGCTGGGACTACAGGCGCCCGCCACCACACCCGGCTAATTTTTTGTATTTTTAGTAGAGATGGGGTTTCACCGTCTTAGCCAGGATGGTTTTGAATTCCTGACCTCGTGATCTGCCTACCTCAACCTCCCAAAGTGCTGGGATTACAGACATGAGCCACCATGTCCGGCCTCAGGTTTCTTTTTCTTGGGGTTTTATACACAACGTACCATTAACTCAGTGATACGAAAATACTCCACCAACCATGATCACATACACCTCCCACTTTACTATCTGTAGCCCTACATGTCCACATTTCTGCTTGATGACTCACACATCTCAAATTGACATATTTCAAACTGGACTCACAATTTTCTGTCCTTATATTCTATAAGCATTCTGCTTATTCTCTTCCCTCTCTCAGTGGCTGACCTCCACCATCTACTGGTAATAAAATCTACAGCACTAGAAATCAGCCTTGATCCAGTACACCACCAAATCCAAATCACCATCTTCTCCCACGTGGATAATAACAGACTCCTAGCTACTTTCCTTGCAGTCCTCTTGCTTCCTCTTGTGCACTCTCCACTGTGTTAGAGAAACAGAAAAAACTAGACATACATAGATTTACTATAAGAAATTGACTCACACAATTACAGAAGCTGAAAAGTACCATGATCTGCTGTCTGCAAGCTGGAGTGTTGATGGTGTTGTTCCAGTTCACATCAGAAGGACTGAGAACCAAGGAGTAGATGGTATTTATATAAATTCCAATCTGAAGGCAGAATACTGATGTCTTAAGTAGGCAGACAGGCAACGTTCTCTCTCAGTTTTTTGTTCTATACAGGTTACCAATAGATTAGATGAAACCCACCCGCATTAAGGAGGAACCTGCTTTACTCTTCAGATTCAAATGTTAATCTCATCCAGAAATACCCTCACAGACACACCTAGAATAATGTTCGACCAAATGTATGGGTACCTTTGGTTTAGTCAAGTTGAAAAATAAAATTAACCATCACAGGAATCTTTTTTGCTCCTTATATCACCATTTAAAATCCTTATTCTGCAAAGCCATACCTCACTTGCTTCCTACTTTTTTTTTTTTTTTTTTTTGAGATGAAGTTTTTGGTCTGGTGCCCAGACTGGAGTGCAGTGGCACAATCTCGGCTCACTGCAACCTCTGCCTCCTGGGTTCAATCTATTCTGCTGCCTCAGCCTCCCCAGTAGCTGGAATTACAGGCACCCACCACCACACCTGGCTAGTTTTTGTATTTTCAGTAGAGACAGGGTTTCACCATGTTGGCCAGGCTGATTTCAAACTCTTGACCTCAGGTGATCCACCTGCCTCGGCCTCCCAAAGTGCTGGAATTACAGGCATGAGCCACCGCACCCAGCCCTGCCTCTTATTAATACCACATTATGTACTTTGTTTAAATTTCTTTTAACCCACAAAATTACTTTCTTTCTACAAGTCTTTATGCTGCATGCTGGTCCCTCTGCATTTCTGTGTCCCCTTAAGCCCAGTAGAATCAATGTTTATTAAATAAATCAACTAGCTCTACACTGGGAAAGAAGAGTGGATTCAAAATAATGTTTTGTAATGGCCAAGCTTGCCTTTCATAAAAGCAAATCTCGAAATGGTTTTGCTCTAGAGGACAGAATATCACTGCTTTCTGAGAGAAATAGTCTTCAAATGGGACTACCCAATCCATTTCTTAAATCTTTAGAGCAGAAGTCTAGAATATTATGCATAGATTTTTCTTTCAACAGCTCTCTACAAACCTAGCAGCTTCATTGATAAAATTTAAATACCTATTTGAGATAAGAAGGAACTTGAGTTTCAAAGTGACCCTTATTTGACTTAAAAGTAGAACTTATATAATTAGAGAAGATTATGTTCCTTCTTCCTATTTTCTGGTGCTTATTTTATTTAAGCCAATTTCTATAATGCAAGTTGAAATTGGTTCCCCTGAGTACCATGTGTTCAAGCCAAAGCAGGCAGTTAAAACAGGGATACCTGAGCCAGAAATAGTAGTGCACACCTGTAATCCCAGCTATTCTGGGGGCTGAGGCAGGATTGCTTGAGCCCAGGAGTTCAAAACCAGGGCAACATAGTGAGACCCCTGTCTCTAAAAATAAAACAGGGATAACAAAGTGGGGTGGATTTATAATGTATCAACCTAGCTGAGCTGGAACTACATTTCCCAAAATCCTTTCCTGAGTTAGCATGGCTGCATGATGTTTGGAAAGTGAGAATGCAGCATCTGCCATACTCCTTTTGGGCTGGTAAATCAGTGCAGAGCCACAGGCACTGTTGGAGATCACCTGCTCGATTACCTTGCTAGTGTGGGGCAGCAGCCCGAGACTTTAGTCTTTTGGCTCCCACCATTTCTCTTCTAGCTTTTCCAGCTCCTGGGCTAGGTACATGCTGAGTTTCAGGAAGAAAGACAGAAGTGGTGGGAGATTGTCGTGGGTTCCAGTTCATCATCATTCTTCCCTACTTCACACCCATCTTTTTTTCCTGACTCCCACCCCACTGACTTCAAGCTCCAGCATCAGACACAAAGACAACCCTACCTAAATTGTTTAACCAGGTCTCCCAAATGTGTAAGGACAAATTCCTATAATACACGGAATTATATATCTCATTCATAGATGTTATCTTTCTCTAATGGAGCCATGATCAACAAACCTCCATGGAGCTTTCTAGCCAACTGACGACTCTTCAGCTGGATGTGATTCTTAGAAAGTTGCCACATCCATAATTTAAAAAGAAGTTGCCAACTTTTAAAGTTGACTTGATTTTACCATACCATGTCAAATTCCATAATCTTTGGAAAAATCAGAAACCTAGACATCTAGGGCAACACAGATGGTAGTTTTAAGTTCCCTAACCAGTCCGCCCTCTGAAAACAATTAAGATTATTCAACATTCAAGCCCTAAAGGAGCATGAGAACACAGAGACACCAACTGATCGTTGAGGCCCCTTTAATTTTATAGATTTTGCTAACCTAGATGAAATTTAGCTTCAGTTTTCATGGGCTTCTGGGTTACGGGAACAAAGCAAATCTTGGGGTTCACTGAAGTGGGGAGTCTTAGAGATTTCACAGATGAAACTGGGGCCCCCACGTACCAAAGCCTCAGTGTAAGGATGAAATAGACTCTAATCTGCCTAGTCTTCCCTACCTGGCCCTTCCACTCAGAGGACTACAAGGGAAATTGCCTGTCTTAAACCTCTGCACTGAACGAAAGGGAAAAAAATAAATTTCTCTACCACTTGATAACTTCAAACTGGCCTTCACTCTGGCCTGTAGCCTAGCTGAATTCTTATTACTTGGATGGGCCTGAAACCTCAAGCAGAGAAATTAGTTTACAGTGGGTCCAAGTTCATGGTGGTACCAGTGTGTGATGGAAACAAATGCAAATCCTCTCTAGAGAAAACCATCTTAAATTCAGGCTTCAAATAATTCCTGCAGATAAAAATCCAAGCAATATGAACTCACAGTCAAGAAGTACAAAATACACTCACAAACAAGGCACCGTGAGCAAGACAGCAGGCAGGAAAACAAGGTAGCCAATGTAGACCCACAGAGACTTCAGTTATGAGAATTAGCAGAGGAAAAAACAAGGTAAGTATGTTTACTATGCATAAAGAAACACATGAATAAATTAAGAGTAAAAAATAAAGGCATATAAAAATAACTGATTAGAAAAGAAACGGAATTGCTAGAAATGAAAATATAATCTCAAAAAGCAAAACTCCAATGAATATGAGATAGAGAAAAATAAATCAATATGAACATATATCTGAAGAATTACCTCAAAATCAGAGAGACAGAAGAATAGGAATGCTAGAGTAAGAACATCTAATCCAAATTGCAGAATGAATGAGGAGAGAGAGACTAGGGCAAGAACAGTTTTCAAAGACATATAAGGTGAGTATTGTCCTAAAGTGATGAGAGACACAGAACCACAAGTTTAAAGACTAAAAAAAAAAAAATTAAAATACTGCAAATAAAGTGAAATTTACATGTAAACTTATCAGAATGACACTATAAACCATCAGAGATAAAAAAGGAGTAGGAGAGGAAAAAAAAAAAAAAAAAACAAGTAGAAGTTCTGGGATTGAGGTTAGACTGACAGCTGATTTCTTCATGACAACAGTGAGAAGCAGAATATGAAGGAACAGCATCTTTAATACCTGAGAGAAAATGATTGTCAGTGCAGTGTTGTAGATATAGCCAAAGTCCCTCTCACACAGGAGGGCAAATTAAAGATCTATTCCAGAAAAACAAAACTGGGGGCTTACCCCAGAAGACATCTACTAAAGGAAAATGTCAAGGATTCTTTTGATATTGGAAAGCCTAAGGTAACAGAAGGAATACGTAAAGAGTTAAATATATAGACATAAATAATGTTGCTTGTATAAACAATAGTCTTGCAGGATTAAAGAATACAGAACTAAGAGAATTAAGACAGCCAGGTAGTGTCCTGAGGCCAGATAAATAGATCAGGGTGTTTAGAAATAGATCAACATATATATGCTTAATTGACTTTCAACAAAAACGTCAGTGCTGTTCAATAGGGAAAGGATTATCTTTTCAGCGAATGGAGCTGGAACAACTGGATAAACCTATTAGAAAAAATGAACACTATTCTTAAAAATTAATTCAAGATGGATCGTAAATTTAAGCATAAATGCTAAAACTATAAAGATTCTAGAAGAAAACATGGGAAGAGTATCTTTGTGACCTTGGGGTAGTCAATGGTTTATTAGAGAAGGCACAAAGTAGTAAAAATTACAAATATTAATACATTGAAATTTATCAAAATTAAAATCAAAATTTAAAGCTACTCATTAAGAGACACTGCTTTAAAAATGAAGGAAAAAAAACTCATGGGTTGGGAGAAAATACTTGAAATATATATGAAAAAGAATTTTTACCCAGGATATATAACAAATCAATAACAAAAATACAAATACCCTAATTGTTAAAAGGTTGAGGGAGAGATTTAAATAGACCCCTTCCAAATAAACGTAATGAACACCCAATAATCACATGAAAAGGTGTCTAACAACATTAGTCATCAGCAAAGTGAAAATCATAATAAAGTACTATTATGTAGCCACCAAAATTTCTATAATTAAAAAGGCAC